>NC_092642.1:30123792-30482143 GCF_039555335.1 Amphiura filiformis
AACTTGGATCCATCAAAACATAATAATGAGATGAATCGGTTAAAGAAGAATATCAATGATAACACATGGCAATATAAATTATGAGGATTGAAGGAAATAAGAAATTTCAGAGAAATTGAACGTACATGACTTTGTATGACATATTTTCAATAAACTGTAAAATGTGGTGAATTGGGACATGGGGTGAATAGAGATAAACCGGTTTTCCAGCTCAAAAAATATCTGCAGAATAATTTTCCAAATACTGATGGTTTGCTTTTCCAACTTCAAAAAATTAAAGTGTACAGTATTGATTAAATTTAAGAAATTGAGCTTGAGGATGCTTTCAAAATTTTCTTCACCCCCTGTCACATTTGTTTAAGGTAGCATATGCAACAGATTGAAAAACCACTGCTTTATTTAAATTTTGATACTATTACAAGATTTTATAATCGTACAGGTATTTATAAATTAAGTATTTTTGATTTTCATTAATGTCTGGTGATTCAGGATAAACATTGAGGGTTTAGAACCAGAAAGCCGTATAAACTCACTTTGACCAGCTCTCACAAAATGAGTATAAATTTGGCTTGATGCTTGGGTCTTCAAAAATCAATATTTTCTCCACAATGTCTTTGGTTTTCTATTGAATTTTGTCATGATTAAATGCACTGTATCTTCTTAGTGCCCTGACGACTTAATGCTCATTTTGTGGGAGCAGGTGATTGTGAGTTGAGGCTTTCTGGCTCTCAATCCTCGCCATGTATTAATGCAGCCTGGCTTTTACTAGCCCCAGGGGCAGTAAGTAGCCTTGCAAATAGGCCCACCAAGGTGGGGTTGGGGTGGGCTTGGAGGGTAATCAATTTGAGAAGTGACCAGGGATGTACACAGCAAATACAAGAATGATTTTGAACTCTTTTAAGACATGTTTTAGGAAAAGAATTCAAAACATTTTAATGACATTTATGCATTAGGTTGTAAAAGTGTAAAACGTTTTGAAACAGTTTTTATCAAAATTATACTATACTACACTGTACCAAAATGTTATTATAAAAGTTTTCATCATTTAAATAACAATAGTTTGTGGCAACATTTGAAAAGGTTCATTTTATTAAAATGTTTTTATTCATAATAATAACCCAATATTTAAATGTTTTCTGGCAACCTTATCCTTTGTGTATGCACCCATTTAAAATGTTACAAAAACATTTTGTTTGTTGGGGTCATTTGGTATACAAGATTAATAAAAAAAAAAAAAATTACAATTTATTTGATAGTGAAAATTTCAAATAGTAATATGAATTCTTTGAAGATAGTGTACAAGAATAATATAAATCCAGGTCTGTACACAGGGTGTGCCCCTCCCCGGTCCACTTTTTGTCATATTCAATAAAAAGGTCCAAAAGTGAGAGAAAATTGATGAAAGGTCCACTTTTTGGTGATCAGGCAGGCAATAAAATGTATGCAGCAGCATTGGAATTAGTGGCTTGGTGTAGCAAAATGCTACTCATTTTATAAATTTGCTACACAATTTTGGAATTGAATAGCGTTTTTAAGTCATAGACTAACACACTGAAATGTGTGAAATATACCAAGAGATATTTTGACAGCAGATTTTGCTACGCATAAAAAATTCTTAATTCTAACGCTGAGTGCAAAGGGCAATTTTTAGGGGGGTTTGCAAATAACCCCCCCCCCTCATTAAAATTTGACTACCTTTCATTTGGCAAAACAGGATGTTTTTGTAATCAGAAATATTTAGTGCATGGTTTTCTAGAACCAAGAGTGTCCCTCCTTTTAATAAGCATGTTGCAGACAATGGCGGTACCACAGGGGGGGGCATGAGGGGCAAATGTCCCCAGTCAGAACCCTTGCCCCCAGTAAAACCAAAATTATGAAAAATACCACTTTTTGCATAAAATTTGTTGATTTTGTCCCCCTGAAATTCACTTTGCCCCCCCAATCGAAAAAAAAATTCCTGGCGCCGCCACTGCTTGCAGAATTTTAAAAATAAGAACGATCTATGCACACGATCAATGCACAAGTCTGACAAATGTATTACCATCTTAACTTTCCAGCTTGAGATTTTATGGCTTCGGGTATACTGTATTTGCAATGTTTGTATAAATTCCATTTTAGTAATTACTCCCTGAAAATGATGGTCACAAGCACTTAGGGTGCTAAATAAGGTATCAATTAATGTCACATTTTATATGGAATATATACACCCATACTTAGGGGTGGTGCAATAATTATGTGTACCCCGGGTGGTGAATTATAGGGGGGCAAAGAATTTTTGGCAGGGCAAAAGGGGGCAAGCATTTTTGGCAGGTCAAAAGGGGGTCAAGTGATTTTTGGCAGGTCGAAGGGGGCAAGCAATTTTTGGCACAGATATTTTGGGTACCGTTTCTATATTACGCCCTAAAAAGGCATAGGAAAATGTTAGGAACCCGTTCAAATATGCAAAATTTCCTGCTCGCTGCGCTCGCATTATATGATAAGACAATTTAAGGTTTTAAATTCGGGTTCCCCAAAATCTTGCATATGTAAGGGGGGTGCAAAGATTTTTGGCACGTCAAAAGGGGGGCAAAGGTTTTTGGCACATCGAAGGGGGGGCAAAGATTTTTGGCACGGCCGAAGGGGGGGGGCAAACGATTTTTGGCAGACCATTTTGAGAATTCACCACCAGGGGGTACACATAATTATTGCACCACCCCTTACCAATTATGTTTGGACCTGAATACAAAGATTAAGTTTTCGGGCTTTTTGCCTCGTTATCCGTTTTAGGGCCATTCTAGTCATTGTGATATGGTTTTTAAAGTTGTCAAAAGCGAACTTTCATCCATGCGATTATATTGCACCTTAAGAGGATATATTGAACAAATTAAAAAACCTATAAATCTTGTATTCTGTAAATTTTTAATCTTGTAGTATTTTATGAAAACATGTTAAAATTATATTTTATTTATGATGTAATTATGTAATTTGTAATCTTTTCAAACTCGGTATAGTTGATTGTTCATTATTAAATGAAATATGAAATTTATTGAAAATATATTTGTGTTTGAGATTGGACAACCTATCTGGGACCATCGACACGGACCCCTGTCCCTATTTTTTAAATTTTTTTTTCAAAAAGTCCACTTTTTAGCCCTAGCACCCCCAAAATAAATCCTGGCTATAGCCGGCATGTGCTACAAAATAACCACATCAATCACACACTTGTGACTGGCCACAATGAGATGCACTTCTACATGTTCTTGAGATTATTCTAACGAATGATGACTGTGAGTTTCCTATGCCTGCGAGTCTTCTCTTTTTTATGCCGAATTAAGTCATTTTGCAGAAATGTTTTATTTTGGCATTTTATTGAAAACATAAAAGTATACACTTTAGAGGGATTGCGATTTCCTAACGTAGCATCAAACATACGTGAAATCTATTCAAAATCTCGTCACAGGAGAGTGATTTTGAATAGGATAAAATAAACTAATCTCAGGACTGTAATATTGACCTGTCATTATCTTTCCATTTTGCCTGATCAAAAGTTAAACCCTGATGTGTTAAGTGCCTGCAGCAATCCCTGGAGCAGCAATTTGTCAGTCATCAAAATACTAGTACAGTCCAACCTCTCTTATCCGGACCTCTTGTATACGGATCTCTCTGTTATCCGGACATGTGATCTTCATAGAAAAACATGTTTTTGATCATGTGACTCCTTAATTCCATGCACTTAGAATGACATGTCTATGTTGTATACTATAAAGCACTCTAATGCCATCTTTTAGTGTTATTACCCCATGTTAAAACAATCTTTTGTTGTCCCAATTTCAGTACAGTCAATGCAGAATTACATGTAATTCACTTATCCAGATTTTTCACTTATCCGGACCATGCTTGGTCCCATCATGGCCGGATAAAAGAGGTTGGACTGTATCACAAAAACCTTTTCTGGAACTGATCGGATATCAGTTCAGATTCAGAAAGATTTTGTGTGTGCAGACCCATAGCCGGGGTGTGATGCACCTAAAAACAATCCCAATTAAAAAAAAAACTGGTGTTTTATGTAAAAACTTTGAAAATCATCCCTTTTTGATTAAAGAAATAGACAAAACGTCTGCTTTTTTCTGTGAAAATGTTGAAATCGGGTCCACTTTTTAGCTCCTGCACCTCCCCAAAAATAAATCCTGGCTACGGGCCTACATGTGGGGTAAACAAAGTAACCACATAATCACATTGGCGTCAATGAGCCTATAATGTGGGGTAAATAGTCCCAAACAGAAATGTTTGGTAGACTCATAACCGGTGCGATCTTACCTTTCCGATGGAGATTAAGATACTTCTTGCATCGATCCCGAGATGCGGAAAAACCAATAGTCATTTTGTCCCACATAAATGAATAAATAACAAAAACCCCGATCCCCGGTGGACTCACCCAAAAGGTGACGTCACACCATATGATCGCCCCTTATCCGACTTGGGATCCCCTACCGGACCAAACTTGTAGGGGTGGCGGGGTCCGGGATAATCAACATCGGAAAGGTAAGATCGCACCGGTTATGAGTCTACCAAACATTTCTGTTTGGGACTAGACTCAGTACACCGGTCGATCTTACCGCTTCGATGTTGATTAAGATACTTCTTGCATCAACATCTGAAAGATCGATCTAGCAAGTAACCCACGGATGGAGGTACAAGATTGGTCAGCATCTGATCAGGGATCGGGAGCGGTAACGATGGTTTTCGCGAGGTCAGAAAATATTTTCCCCAACGGTCGGGAAACAAAAAGACCACGCGATCACAGACATAAACCTCCTTACTTAATAAGTTTGGTGGTTAAGAATAGCGACACTGGTTCTTACCATGCTGAGTATTCTGTATAGTCTGAAAACCTGGTACCCGTACACCACCGTATTATGATCGCCGAACAATGTCCCGGTAAACCTCCCGCCCCGTCTCTGATTACTAACGTAAACGGAAGTATCGTAGAGAAGGGCGAAGGTGGCTTCCGGGACACCGCCTGCTAGATCTCCTCAAGGGCCAACCGAACGGTATACCCAAGATGATGAGATAGCTCGTGTCGAGTGGGTCGTGGGACGCGAAACCTTCGCGATCCCCCGGACCCCACCAACACCTGGACCAGCCATTGCGACAGCGGCTGGACCGAAAGGCTCTGTAAGGGTGATGAATGCGGTCGTGAGTCCCTCGCAAGGCTTGTGTTCGGAAGAAATAGTGCTGCAGCGCCTTATCGGACACCCCAGCCTATCTTTGGCTTCAGCGAACCTTGCCCAACCCTGGGGATTGGAGAGGGACGAATGTCGGTATGCACCGCGCCCGCTCAGTAGTCACGAGAACAGAGCGCCGAAACAGTGTCGCTCCAGTGTTTGTGAACACGGAAGCTAACCTCGAGACCGTGTGCAACTCAGCACCGCCGTCCGAAGCCAACGCCAAACCGGAAAGCCATCTTGAGAGTTACGTATTTAAGCGTCGCTTTTGGACGGAAGGTCAAAAGGGTGACCCTTAAAGTAATCTAAGACTGTGTTGGGATCCCTTAGGAGGATCACTTTCCTTTTTGTTAGTCACTCGTTGAACATACCGTCGAGGCGTAGACTAATAAGGTAACCATCGGCTATGATAGTCGACCCGTCTCGAAACCTCGGTGAATGGAGAGGACAGCTGACTTATAGCTGGCCCCGTGGCCCGCTGAAGTCTTGCTTGGAACTTTTCTGTCAGAAACTCCGGAACTAGCAGCACAGAGGCTCTAGCGGGAGAGCTATTTGTCTCATTGCACCAAGCGTAGTATGGAGCCACCCACGCAGAAATTTTTATGTCAAATATATATCAAAAGTATATCAAAAATATGTTAAATGGCATGTTGATACAAATTTGATATATCAAAACTATGTCAAATAGATTTTGACATATATTTGATTGTATCAAATATGTGTCCAAAAAATTGAAGTATGTCAAAACTATGTCAAATTTAACTTAGATTCTCAAATGAAAAGTATGAGGGTCAAATTTGTGTCAAAATTTGTGTCAAATCTGTGTCAAATTTGACTTTAAACATTTTTTGTATGTCAAATTTGTGTCAAAATTTACTTAGTCATTTTCCTGATAATTTCAGTGTGTCAAAATTATGTCAAATCCAACTCAGAAAAATTTTTTGTATGTCAAATTGGTGTCAAATTTTACTTAGTCATTTTCATGCTAATTTCATTGTGTCAAATTTGTGTCAAATTTTACTTTGCCATTTTGTTGATAATTTCATTGTGTCAAAATTGTGTCAAATCCAACTTATACATTTTACTGACCAAATGCATGTACATTGTAAAATGAAACATTGTTTTATCTTTTTTTAGCATCATTGAATTTTTAGAATCAAACATCATGATCAGTAGAGAATATGAATTTAACGTAACCGCATAGAATATTTACTGTTTATCATGGTTTATTGAAACTACATATCAAGACATAAGATCAAGATCTGACATGATATAAGGCTTTGTATAATGTGAAAAGAAACTGAACAAAAGGTGTTGTTCAACAATGTTTTAATATAAATAATTCACTGACGTTTCATACAAAACGTCAGTGAATTATTTTATATTAAAACATCGCTTTTTTTCACTTTTACCATGCGATGTAACGTGGGACTCTTAATGTTTTTTTGTATAAATTAAATTATGTGACCCAGTGTGTGCCCAATGCTTCTGGTGTGTACAGGCCGGGGGCACTCAACTTTAGAAGTGATAGTATGTGCCTGTCAATAGGCCCCTCTTTTGAAGTTGACTATACCCGATGACTCCTTTTTTCAAAAAGTCATACCCCTCTTTTTAGGTGCGGCTACCCAATGACCCCTTTTTTGTTGCGACTACCCAATGACCCCCTTTTTCTAGAATGGTATCACTAAATGCCACAACATAATGCAGCAACTTTCAAATTCTCTTATTTCAGCAAATTTGCATTGAAATTTGGAAAATTTTGAACAAGAAATAGGATTTTGCTCCATTTTTGAGGCAGCCAGATCAAAGTAATTACGATTTTTGGTCATTGCAATTTTGTCCCAGTATTTCGAGCCAGATGGAGCAAACTTGTCCCCCTTCCTCCTGTCCCCGGTCAGTATGCTTCTGGTGTGTCCAGGCGGGGGCACTCAACTTTAGAAGTGACAGTATTATGTGCCTGTCAATTGGCCCCTCTTTGAAGTCTACTATACCCGATGACCCCTTTTTTGAAAAAGTCATACCCGATGACCCCTCTTTTGACTACCCAATGACCCCCTTTTTCTAGAATGGTATCACCAAAATGCCACAAAATAATGCAGCAACTTTCAAATTCTCTTATTTCAGCAAATTTGTATTGAAATTTGGAAAATTTTGAACAATGAAATAGAATTTTGCTCAATTTTTTCAACATTTTCTAGCCAATAACCCCTTATTTGATATCTATACCCAATGACCCCTGCCCCCAATATTTTGTACCGATAGGCCCCTACTTCGTGATGCCAGTAGGCACATACCTTCACTTATAAAGTTCCCCGTCAGGCAGGGACCGTGTAAGGACCAGCTCCAGGAAGTCTCATGAATTAAGTTGCTTTGAGGCATCATCGGAAGAGCTGGCCGGGCCTACTCATTATGATTTGCATAATTTTTAAGGATGGCATTACTAGTTTATAGCTATAAGCTCGAGATGAAAAACGGATCATTCCTAAGAGCCGTCTTGCTGAGTGATGTGCTATCAGAATTTTTACAATCTCGTGGTGAAAATTTATATGACCCCCCTTCTGCCCACGCAGACTCAATCCATTGTTTGAACTAAGGGGTGAAGCGTGCAAAAACATTTATAGGCCTAGTAAGTGTCAGGAAAGGGAGCGGAACATGGACAAAATTTTGCGCTCTTCATGATAAATATTTTAATTAACTCCTATTTTTGGTGTAAATAAATTATGACCCCCTCCCATTTTGGCATAAACATTATGACCCCCCCAGTATTTTCACGACCCCACACAAATTCGGGAAAAAATGACAGCCCCCTATTACTAACAGGGCATTAATGCACTGGGCTAATGCAGCTAACCATTAAACCAAGGGAATTTCTTGTTTCGGTGCTCCTACATAAAGGAGGAACTTCCATTCAGAAGAAGAAAAAGAAAATGGCAGCTTGTGGTGGTGGATTTGAATTTTAACGGTCCAATTTTCGTTTTAAAAGCTTAAAGCCAGTCTGTCATGCCAACGGAGGAATGCATCAATATCATCTAGTCATGAACATTATATACAATGTGTGATTCGGTGGACAGGCTTGAGCTATTATATAGTAAACGAATCTTATGACTGCACTGCAGTGTGACGTGAATCATGAATGCATGCAGCATGGTGGGACAATGGAGTAAGATTTTAGTTTTGGCTGTTCATGCTGCTACTGAGTACCAATCAATTTAAGACTAAACTGCATCATCGGATGCTGTATGTACTGGATGAAGCACATGGTAAGTATACAGTCAACATTTTTGAAAATTAAAAAATGTATTTTAAGCTTACCTATACTTCTACTTAAATACACATGACTACAGTACATCACTACATGTATCACTGTAGTCTGTACCAGTTAGGGTGCATCAAGTGCCCCTCATTTCAACCATATTTTTTGCTCCTAGTGTCAAACTGTACCATTTAACTAGAAACTCATCCCCTCCAAATTTAAATTCAATCGGAGGTCGGGAAGGGGGTCCACGTGAGCTTAAAGTTCGGACAGAGGCAACCGGCAGCTAAAGTCCGGCTGGCAGCTATTGTATTATGTATACAGTTATACACACACATTAATAGCTGCCTTTAGTGAAAGTTTTTATAGTACTTCAAATCTCGGACAATACTCAATAAAATGCAAATCCATTCGAACTAATCACAAAGGCAGCTATTTTCAGACATATTTGACGTTATAATAATAGCTGCCATGTGCATGTTTCTCTATTTACAGCCATTTCTGCATGGAAAATGGGTCCATCGCGCACTACAAGCTTGAAGTTTGTGCATGGAGGTGTTTTTAACTTAATGACAAATAAATCAGGCAGCTATTTAGTTTTCATTACGTTATACTGCACATCACTGTGGCTGCCTTATGAATAACAATGTAATAAATGTACTTTTACCATTGCTTTTTATTTATCAGTCCATATATGGTACAAGTTTGGTAAATTAGGTAGTATCATTCAGTTTATGCTTTCTCAGGTTAGGGGTGGTGCAATAATTATGTGTACCGGGGTGAATTCTCAAAATGGTCTGCCAAAAATCTTGCCCCCCCCCTTTGGCCGTGCTAAAAACCTTTGCCCCCCTTCGACGTGCCAAAAACCTTTGCCCCCCCTTTTGACGTGCCAAAAATCTTTGCCCCCCCTTATACACATACAAGATTTTTGGGACCATGAATTTAAAACCTTAAATTGTCTTAACATATAATGCGAATAGCAATGCTGGAAATTTTGCATATTTGAACGTGTTCTTATGTTTCCCTCACGCCTTTTTAGGGCGTAATATAGAAACGGTGCCCAAAATATCTGTGCCAAAAATTGCTTGCCCCCCTTTCGACCTGCCAAAAATGCTTGCCCCCCCTTTTGGCCTGTTAAAAATCTTTGCCCCCCCTATAATTCATTTATATCAAAATGTCTTGATAGTGATGGAGCAAGATAGAAAATGGACACCTAATCTGAGAAAGCGTAAACTGAATGACACTATCTAATTTACCAAACTTGTTTCATATGGACTGATAAATATTAATTAGCAATGGTAAGATAAGTACATTTATTGCATTGTTATTCATTGAAGTATTACGGCACGGTAACGCATACGCACTGCATATATTTATGCAGGTTTCCTTGAAAAATCTTTTCTTTTAATTTTCTATGTATACCCGTGCTGTATGTAAAATTTGTATTGTATTTTTGGACCAATTTGGCTGCATGAGTATAGCAAATGTGTTAACTAAGGTTTGCCTATCATACCTTTAATAGAAATAGTTACGGTACTTGAGAACTAGGCATGCTTGAGAGCTTCGAAAATCCGTTTGGGTCAATCTGGGAGAAAAAAATCCCAGGTAATGGATTCTTCCCTGATGGATTATAATTTAAAAAAAAGTAATGTGGAAATACCTGCCCAACCATATACTCTTGATGATCCTGAATTTCTTGTTGATGACACCAAATATTTTTTTCAGTTGTTTCAGAAAACTACCAAATGTGTAAGCTTATTTAATTTGTAATTTTATGTTCAATTTGCTATTTCAGATGCTATTGAAAAGGGATCCGAATGCGGCAGGAATAGCAACTCATCAATGGCGACTCATCAAGAAGAAAATGCTGTACATATCAGTTATGCAAAATGAGGAGTTCAGAATTCAGATTTTACGCAAAGAAGAATGTGAAAAAGAACCTTGCTAATTTTGACTCGGACTGTTAAAGATCATGCAGATCTGGATCATGCACATAAAACTTAACTTTAAAGACCATTTTTCTGATTCATGATTTCAAATGGATCCGTCAAAACTTCGCACTAATTATGTGTCGTACTAATTATTGTTTAGAATACATGAGTGGCAAACTTAAGACTATTTTTCTCACTATTTGGCCCCAAAAAGTCAGATTGCTCTTTCCGACCGATCAACAACTTAATGTGAAATAATCTGTATTAAGGTCACAACAACTTTATGTGAAATAATCTGTATTAAGGTCACATGTGTTTGTTTTTGCATACCGTATTTGAATTTGAATTTGGTATTAAATTACTCGCAAAATATTTTACAGGTCAAGCTACAAGTTTAAAAATATTGGTTGAGAGGTAGTCGGGTAAATAGTATATCAATAAATATTGGGCGTAAAGCATCCAATTCTGTCATTAATATGTTTTCATCAATATTTTCAGTGATTTTTGGTTTTCATTGGGCAAAACTTAAGCTTAATGGAAAATTAAGCCTCTCCGTGCCCCTCACCTTTGTGGTGCAGCCATGTGATCACATTCTGGCATACTTTTGACATAACCAAGAACTACATGTCAAATATGTATCAAATTTATTTTGACACAAATTTGACATATCAAAAGTACCGGGTATGTCAAATATGATCCTGTTTGACACAATTTTGCACAAATCTGAATATTTGGTGGCATTTTTTTGCCCTCAAGTGGGATTTCCAATAACTTGGCACTGACTGGAAGCTGTGCATGCACCTGGGCAACAGGGTAGAAAAGGATTCCCTGTGCTGGCTCACCTCGACGGCAGCTCCACCACTGCATTCACATCAGTGTGTCAAATATGATCACGATTTGATACAATTTTAACATAACCAAGTACTATGTCAAATATGTATCAAATATATTTTGACACATATTTGACATATCAAAAGTATGTCAAATATGATCCTGTTTGACATAATTTTGACACAAAATAATATTTGACATGATTTTGACACAAATGTGATTTGACACACTTTTGACATAGAACTATGTCAAAAATATGTCAAATTTTTATACAAATTTGACATATGTCAAATTTATGTCAAATTTGTGTCAAATAAATGTCCCAATTCTTATCGTTTTTGTTTGACATAATTTTGACATATGTCAAAATTGTGTCAAATTTCGGTCAGGGCAGACTCTGGTTATACGTACGGAGGGTAGACTTCCGTCTAGCCCCGGCGATGAGAAAAACAGCTTCTGATGAAAAGTATCCCTCCGCTGCGTGTTCCCTGGTAAGGGCCATGCAGCTAACTGCAGGTGCTCTAGTGATAGACTGGTACCTCCGCTCCGGGCATCCGGAGTAGATCTGGTACTGGGAGTGCCAGCGGTCTTGCCGCTAGCAGAATGACAATGCAGTCTTCCCACCCGATCTTGGCCACCACCCTCATGAGTAGTGAGATCGGAGGGACTGCATAAGCTGTCATCCTCCCCAGTCTATGGACAGAGCGCCCACGGTGAATGCTTGGGGTCCGCGACCCTTGAGCAGTACACCGGCAGTGGATGATTGCGATGAGATGCGAACAGATCTTTCGAGGGTGGTACATCCCTTGAAGATCGTCTGAGCGACTCTGCGGAGCAAGGGACCATTCTGCTGGTCCCGACACCCTTCCTCGTGACAGATTGTGCGCGAGGATGCTGGTGACGCCCGCGATGTGTATCGCTCTCATCGTAATCTGCCTGAACTTGCACCACCCTATCAGGTGTCGTGCATGCAGGCTCAATCGTGGTGGCCCGGAGTCCCCTTGTCTGTTGGGGTAGGCTACCACGGTTGTGTTATCCGTCAGGACAACGGTATGTGATTCCACGATCACCTCCTCGTAAGCGAGGGAGGTTGAGGTGAAACTCTGTCTCTATGGCCCCATAGGCCCGAGACGGAGTCTCGTGGATGTGGACCCCCAGCCCGCTTTGACGCTATGGTCGTCACTACGTGACATACCGGGGTGCAGGAAACCTGACACCCTGGGTCAAATTGGGCTGATGGGTCCACCACCAGAGTTCTCTCGCGCGATCTCCGACAACGGAACCGCGAGGGATATTGGTGACGACTGGGCCTGCAAGCAGGCTAGAAGGTGTAGTTGGGTAAGCCTAACGTAGAAACGGCAGTACAGTACGAGGTCTACCATACTGGCCATTAGGCCTACCACCTTCATCCATGCCACAGCGGGTTTTGCCCGAGACTCGGCCAAGAGTCATGCACACCGCACCATGTTCGCGTCACCCGCCGGGTGAGAGCACATGAACCCCTCCGTGAGGGTGATCTGGGCCCCTACAAATAGTGGTGTTCTGCGTCGGGACCACGCTGGACTTTTTGAGCTGATCAAAAATCCAGGGTCCCGCACCCACGGACTATCAACCCCATGAGACCCGTAGTCTTCAGTGGAGTGCGTCCGTGATATGAGCCAAACGTCCAGGTAGCAACTGATGTTGACACCCCTGTGCTTCAGGTACGCTGCCACCGCTCTGACCAAGAGTGTTAACACCCTGGGAGAGATGGACAGGCCGGATGGCCGGTATCAAAACTGGTAATTTTGATCCTGTACCTAGAAGCGCAGATGCCTCCGATCTTGAGAGGCGATTGGCATATGCAGATAGGCGTCCGAGAGATCTAGCGATGCGGTTCCCATGCCCCTGATGGGGCAGGCTAGCACCGAGGCGAGAGTCCCCATTCTGAACCTCTTGGGCCTGAAGAACGTGTTCAACAGCCTGCGGTTCCGGATGGGGCTCCCGTCGCCGGTCTTCCTTGGAGCCAATGGCTCCAAGATCACCCGTAGAACGGGGGTAGACAGGACAATCGCCCGCCGTGAGAAGCTGTGTGATCCCTGTCAGTAGTGCCCGACGCTGGGGGCCGTCTGACGGCACTACTGTGGACCTCTGAAATGTGCAGACGAATGTGGGGAGACTGGGTTGCCAGTCTGTAACCCCCACTCACCACTGACCATACCCAGGCGTTCAAAGAGATGGTTTCCCACCTCTGGGTGAAAGCCATAAGCGGTCGCCCACTGGGAGATCCCCTGTGGAAAAAACCGCTGAGCCCCCAGGAATGCTCTGCCTAGCTTCCCATGGAAGAGCGCTTGCTCTTCTTCGGGCTTGCCAGCTGTTCCTGTGCTACCCTTGCGCCTCCCAGAAATGGGTGCTGCAGAGGTAGTGGGCTCGGGTACTGTTGGTGGTGCACGGCCTGCTGAAGTCGGAGCTCCTACCCATGGTAAGGGCAGTTTCCGACCTCTTCAGAGTGCTCCGTTGGTAGCTTCTTTGCACGGTCCTCCACCGTAGCGCAGAAGCATCCAAAGAGAAAAAGGACCCTGCCTTTCCATCGCGTTGAGCGATTGGAGTGGCAGGCCCCTCCCCCGACGCTGAGTGGACACCCTATGGGCTAGGCCCATGGAGCTCTCGTTGAGGCTAGCTGTTAGCACCGCTAATAGGCTCACCTCGCTGAAGAGCTCAGATGTTGTCTGAGCGTGATACGCTTGCGACATCTGGGTCCTTCTCGGATCCCCTCAGGTAGGTCCGTGGTCCTCCCGCGTTACGCGCAGAGGAAGCGTGCAAGCACGCGGCGCCATAGCTCTACTGAGCTCGACAGCCCTCACGATATCTACCCGTGAGGTTTGCCGGGAATGAGAGTACAGGCGTCCCCTGTGAGGAAGCAGCAGCTGAGCATCCTACTGAAAGGATCCCCTGGTCCTCCTCCATGGACTCCCCCTTAGGGGGTGTCCGGAGGAAGATCAGTGCTGTTGCTCCCCTTGCGGGGCAGCGGGGAAGGAGATTGTAGTGATGTCACTACCGGACTCAGCTTCCGACTCCTTTCCCTCGCCCCAAGTCTCCGTATCATACTCCGCTCTTGACGGTAACTGAGGACGGGCATCTGAAAGCGGGTAAGAAGGCATAACCACTGTGTGGCTCGCCGACTACCTGTCAGCAGAAGAGGGAGTACTCCCGCAAGACCCTGAGGTATCCGCCATGGCACCACTGGGTCCGCACGCTCTCGCAGCCGTCGTCCTAGCGCTTAGCAGCACGGGCCTACCCTGATCAAGATCTGGGTTAGCCCCATGCCGGCTGGCCTGGTCAACAGCTGATGTTGGTACTGCGTGGCCATCGCTGGCGACACTTGCCACGGTGCTAGGCCGCGGAAGAAACACCCTGCGGCCGGTACCACGGGGCATACCCAGCCGGCAGCTGACCCTGAAAGGATCCGCCACCAGGGTAACCCCATGGTACTGCAGTACCAGCACCGCCTCCCCCCTTGTTGCCACAGAGACTGTGGCGACTAAGGCGGGTGCTGCGGTACCGGTGCGGTATCAGCGTGGGTACCCGTGAGGGTTCCCAACTGTGGACCGCTGTACCCTCGCCACACCGCGTTCCCTGTTTGGGGATCAAGCTGTGTGCTGGCGTGGTACCGGCGCTGTACTAGCATGGGTACCCGTGAGGGTTCCCGGTTGTGTACCGCTGTATGCGTGGTTCCAGCGTAGGTGCCCGTGAGGGCTCCCGGCTGTGTACCACTGTACCCATGCCTCACTGCGTTCCCCGCAAGGGGATCAAGCTGTGTATGGGTACCCGCTATACCGGCTGTCCCTTGGCTAGAGGGAGCTTGCCTAGTACCACGGGTAGCTGAGCGTGCAGATACCCCGATCAATCACCTCGCCACCTGAATAGGCAGCGTCAATCAATGGAGCTATGCCCTGTTGATTTGACAGTGATCGATCAAGAGAGGGTAATTGACCCATTGACGGTAATGGATCACCCACGCTCCGCTGGCTCTCGAGGACATAAGTGGGTTGTTGATCAGCTAGGCTGTTCAAGCTACTTACTGTACCCTCTAGAGCTTCGCCTAAGGTCGCTGTGTGTGGCGGACCACTCACGGCAGCTATGGGCGGGTGCATAGCGGCTACCACTGAAGTCAAGCCGTAGCTCGCCTTTGTAGCTGCCACCGAATGCACCTGGGTCGCTGTCCCGTGAGAGACTGCGAGCCCAACCCCTGAATAATCGCCAGCCAGTCCCTGTGGACAGCCAGCAGCTATTCTAGGGCCCAGGGTATCACTCGGCGGTCCCGCCATGGAACGCTGCCGTGTGACAACCCCAGTTGGTTCTGCTAAGACTACACCCACAGCGTTAGCCGCGGTATCGTCTCTGTTGAACCCATGCATGCTAGGGTTCAACCCAGGCAAGCCCGGGTACCCTTGCATGCTGCCCGTCGCTGGCTACTACTGTGGCTGTTTGAGCCCGTAGATATGCCTGCAACAGACGGGTGTCCTCCTGCTAAAAACCCGTGAGGATTTTCGCTAGAGGACTGGTATCCTCCTGCTACAAAACCCGCTAGGGTTTTCGCTGGTGGTTACCGCTCTGCTGCCTGCTACTTTGCTCCGACGTATAGTCAGTGCTTTCGCTGGCTGCTGAGCCTTTGGACGCGCTTAGCAGTCCCGAAGGAACCGCTTGCTTGTCCGGGACCGGAGCCCCTTAAGCAGACCTGCCATGACCCATAGGGGCTGTCACAGCAGAATCTACCGTGATCGACTGGTATCCTCCTGCTGCAAAACCCGCTAGGGTTTTCGCTGGTGGTTACCGCTCTGCTGCCTGCTACTTTGCTCCGACGTATAGTCAGTGCTTTCGCTGGCTGCTGAGCCTTTGGACGCGCTTAGCAGTCCCCGAAGGAACCGCCTGCTTGTCCGGGGACCGGAGCCCCTTAAGCAGACCTGCCATGACCCATAGGGGCTGTCACAGCAGAATCCACCGATCGACCTTACCAGTGCCCTTGGTAGATTTCTTCTTCGCCTCTTATGGCGATGACGGAGCCTATCCCAATCGTCAAGCTGGAACTCGGAGAGTCCTAAGCAAAAGAAAGACATCTAGAAGATCGTGAGCACTCCCTGTGGGTGAAACAGAGCAGGTGTGGGTCCCGCCCGTCACCAGGGAAGGGTAAGCCCGACAGGGCCGAGGCGTAAGCGAGGAGAAAGGGGGGGGCACTACCCCCCCACACGCGACTCAAGCCCAGTAAGCAAACCTGAGCACGGAGGCTGGTCGCTAACGTTAGTGGTAAAGTAAGGACTGGCTAACTTTATTACTAAAATGTCAGACGGGTCCCTACCAATCCCCACCGTATGAATATCTGATTAACTCGTCTTTATTGGACGGTAATGAAGACATAACGATAGAGTAATCACCCTAACATAGCAACAATAACCTACCGTACATGAAATACAATGTGTATGTACAAACATCTATTGTAACTTACAGGCTGCAATGGTTGTTTTACGTGGGAAACAAAATGAATGGCGCCAACGAGCGGCCATTTTGAATTGCTCGTGTGTCCCGTGATACAAACGGAGGCACGATATGTAGCTAAGTTTTGGATCGTTTTTGTCACTTTTTCGCCAGAAAATGCTGTCAAAACTATCCTCACCGAACAATACCGGTTTGGTTTTACCTAAGGTGTGAAACTACAACCGTATATCCCGCCTTGGTCGAGAAATTGATACACAGTGCTATGAACAATCGATAGGCACGTCTGTGTCAGTCGGAGACCAAGGAGGATAAGGACGATCATATGGTGTGACGTCACCTTTTGGGTGAGTCCACCGGGGATCGGGGGTTTTGTTATTTATTCATTTATGTGGGACAAAATGACTATTGGTTTTTTCCGCATCTCGGGATCGATGCAAGAAGTATCTTAATCAACATCGGAAACGGTAAGATCGACCGGTGTACTGAGTCTGGTGCATTCATGTATTTTGTTGCACTTGTACTTGCAGCGTATCGATTAAGTATCCAAATCGCCAGAAATTTCCTAGATATATTAATATTTTGATAATTGTGTACAATCGGTGCTTTTTGTACAAGTCCTGAAAAGGTCTGTTATTCGTCAATCGCACGGTCATCTCAAAACGAGGTTCTACCCGCAAAAGCGCATGCTGTGTGTGTGGATAACATGTAAGAGCACATTTTTGCTCATGCGTTTGCAGAGAGAATCTCGATTTGGTAGCATGATGGTGGATTGGTACGATGGGCGAATATAGAGCAAGCAGAGGTGTATCCACTGTTCATGAAGGCAACAAGGATGGGGGACATGCAGGGCTAGAAGTTTGGCAAGACTCCCAAGAATTGATTCTCACAAAGATTCTCCCAAGTAGAAGATTCTTGTAAAATTAAGCGAGAAGGATTCTCAAAGTATGAATAAACTTCTAGCCCTGCAGTGTTTGAGATGGGGGGATTCTCATCTCTGTAGATAACTTAGTAGCACAAAAAAGACACACAAAGAAAGACAAATCACTCCATGTCAATTATCACATTATATTTCACAATTTCATTGCATAATTATCATCATTAAAGGTTGCGTATTCCAGCTACCAACATCCCTACATATTTTACACATAATAGCAAAATGCACTTTCAGCCCGAAAGTTGATCCATTTTTATATTTAACGATCAAAATTACATCATAATGATTCATGTTCATTATTAAGTGTACAATTACAAATAAAAACACATGCTGCAATTTAATATATATTTGTGACCCAACACAAATACATCGTCCGCCTGCTACGTTCATTGCTTAAGTCATTTTTTGTAATTTTGAGAACAAAGAATAAAATGTGGTTCAAGCATGCATCAGTTACGTTCACCCTAATTAATTCGGAGTATTCTGTTTCATTTGTATCACTGTCATTTGTTCTTGTGCAAAGATTGGTGAATAATGTTTAAATGCATGCTTGAACCATATTTTGTACTTTCTTCTCAAAATTACAAAAAAATGACTTGGGCAATTAGTGTAGCAGGCTGACGACATGAGACTTTGCAGGTATGCAACCAGTAAGGGAGCAACATCCTGGCTTTTGATCAAGCAGGATCTGAAAATCTTGAGCGGATTCTACATGACATGTAATTTTGCATTTTTACCACAAAGTAATTTTCTGAGGGGCTAGTCTGATTCTTTGGTGAACCCAAAAGTACTATTCCATCTACAATTTCAGCTCATTATAAATTATTGAGCAATTTTGCCAATATGCAATAACAACCCTGAAATTGTAGATGGAACTGTACTTGTATCATTCATGTCATCTATCATACCTTGTCCATGTTTTATATCATGAAGAATACATTAGGCTGCGATCACATATATATAGAAGTATACTATTCAGGTATACAGCGCACGTTTTGCAGGTGCACACGTATAGATTAAATCAAGCAAGGTAATTTCATAGTACCGGGTTACATAAGATTAAGAGGGCACTATTCGAAAGGGCAGTATACTTGCATAGTACAGTATAGTATACGATTCTAATTTTAAAACTCAAACATATGTGGGTAAATTAATTGTTTTTAATAGATGCACTATCTAATTCTGCACATTATGACACCTCATTGAATGCAATATGACCTCAAGAAGTAAAGTTACAAGCATTTGATAATAGACGAAGGTTCAGTTTTAAAATTGGCAAACTGACCTATACTGGCCTGATCGAATAGCGTATCTAGCGAATACTGTATACTTCTATGTGATCGCAGCCTTACTGTGCATACAAATTACAAAGGTGTACATATTGTAACACAACAATTTGAACTGCCCATAAACATGATAAAGCCATAATATTGTGTTGGATCACTAAAGTTACAATTCTCTGCAAACAATTTACAAAATATATTTTTGTAATTATTACATTTAATATTAGATCTATAGATAAAATAATGTATCCTTAAACCAGTCAAAGCAAAAGGGAAAATAATAATAAAATTGATAAAGCCCAATGAATAATACCACGAAATGGCACAAATTATAGGCATCAATCCTGGGTGGGGGGGGGGGACATGTCCCCACGTTTTGGCAAAATGACCTATTTTTTGTTCTTTTCAGCCACTTTTGGATAATTCAGGCCAAATGATCCCCACCACATTTCAAAATGGATTTACACTAAAATGCCACTAATTTTGTTAAGGAGAGATCATTCTAAGATTAAACTACTCAGTATCAATTATATTTCTTTTATGTGGAGGTAGGGGTCTGATTTGCAGCAAAATATATCTAGTTTACTTTCTTCACAAGTAATCTCACACACTAGTTAAAATTGTGCGACATTTTATGCTCTCAAAATAATTAATAATTATTATTGATTTCCTTCCTCTGACATCACTTGGCTACATTACTATTCAGCCTCAATGCAACAATGTTTGCAAAGGTTGCATTGCAAACTGTGCCAAGGTCTACTGAATAGCAATTAATTAATTAAAAATTACTAACTGTTGCTATAACTTCCCCCAGAATCAAACTGAATTTACAGTGATTCATGTTTTTAAGATAAACATTAATATCGTGTAAAGCAGATTTTCCCTTGGAAATTTTACTCCAGAACAATAAATGAATCCATCAAGAGCTTGGTTATCCAAATGATGTTGAAATGGTTACAGTGGTAGTACATTTTGTTAGAAGAGGAAGCCCTGCCAGAGCATATTTTTTAGTAAACCAAACCAGTTTGGTTATCAAATTAATCAGTGACAAAGTTATCTCTGAATTTGACTGGTGCTTATTAAAATACAATAACATATCAATTAGCACCTGTCAAATTTATAGATAGCCTTGTTACTGATTAATTTGATAACCATGCAGGTTTGGTTCACCCCAGAAGAACTGCTGTGGCGGGGCTTCCTCTTTAAATGCAAGTGCATGAAACAATGAATTTCTGTGCAATAGTTGCCTTTCGTACATTTGTGTGGACCTACATTCAGAAATGTAAGCAATTGGCAATATAGAACATTTTCAATTTAAAAAGACATTTCAAACATTTTTTATTTTTTTGTACCACTCACTTATAGACCATTCTTATAATTGGCATGTTCCTGCAGTTGATAAGGTGAACAATGAACATCGATATAATCATGTAGAATGTGATACACTTCTTGACTTTGCTAGTTTAATTATTTTTATAATACATGTGATATTGATGTTCACCCCATCCCCATCAACAGCAGGGACATGTCAAATTATAAGATGGTCTATTGTGCAAAGCATTTTGATCAACCATCAAATATCATACTAACCAAAGGGGGTTATTTTGCATACAGTATGGTAGATTTACTGTAACCCAGGTGCTTGCACCTGGGTTACTAAAGTATGTTAGTGTATACGTTATAGACGTACATGTGCTATATATTCTTTTACATATTTATCAATTTTAAAGTTACAATCACAGATTTCACAAGGTTTCATTCATAGATCATGACTAGATTTTTTTGTGATTTTGTAGAAAACAATAGAGAGCAGCCATACATATTGTATTCTGTAGGTCTTCCTGTTATTGAGGAAACCACTGACAAGACAAAAACAAAACTGATATTTAGGTTTGATATGATTGTGGTAATTTTGTGGTTTACAGTTACACTGCAAATTTATCACCATAAAATGCCAAACATTACTTCACCAAATAAAATCTATTGTTACTTTAATACCGGGTACTGTTTTTTGTCTTGATCAAAATACATACTGGTACCTATCAAAAACTAACTTAACATGCCATTGAAGATGCGGTGGGTATCTACCCCAATCTACATAAAATATGCTTGCACAATAGCCTTTCGTAAAATGAGATTTAGAAACCACTGCAGCTGTGTGTAATATTATCATTATTTTTCTCAAGGTGAAAATTTATAGGTCAAGTTCAGAGCTTTTAAAACAGGTACATGTATTCACTGTATTTGTCACTGGTATATAGCTAGATACATGGCTAACTCCAGCGTGACAGACGGGACATTTAGATAGACCTTTTTTTTTCAAATGCCTCAACAAAAAAATCTACAACACATATCCCAAACTTTTATACTCCAAGTCAAAGAGAACATGTCATAATTTAATTTAAAACACACAAGATGAAACCAAGTGATTCAATGGCTGTATGGTTGCAAATTGAAATACAGCGTGACAGACGGGACGGAAAAAACATCATTTTTTTAGAAAAGTACCTTCTTGCAAAACTCTATCTGTTCTCAAGTGAGATTTATTGAAAAATGCTGTCAAAATTAAATATTGGTACATAAACTCTCAGTAAACATCATACTCAAAAAATACAAAGCTGAGATTTTTATACCTGGGCTCGCCAAAGTCGTGACAGATGGGACGTGACAGACGGGACCATTTTGTAACATTT
Source organism: Amphiura filiformis (assembly GCF_039555335.1). Classification (NCBI taxonomy): domain Eukaryota; kingdom Metazoa; phylum Echinodermata; class Ophiuroidea; order Amphilepidida; family Amphiuridae; genus Amphiura; species Amphiura filiformis. Next base: position 30,145,394 of record NC_092642.1, read on the forward strand.
TTTACAGTGTTCTTTAGAGCAATGGCGAAGTTGCTCAAATATACTTTTGTGGGATTTATTTTCACACAGATATTACAAACAACATCTAATCATGATAAAATATTACCTTAAACATCATTTGAGGCCTCTCATGCGAAGGGAGTCAACCTCAAACAGCCAGTACCCATAAAAATGATCAAATTTTAGAGTTTACAATGGTTTGACTGCCAGATGGAATTTTAATTGTCAAAATGAGCATTAAATCATTTTTTATTGGCCAAAATTTAGTGCAGAATATGAATCTCAAGTAAAAATCTAAAAATGTCTGACTTGAAAATTTCCCCCCATTTGATTGTACATGGTAAGATGCTAAAATGTGACAGACGGGACACATTTTGAGATGGAATATCTTCTATACTAAATGTCAGTGAACAATTTTACTTTTTTTTTTATATGAGGCCTACTTGATAGGAGATAGGAATTAAGTTTTGAATAAAAAATATATTAAAATATAGAAAATAAACAACTTTTTGATGTTTTTCTGTGACAGACGGGACATTTTAATACCCATATTTGAAGGCAGTAGTATACATTTGTAATGTTACTGATGGGTTTAAATTTTGTTCTGGAATTGCAGTAAAGATATCAAAGCTGATATTAAACCACTAATACATATCTTTTGTGCATGTACACTAGGATCTGCAATACTCATAAGATCAGCAATTTCCTGCAAAATTAGGGATACACGAACCTGTTCCAATTCCCCAAACTTCAAATTGTCATAAAAATGTATAAAATTATGCGAGGCAAAAAACAAGATTGGTTTCTGAAAGCTTTGTTAGTCTACTTTACAGGAAACAATAACTTGGAAGCATTGAATGAACTTTTAAAATTCATGCAAATGTACCATTTCTGTGGAGTTAGCCACATGTAGTTGTCCACTGCCATCTGATCGTAGTGAAAAGTCAACAAATAATTAATCTCATTACCGGTAAGGATTTCAGAAGTTTGCTCAAATTTGAGGATTGTTTTACAAAAACGACTATAATTTAAAAAAGAAATTGTTCACTGAGACCACTTTTTGAATTGTTTATAGCAAAAATGATTAGCATTGCTAATTTGACCCAGTTTTACTATAGGCCTATGCAGCATGGTTTGTAGCTTGCAAGTTATTTTGTATATTCTTATCACTTTTAATTAATTTCATCATTATATTTCAGATTCATGTTAACACTTTTCTAGTGACCATAAAGGCATTAGTCAGAGGGGTGTCTTTAGGGTGTCCAAAAACGGTCAAAAATACCTGATTCTACAAAATCAGGGTGTCCACTTCAAAATCAGAATTTTAGGGTGTCCAAATTGAAAACACTAACAGGGTGTCCAAATGACACCTGGACACCCCTCTGGCTAATGCCTTGGAAAGTAGATAACATTAGATTTCCAATAACATTTACTTTAACATTTGTCCAGTGATCATCAACTAGAAAAAACAGTTTTTTCTATTTGTAGAAAATTTACAAGTCAATATTTCATTAACATTTTTGAACATGTCTGTCAACTTGTTGACGTTCTTGTACCCATGTTTTACAAAAAAAAATCCATCTAATCATATTTATCGCATGATTGAGTTTGGTTTCCATACACTATGCAGGCATAAAAGGCAGTATATTTGTCCATCTTATGTATGCATAATTTGTCTGTTGCAACATCTTGGACTCTTCCACTCGAAAAGGAAAACAATACATCAAACAAAGCTAATCATAATTGAGCAGAAAGGTCCTAACAGAACCAAAAATCAATATGGATAAATGCTTGAAAACTTTTGGCAAACAAACATGCATGTATGATGATGTAATTTGTAAACATTACAATTTCATTTTGAATGGATTTTTCAACCTTAATGTAGTTAATGTGTACCGGTATACACAATCTTATAGAATTTCACACACAAGTTGCACCAAAATATAGTAATAATTTGACCCAATTAGTCACTGGTAACCAGGGTTCGAATTCGTTTAAAACTTTTGCGTAGCAGTTTTTGGCTAATTCATCATAACCCGGATACTTCCATATACTTAAGCACTATAAAAAGTGCTATACAAATGCAAAATTGGGTAGCAGTTACTTCAAAATGTGGAGCAAACTGCTATGCGATACAGCCGAATTCGAACCCTGCTGGTAACTGAAGTGCTCCATGTACAAATAAATTCTATCAAAAAAATGTCTTAATAAATTGACCTTTAAAACTGTTCAGTTTAGGATTATGTACATGTAGTTTGAATGTTCATAATTTTCAATTATAACTTTACTTGAGCATTATGCAGAATCAGAGTATTAGACGTACAATATTGTATGCAACATATCTACGTTATTTAATCTATTGCTATTCTATTTCCAGTAATGTTGAAGTTCTAACGAATGTTTGATGACGTACAATCAATAATATGTTACGTATAATATCTGGTAGAAATATATTATCGATTTGACGTCATCAAACATTCGTTAGAACTTAAACATTACTGGATATAGAATGGCAATAGATTAAATAATGTAGATATGTTACATACAATATTGTACGTCTAATAAAAAGTCTGCATACTGCTTTATAATGTTCCCCCTCCCGCAATAAGTGCCTGGGTGTTAATTTGGTCAAAGAGTGTACACATAATTGACACATTTAATTGATTTAAAAATCTTACTTTCTCTCCAAGTGATTTAACATCATGTGCATGGGGCGTCACTCAGTGTGTAGTGAGGAAAAAAACTTACAACATTGTCACATTTCAATGCAGCTCTGACAGTTCCTTGAAAGATGCGGGCTGCAGGGGGAAAAATGGATGATTCAGTGATCACCTACATGTAGGACCTTCAACAATGCCCAGAAATAGGTGACACTGTACAAAGCAAAACCAACCAACTAAAAAGATTCATCTAATGGTGCACTTGGGATCCTTTGCCTTGGGGTAAATTTCATGTACAAATAGAGAGCTCCCTCCTCTGAAATCCAAACGGCCATCAGGCGAGTCTTTGATTAAGGTACCAGTACGGGTATGGTCTCTCAGAAAAATGTGTTTTTTTTACGAGTGGGGTCTTTGAGATCAAGAGTGCACTAAAATGGGAAAATTGATGAAACAGTGTCATTGGGTGACAGAGGGATAAATCCATGGCGTCTTTGAATAAACTGTAGCAAGGATATGTAAATTGCTGTACACACTTAATTACAAAATAGGGCATCCATGTAGAAAAATCAGATTATGCATTTTACACAAATTAACTAAACAAACATCTTTGAAAATAGGTGACAAAACAGTATGCACAGAAACTGTGCATGTTAAAATTGAATAGCATGATACTACCTAGGGAAGTTCAACTCTATTTAGGTTAATTCATATAAATGCGCAAAGACATGTTTCATAACACATACCGTAAATAGTCTATAACCTTCTAAAATTGAAAACAGGAAGTCAATAACATAACAATTATTGTACTAATTATAGAACAGGCTCAAGCTATGTTGCTTTTTGCCAAGTGCCTTCATTAAAAGTTGAACACCCTATAATCACATCCTAGTGTATTAAAATTGAAATAAGTTTGTTGTTGTATGAGTAATATGACACCCAATAACTGCCACAACTGGTTCTCACCATTGGTACATGTATGTAAACTTGCGATCTTTTTTGTAAAATATAAACATTAAATTATATTAAAGAATTTCTATGGTACGGTATAATATAATGATCCTACTGTGTCAGTTCGGTCCACTTTTTGCGTCACTTTCAATTAAATAGATTCTTATTTCTTATGGTCTTGTTCCCAGTGAAACACTTCAGTGAGCTCCACCAGCAATCATAGCTCAAAACTTTTTCAGAACAATCTCATGGTTTTGTACCCAGTGATACTGTTCAGTGAGCTTCATTCTGCAATCATAACTCAAAATTTGACCTCAAGCTGTGGAGTTACATTATAGCTATTTGTACCCCACTACATCCAAAGGTCATTCTAGGAATGGAGAAACATATAGGATGAAAGAACTGTGTCCTGGCAGATGAGTTTGTTTTAAAATTAATTTAAAATCCAATATATGTAAAGTCTGGGTTAAAATGCATACAAATATGAAGATATATACGGTATATTTGTTCCCCCAAACCAAATTTAGGTCTTTTGGGAAAAAAAGCTATGTAGGCCTATCGTCAATATAAAATGTCCAAATTTTCAATTGATCACCGGCTTTTCATCCCAGCTACATAAACTTTTAAGTACATCATTAGAAGTACAATTTACTTTTAAAACATTTGCCATAAAATGTGTATTATATCGGCAATATTGCAAATTTAAAAATAAAATGAAAATATTTGATATCATCAGGACATTCCTCGTTTTAAAAATGCTATCCCAGCCCTTAAGTTTCTTCTTGAAAATTTGAAGGAAAATTGATTATCATAATTAACCAATTTATTCTTGGCAAAACAATATCTAGGCAAATTGCCAGTAAAGTGTGCAATGGCCTTGTTGGTTTGGCATAGCCCACTATATGTAATGTATTCAGGTGTTTATAATGTTTATTAATTTCTTTTTATGTGAAGTTAACTTTGTTTTTTACAGTACATGAGCAAACTGGGAAAATTATTAACTCCCCCCCCAAACAATAATAATAACAACATAATTGGCAGTTGGCTAAATTATAAAGATATATACCAGTATAGTACATTGTATATACACAATCTTCATGATGCTACTGGGGAAAGATTGCCAGATAATGTGGTTTACTTTACCGGTTAATATGCTCAGTAAAAACGGATCAGTTTGGGGCAATACATTTAACCACCTCATATTATAAGGTAGACCACACAAACCAGACAGTTTCATTTATGTACAGTTTTTTGTATCCCATCATGACCTGAAGAGTAGCTTGGATTCTGTCAATCAATTTCAGTATGGTACTTCAATTCCGGCATACACCACACACAACCCGAATTCTAAGCATTAGTAGAAACATGCCAGTTGGTGCTGATTTGATTGTGGGTTACCACAGGTAAAACAATGGCTAAATCAATAATGCATTGCCAATTTTTTAAGAAGTTGATTTTGAGAGGCACTGGGAGGCTGATCCATTTCAAACTAGACTATATAATAAAGATATCTGAAAATGACTTCAATTCAAATGATCCACCAGTCACCCCCGGATATCATAGTGAAAATAGGTACCAGTACCTTGTATTGGACAAACCACCTCATTTTTAATCCCTTGTAACAAGTGAGAAATTATCTTTTGTCTCTTCTGGTTACACAATCCACTTCAAAACAAGCAGCAATTCAAGACATTGCACTTCAAAAACGAGTATATTATGAGTACTAGTACATCATACATTATGTACATGTATGTAATTCAAGATCTTCACCCTGACCACTATTTGCATGGAGGATTATACAAATACAACATGTTCATTGAGGGGAAGTAGTCAAAACTACTGGTCCCTCGGTGTTGGATGATTTGACTACTTCCCGACGCCAGCGGAGGGAAGTAGTCAAATCATCCAACACCGAGGGACCAGTAGTTTTGACTACTTCCAAATGAAAACATGTTGTATTTGTTTTACTATACCTCATAAATATTTTCACTATCACGGTAAAATCGTCAAAAAAAGTTAAAACACACACCAGTCAACGTGCCGGCCGGCATGTTAAATAAGTTTAATATTTTAGGATTTCTGTTCAATTAATATTTACATTTTGACCTAGGCCTACATTATTTTAATTTTCTTTTTAACTTTCCATAAATAACATTTTGTTTCATAAAACGTCTAATTCGTGTGTTATTATCCCTCGGTAATCTCAGCAAAATAACTGCAGCAGACGCCATTTTAACGATAAACGCATCTGCAGAATCGCCGTTGTGTAGCATAACGCCACGCCTGAAGGAACGGTGTGGTAGTAGGGTGCGGAAGTTTTACTACTTCGCGTGCGGCGTAATTGCACAGGCGCGGGAAGTAGTCAAAATACCGCACTCGGACGCCATGCGTTATTAACCAATAAGATGTCTGGATTACCTCATTAATATTTATGAGGTATAGTAATATCTTCTTGCTTATTGATGAGTGGCAACATACCATAACATTGGGTGGAATTAGTACTTGTTTTGTAGTACCTGGTTTTGCTACTTGTGTTGTGTTGCTAAGATTTACAAAACTAATCCATCATTGACTCATTGTTCAGGGAAACATTTAAAACGAGGTGGTTTGTCCAATACAAGGTACCGGTAAGTTTCCTTTCACAGTGAATGTGGCTTACTTGTGGGGATTTTTAGCTGGAAATGGATTACACACGTATGCTCCTGGGTAGGGCATGCAGAATTTTATAACATGTTTGTTTTTCAATCTCACAGCTCTGCAACCCGGGAGGAATGGAATGGTACAAACAAAAACAAATAATGGGATAGCGGTAGCATGTATGCCTTCAGGGATCATTCCCATAGACTGGGGAATGTACTTTGTAATCTGAAACTTACTTGGGGTGGGGATGTGGGTGGGGGAAGTACTCGAACATATCAAGTACCAATCCCACTTCAGTCTTCAACAAGTTGAGTTATTATACCCTATAACATGCAACAGGTTGGATATAAATTTCCACTATGTTGCAAGTCTTACAAGTGCTAGATAAATTTAACAAATAAACACCAGAATGCATTGTTCGCAGCCAGCACACTAGACAAATCATAATATTCACTCTAGGAACAAAATTTGCAATTTTTCAAATCACTAAAACAAAATAGAATGTCAGTGTGCTGACAAAAACTCTTCTAGTTTCCTAGGTATTGTGTTCTTATACGGGATTTGGTACTGGACGATTATTCTGGCTGCAAGACACTGCAAAGTTGTATAGTTTATTGGCGATATATCACACTCTCCTTTAACTAGTTCCATTGGAACTTTACCAGCAGTGTTACGAGCATCTATATGCCCTCCGTGTTTGAGCAACACTTTCATAATGTCGCCTCTTTCAGTCTTTGTCGTGTTCACTGCTGCTATGTGAAGAGGGGTATTCCCATCAAAGTCTTTATCCGAGACATTTGCACCACATTCCAGCAGGAGTTGTACGACGTGTACATCTGGGAAAGAACACACTGGATAGCGCCCCACCGAGGATGTGCTTTTGTCAACAGCAAGATGAAGCGGACCAAAGCCCCGATTTCCGTAAGGCTTCAGTTTGAGGAACCTGTAAGTGGCACATTTGACCTCATCTTCTTCCTCTTCACTCCCACCTTCCAAGCGAGCTATTAGGCACATGAGATGCATGATTATCAACAATGCTCTATTGAAGTTAATCACCTCTTTCTCTGCCAATGGGCCATACACTTGATTGGCAAGACCACGCTCAATCTCGTTGATCCCTTTCAGATACACAACAGACACAGTACTATATGGGACTTTGTCATCATAGACCCGTGTACCATTGCGCTCTGACAACATGTACGCGAATAACTCTGCAAAGGACAGTAGACTGCTCTGTGTCATCGGGTTAAGAGGTTCTAATGCTTGCTGCTGCATATCCAGAGCATACATCCATAGCAAGATACAACGATCAAAATTGCCTGAATCGGCATAGACGGCTCCTCGATATCTGATGTAGTATGTGGTATCTGGATGTGACGGCCCAAGGATTCTCTCCCGTATTAGAAGCGCTTGCATTCGCATCTCGTCTGGATCGCCTATCAAATTATCTAAGTCCTTGGAATTTTCCACTTCTGTTGAAAATTCGTAAGCTGCAACTGGGTCATCCGTTCTCTTTTTCCGGACAACATTGCACGGATCCCTATAACGTTCTTCCATTGCTTTTGTCCAGTATTTTAGAGCGAGGTGTGTATCTCGTCTCTTATCTACAAAGGTTGCACCAATTAATTCTAATGCATCAATTTTCTCAAACCTAGGTATGTCTGGTTGTGTTATAAGATAGTCAACTATGTTTGTGTGTCCTGCAACCGCTGCTGCTTTCAGGGGGGTCATTCCATATGCATCAACATCCATTTTGGCACCATTTTTCAACAGTAATTTCATTATTTCTAAACTCCCTGATTCGGCACAATCATGAAGAGCGGTATTTCCTCGTATACTTTTTCTGTTCACATCTGCCCCTAACTGAAGAAGATATTCTGCAATTTTGTAATGCCCCTTGTAACACGAAATCATAAGGCACGTGTGGCCATGGCGATTGGCCAATTCAATGTCCGCTCCATGGTTAACGAGATACTTGACAATCTCAAAATGACCATCAAAACAAGCCGTCAAGTGGCGTTGAATTGGAAAATGTGGTATGGTTTACTCTAGCCCCATGCTTGATAAGTGTCTGCACTGTCATGAAATGTCCCGCAGCTGCTGCACACCACAATGGCGGAGCACCATCTATTGTTTCACCATCAAAAGTTACTGAACCAACCTGTTCTACATCAGCTTTGCATTGCTCAATAAAATAATTCACAATTTCTACATGTCCATGACGGCATGCTGCTATCAATGCTGTTGTATTTTCTACTGTTTGTGATAGTAGCCAACTCACTTCCTCCTTTGAAAAAGACGATAGGCATTCTTTTATACGGGGCAATTTACCTTCACGAGCAGCGTTAAAAACATGAGTTTTGTAATACTCAGGCGCTTTAACAGATGACGACCATGGTGGTATTATTGCTGTAGGCTTTGCCATTATGATCTCATCTACTACTATATCTGAGTTTAAATCAAAACATGCCCATCGTAAGGAGATATATACACTTTTGTTCAGCGAAATTTCTGCGACGTAGTTGATTTGTCATTCGGAGAATTCAATATGGACGACAATTTAACTAATGTGACCTATGAACTATTGATCCGGTTTATACGAATGTAATATTTTGATGTATTGTTTTAATTTTTGCTGAAAACGTATCATTATATCACCTTTTTTGTGTTAAATTATTATTTATGGTGTAAAAAATTAATTATTTTATATCTGTATGTAATAGTAATCACGAATACTTCATTATTTAGCAATAATTACGGAATAAACTAACCCGGTTTGTACTCGTCTACGCCAGTAATTTAGGTCAAAGTTCAACGCAAAGACAACGACAAACCGCGAAAGAAGATATCGGAACAGATTTTGTGCTACATTTGATCCAAAATGGCCAGTGAAAAGGAAGAAGGGGAACTGTCAGATGGAGAAATTGATGAAGAAGTTGAACGACAAACGGCAGAGGTAAAATAATGTTTTTGCAAAGAAGTAAAACTAATTAAAATTGGGATTATGTATGCCGGAAAGCATCGGAAGTGTCGAATTCGGCAGTCCAGTCATGCCAGTGTCTGTCATTATCCTGCATGCATGTAACTTTTTTTTTTTTGGTGGGGGGCTGGGAGTTTTGGTCAGGCGGAATTCTTTTTTAGCTGCCGGAGGCGACAAAATGTTTTGTTTTCAATTTTAATGAATGTATACAAATGTTCATGACATGAATCATGTGTTTATCGCGTGACGTCGCGTGTGGACATGGACTCACATGTCATGGAATGTATGCCTGGTCGAGCACCCTCACAGACCCGAACGTAGTGAGGGTGTTTGGTATATCCGCCATGTTTCAAATACATGGATGGCCAGCATAATGTCCTGCAAATTTAAGCTATATGATATGAGAAGCCTATTTTGGTTGCAAAATGAGAACACAGAGTGGCTTATCTTTAACCCACATTCTCAATCTCTCATGCCAGAGGTTAAAATAAACGGTCCCCAACTAATTATCAAAAGATCGTAAATTTAATTTCTTGAAACGTGCCGGCGAAACGATTTGTATACAAGTAACAATCCTTGTACCGATTAATCGATACCGATCATTCGGCTTCATTCGGTTTCATTCGGCAAACCACGTGATCACTCAGGTGAACTAGGATTGGACGATCGATTGCGTTAAATTTTATCCAGGTTACCGGGCCATGCCTAATGGCGATACTCGCGATGGAAATATTTTTCAACCATGTTGCAAAATGATCGGAAATACACCATCAAGGCGACTCGATCGGTAAGCATCATTGAAACTAAGCAATATTTAGTATTTCTTCTTTTGATTTTTTCGATAAAATTGTAGTTTACAGTTTTGATTAGTTTGATGAGAGTGGATTTCAAAACCAGTCCACTAGTAGACGCGTTGTAATTGACAGTTTGACATTTCCGCCGGAGAATAATGTGAATCCATAAGATGTGGCGATCAATTTCACAATTAAAATCTTTCCTTTGGGGCGATTTCCATTTCTTGCTATCATTTAAAGCCTGAAAGCATCAATACTAAAGATAGGCTATCAGTCGCTTGTGCAGATATATGACATTGGATTCCATTTCTTGTTATTGTTCACTGTATGGAAAAGCCTGTTCTGTTGTATCTTGTATTGGTTGTATTTCCGACGCATACATGGAATGATGGACATAGTCATGGACGGTCACATGGTCATGAAATGATGAATGATGGTGTAGAGTCGAGTTGAGTGCATTTTTTTATCAAGGCCATGGCCGCCATGGGAATTAAAGTAGTAGATTTGCGCCCACCGCCCGTATGCTCCAGACCAAAACCTACCGCATATTTTTTCATTATTTACAAAAAATTTCATTATTTACCAGAAACAAGAAAAAATGGCTTTCAAACATAAAATCAGCAAGTTTGAAGTTGGTAAAACAGTCGTAAAAAACGTGAAAATGAGTCTGCAATGATGTTGTTCACCCGTGTTGGTTGTTCACCGCGAGTCCCGGGCGTGTAGTTCAGTACAACAAGCATGACAGGCCAGGCAACGCCGGTAGCCAGCAGCCATCTTGGAAAAAAACCACCACATGAATATATGGTATTTTGATCCATAGTGTTCTAATAAAGCCACAGAATTCCATGATTTTTGGCCACATAAGTCATCTAGTTAGCAGCTACCTTGGGTAGCATAATCATCTTTGGGAGTTACTGCGTTCAGTTTTAGCAGGCTTAAATGTACATAATATTGCCATTTTGAAAAACTATAAAAAACAGTAACATTTTTGTAAACCCTGTGTTTTCTTCAGTTAGTTCATGGATAATTTTTCTTATCCTGAAAGTACGGTCAAATGTTCAGTAAACACTGCCACATTAGATTTAATTTTGAACAGCCCTGTATTTTTGAGAACCGGACTTCGATATTTGTCGTTTCGGAGGCTTCATTTTCCGTTAACAATTGTTAACAAACTTTGTGGGTATAGCTTTGGTTCATAATTCTTGGTTATTTCTTCACTTCTTCTTGATTCATAGCAGTTGATATCTTAACTTGAAATGTGTAACAAAAATTAGTCGATTTGCAAGCTTTTAAATTTTTATAAAATCTTGACTTCAAAGAGCCGATTTTCCGTTAACTTTTTTGAAGCCTCCGAAACAAACTGTTCAGCAAGCTTGGGCAAATATAAATAAAAGAGCTCATCCAATCTATTTATCAAAATGTAGCAAAGTAGATCCTCAAGTCACTTGTTTTTAAATCGTGGAGATATATATCACCGTTTGAAAATGGGACCCAATACAAACTTTCCGTTAACAATTGAAGCCTCCGAAACAACAAGAAGATTAATTATCATCTATGCATATCTAAATTGGTGTGTTTCATACTGATATCTGCATTGTAATTGTTACTTGATATGTGCAGAATGTCATAAATTAAAAAAAATGTTGATATTATGGTTAATGTTTGAAAAATGTACTGATACCCGAAAAAGCCTGTTTCGGAGGCTTCACATGCAAGTTAACACCATAGGCCTACTTAACAAATGGGTGAAACAATTAACATGTGATAAATCTACAATATCTGCCGCATAGAATCATTGATTTAATACACACAAGAAAATAACAGCTTAGATGATCCCAACAGTGTTGTTTTCAAAAAAACTACTTCTGCAATGTTTAACCATTGTTAACATGAAGCCTCCGAAACAAAAAAAATGACTTGCTGTGATAATTTAATTTTTGTCACAACTGAAATTCAATAGGGGCCTACTTAGAAGCAAAGCATGAAAATTGGTAATTGAGTGTGATCGGAATCCGTCCCTCACGTGAGGGACGGATATCAATAGATTAATTGCTGTGTTTAATTAACCCTTGTTAAAATTTATTCCTTTAAGTTAGGTTAATAATATAACCCTTCAACCAATAGTTATTTCATGCATGAAAATGTTGCCACATGTGTATCAATTATTTCACTATACAAAATTTTCACGTGTGAGGGACGGAAATCAATAGAATAAGCAATCACCACCAAGAGTAATGTTCCATCTCTCCAAAAATTAAGAAATTTGACTCAGTTTGTTTTCAAGGCGTCTATGAAGCGGGTCCAAAGTTTATGTGAGGGACAGACAGTTTCTATGTGAGGGACGGACAAATGTTACAAAATTTCAAATTTGGCAAGATTTCTCCAAATCCACCACTAATGCTATCCTTGACATCTAAATGAAATGCAGTTGTCAAAATAATGCAAGTTCAGGTGAAATAAGATATGATTATTCCCGCTAAATACTTGTGTGAGGGACGGACAGCTTGTCTGTGAGGGACGGACATATGATGGCCTAAATATCTTATTCAGTGTGTATTTCACTTTTAATTTCAAATTACACAGAAGTTTTACTTCATGCTGTTTGTTTTCAATACCCAATTGTAGTTTTACTGATAAAGAAGCAGTAATTTACAATAATATTAATCTTAATAAGTTGGTGTGAGGGACGGACAGACCCTCTTTTTTAGCAACAGGACCTTCAATTCCAAATATTTGGGAGCATGACCTTCTGGGATTGGCCTGAATTTGTTTTAGACAGACTCTCTGACTGGGTAGAAGAATTGGGTTTAATATTTAGTGGCCAAATCTTTTCACTCAACATACATTGGGACCTGTACATCCAAAATAAGTTGGTGTGAGGGACGGACATGTCGGTCCCTTAATTAATTAAGGACTAATAACTCTCAGATTTAAAGATTGGTAATTTTAGCTTCTTTATCTCTAGTAAGGTGAGCACTAATATTGATAGATAGGGTGTATGCTATTTTAATTCCTTAGAATATTTCTCAGAGAAACAACTTTTTGGATTTTTATCCGTGAGGGACGGACAAAATTTCTAGCATTCGCTTTCCATGACTTCCAACTCTCTTCTGAAAGACATCTAATTAAAAATCTCATTGATATTTCATGTGGCAGGGGTTGCACTATTGATATGCAAACAAAAATATTTTCACTCAACATACATTGGTACCTGTACATCCAAAATAAGTAAGTGTGAGGGACGGACATGTCCGTTCCTCACATTAATTAAGGACTAATAACTCTTAGATTTAAAGATTGGGAATTTTAGTTTCTTTATCTCTAGTAAGGTGAGCACTAATATTGATAGATAGGGTATATGCTAATTTAATTCCTTGAAATGTTTCTCAGAGAAAAACTTTTTTGGATTTTTATCCGTGAGGGACGGACAAAATTTCTAGGGTTCACCTTCCATGACCCCTCCTATCTTCTGGAAGACATCCAATTAAAAATCTCATTGATATTTCCTGTAGCAAGGGTTGTACTAATAATCTGTAAACAAAAATTGACAATAGCATATAATCTCTTCAGTAAGAGAAGTATTTTCATAATAATGCAACATAGTGTCCGTCCCTCACGCTACAAATAATGCACGCAACTTTAGCGGCACGGAAAACACAAAATTTGCAACAAATTTTTCTTTTTTCTTTTAGATTATTAAAATATAATCCTTTCCACCAAATTAAAACCATTTTTTATGGAAATTTGAATAAATCCTATTTTTTCACCAAATGTTACCCAATTTCCGATCACACTCAATTGTGATATTTTTTACCTATTTTTTCATGTCAACTTGTAGTATTTAGCCAAATATTTTACTTTTATGATCACCTGTGTTGTTAACTGAAGCCTCCGAAACACAAATTGCTTGAATTGCCAATTCTAAAAAATAACTCCAATTTCTGTGAAACTTGGCTGGGAGGTTCCTTTCATCAAGTAGTATTTGTACATGAAGTTAGACATTCAAATTATTTTAGGAACCCAATTAAAACTTTAAAAAAATGTTTAAGGTTGGGAAATTTCCATTGTAAATGACACTTGATGTTAAAAATTTTTCAAAACTGCAATTACAAACATAGCAAAACATGGTATAAAATGTAACTTATAGCTGTTGACTTACTTTGGAATGGGATTTCACATGTATTCCAGCTTTCATGTCATAATTTTCTGAGCTTATGTACAATACATTTTTTTTTTTTTTTAACCAAAATGTTATGGAAATGTCAAATTTTTTATTGGAAATGTCAAATTTTTTATTAGAAATCAAAAGGTTAAAAGCCTTGAAACAGTATTTTACTGGAATTTAAGTTGCTTCTATGCATGATTTCAGTAAACAGAAACATATTTAAGTGGTTTGAAATTTTGACCCTAAAAATCAAAAGTTACACCCTTTACTGTGAAAATGACCATATATGCCTGACCCCTATTAAGGTCACAATTTCATTCATAAAAACATGCCTGGTCAATCCCAACCACTCCGAGCTACCGATTAAGACCATGTGAATGTGACATGATTGGGTTCATGAATATTTAATGAGCAGGGCGATACTGCCTCAAACGGTAAAAAAGATGACGGGATCACCAAAATTCGATGCTATGCACTTTGCATGCTTTGTGGTGCCTGGCGTGCTAACCGGCTCCTTTACTTCTAACTGTGTACAGCGTGAATGGGGGTAGTTCGTTTGTGCCTAATAGAATAGAAATAATGAAATTTAATGAATAATGAAAAAAAGCCGCGTGGGATTTCAAAAAGTTCTGTACAAATCTACTACTTCAATTCCCAATTTAACATTTTAAGTTTAGAATAGATTAGACTATAAGGCCGTGTGTTTTGAACTCGCCACCCTTAGCGTTACATCACAAATATTATGAATTTTTACACCAATCAAGTTTCAAATTAGAATATCTACACAACTATCAACCCTAAACTAGCAAAAGTATACATTTTTGAAAAGCTGAAGGCATAAGCAATTCAAATATACACATTTCAACTCATTGTACAGGGTGACCTTGAAGTTATACAGGGTGGAATAAAAAAATTCCAAATAAAAAATGGGTCCAGGGGTGTGATTTTTCCGGATTTTTCCGGATTTCCGGATTTTTGGGATTAAAAAAAAAAAAAATCCGGATTTTCAAAAAACAAATTTTTTTTTTTTTTCCCGCTTTTGGAGTGGCCCTGGACCAAGAGCTAAATGCTTAACAGAGATGTCACATTTCCGGAATTTTCAGTTCCGGATATGAGAGAATCTCCAATTTTAAAATGAAAATTTCTTAGAACCCTGACTGGATGATTTATAGACACACTGTACTGTGCAAAAATGGTGATGCAATTTCTCATGTGTATGTGAATGATATGATACTGGAAGTATCTATTCAGATAATAAATGTTTTGATACTATAAAGTGAAGTATTTTAACAGTTTCACATTTTTGCATTTTACCCCATGAAATTGCATCTCCAGTGGTGCTCAAGTGTGTAAAACCCTCTGGCTTTGGGGCCGCCTCACCCTGATCGGGCGCTGCCCCTGATTCCCACCAGGGGCCCTTAAGCTGGCCCCTGGACCCCCCGCCGCAACAGGCGAGAGCTACGCTCGCGTCGCTTCGCAATTTCATTGCTTTGGGTTTTTTTTCAGAAAGCACCAATCACACCCCTGTGGGTCACTTAATGCATTGCTTATTACTAACTTGCAGTTATAAACTGAAAGTAAACAACATTGATTTGGTTAGAGGTTAGGGGGATCCTACTGACTGGGGAAGAAAAAAAATCACAGCTGTTTGGTAATCTCAGAATACAGGGTGTCCCAAAATATGTTCAAATTTTTTTACAATTCAACATATTTTGAACTGAAACATTTTACCCCTAACCCATACAGACAAAGTAAGTCCATATTTAGATTCCTCATCAAATTTACTCTCAGAAAATGTATACTTTGACTATGATAGGATAAGTAATTAAATATTTACAGCAACTTTTAGATTTTGAAGACATTCGCATTGCTTACTACAGTGTTTAATATGAAAACGGGTAGTTTTGTACGTAAAAGTTTGTATTTTATAGACTAAACCAATCATAAAGAGTTCAAAATGATTAAAAACAATTAGCATAATTAATAACCTTTCACAAGAGCTCTTAACCATGCCTGTAGCCCATATGGATGCAAAGATATGATCAGTTGATTCAACGTGCACACACAAAATCTATATTTCTCATAGACTTTGTACATACCGCCACCGCCACAACCGCCACCGCCACAACAACCACCTCGGCCATTCTGAACTCAAAAAATTATAACTCCACTATCTTAGCTGATAAAAAATTCTCCTTTGGAGGTCTGTTAGGTCACTCATTTAGCTACAAAATGACACCAAACACACTACAATACCTTTTGTTTAAGCAGAGATATAACAATTTGAACGAGTCTCGATTTGGAAAAGCGTAACAAAACCACCATTTTTGGGTGGCGAGTTCAAAACGCGTGGCCATAATCATGTCTGTCTGCCAGCACAGTAGTGCCGGTGTCGGCACCGTTTTTTGATGTTGACATGTCGACATATTTTGTATCTTGACGTCATAAGAGTGTCGACATACATTTGGGTTCCGAAAAAGTACCAGGACTTTTTTTTTTCATGACTTTTGGAATATTTTAAAAATTTTAACCTAAAAATATCTAGAAACACCGTCGGCAATTTCAGCAAATTTCCAAGATGGCCATCTTCATAGCGAGCATGTAGCGATGAAGTGTACAATTTACACCGGAAAACAATAATACTGCCAAAAGTATGCCCCCTGAAGGCAATCTGAAAAATCTTGGTGAAATAGTAGGTAAAAGATAAGATTTGGCATTGCATTTTGTTGAAAATACATTGGAAATGGCCAATATTTTGAGTGAAAATGAGCTTGCCTGACAAAGTTTTTAAGGAGTTTGCGCATCCAGGGACTCTTTAATTTTTGATTTTGCCCATTTTGGACTCCTTAAATCTCAAGTTGAATGTGACCAAAGGGTCCGATAAAAACTGTATGGACTCATTAATTTCACGATGCACGGAGGCATATAAATCATCAATTAAAAATAATTTTAAAAAAAGATCGGTAAATCTTTTGAATCACCATAGGCCAACAACACTAATAATTTCACTGGAATATTTGACAAGTTCTGAAGTTTAGAATTTCGGACAGATGGACTCCTTAAATTCTCATCGGACCCCTTAAATGTTGGTTTTTCAGGTACCAAAGGGTCCAGAAAAATTAAATTGGACCCCTTGATTTTTTGTGCTCGCGCTACCCCTGCTTAGCACTATGTCGCCATGGACGAAGTTCTGTCGATATGTTGACATAATTCACTTTGTTGACAGGATTACAGCACAGGCAGTCGGCACCAGTGGCAGCGTCAGGAATTCTCTTTTGGGGGGCATTAGGGGGGAAAAGTGAATTTCAGGGGGGGGAATCAACCAAGTTCGCAATTTTGGGTGTTTACTGGGGGGGCAGCAGGGGGGGCAAGAGTTCTGACTGGGGGGCATTTCTGACTATCGGTGAGCAATTTCTTAGCTAGACCAGGGACTGCCTTCTGAGGAGAGCGAGAACAATCGCTCTCTGCTCTCCTTAAATCTGATAGGAGAGTGATTTTTAGTTCTCCTTACAATGTACATTTTATTGTAAATGTTCTAAATGTTAAAAATTGAAGGCTCTAGAAGAGCTATTTTATGCTCTCCTGCAAATTCCAAAAGACAGTCCCTGCTAGACTACTCAAGCAAGTCATTGCCATTGTCTGTTATCATGGTAATTCCTGGGCATAATTCATAATCATACTGACATTTTTTTAACGGAATACTACTCTTTGCTAAGTTGGACAATTTGGAAAAGCAGTTGTGACTCGTGAAGCACATAGCGGAAAATTGTTATGGTCCACCCCAGTAAGTTAATCCGTACACTGCGCACATCATGCGAATTTGCTATGACTATCGACTATGAGCTGGAGCAGTTCCAATAATTGAAACTCACTACTCCGACCTGTGCAACGTGCAATCCTGGCTGGGATCTCTGTTTATTCTCCTTTCCTCTCCTTTTTATGCTTCTTATTGTCATGCAGTCTATAATAGTACTTCATTTTTCTATTTCCAGATGGGAGATGCAGACAATCTTCCTGAGCCAGCTGTTCCAAGACCTCATTCAGCTCCAGCCACAGCGCCCTCTATCCATGCATATCGGGAATCAAGGGAAAATGTGGCCAACAACTCGGACTTTGACAGCAGTGATAGTAATTCAGGCAGTGATTCAGATACAGACAACAGGTAATATCAAATCGATAGGCTTGGGCGATATCGCACCCTGCGATATATCGTGATATTAAATCCTTATCGCGATGACGATATGTAGAAATAGTGACAGGCGATATACTTATAATTGGTCTCCCATCCACTCAGCAGGCCACGATCAACTAAACGTTTAATGTGCATGAGGGCAGCAGTGGTCTCCCATCCACTCAGCAGGCCACGATCAACTAAATGTTCAATGCGCATGAGGGCAGCAGTGGTCTCCCATCCACTCAGCAGGCCACGATCAACTAAATGTTCAATGCGCATGAGGGCAGCAGTGGTCTCCCATCCACTCAGCAGGCCACGATCAATGGCAGCAAATGGTTTCATACTGTTTTTAATAGGTCGCATGTCATAAGTTGGGTGGTACAATTTCAATTACATGGTCAAAAATGACAAAAAATGTATTTTTTGATATGTTGTATATATATTGACAACCTCTAATAATTAACACCATTTTTAACCATAACACATGCTTAATTTATGAGATAATGCTTAATTACTAATTAATTAATACACAGGCGTCTATATAAATATCAATTTTCAAATGCATTTTTCTCAAATCGGACCTCAATTACAAAAATGACTGTAACATTTTTATTTTATGCAAGAATGTCATCAGATTTGGAGGATATGTTCTCAATACATTAATGCTTCAAATAAACTATTTAAAATAAATGTACGTATGTTAATTACATTGTGAAGGTCAGTGACCTTTTTACGAGTAATTAGCGAGACGGTTATTCTATTATTGAGGAAATGAATATCAAGAAGAGAAATGTACATTAGCATGTTGCTAAAAATACTGAAATTCAACTAGGATTTCATCAAAAATGATAAAAATGGAACATATAACCCTTTACGGTGGCGCTACACCTGTTGATAAATTTGTGACTATTTTTGCATTTTTCTCAAAAAATAATAACACACTGGTAATAAAGTTATGTATATTATAGGGGCAAGGAATCCAGTTACTACACTTGAATTCCAGTGACTCAAGACAAGCGGTATGTTATTTATGATAAGAAAAAAGGTACCGCTAGAATGTACATCATTTCTTAACATATATAATGAACCCCTTGTCTTGAATCACTGAAATTTCAGTGAAGTAATTGGAGTCCTTACCCCTATAATATACATAACTTTTGTTACCAGTGTGTAGTTACTTTTGAGAAAAATGCAAAATTAGTCAGAAAATTTATAAGGGGGGTGTAGTACCACCTTAAGTAGTCAGTAATTGTTTTAGTTGTACAAATTCAACATTCAAAGGTGTCAATACATCATATCCTCACTAGATTTGAAAGAGTAACCAGTAGTTTTGACATGCTGAAATGTGAATTTTCACATCTAGGCCCTATTGCACACTCCCGCATCCGCCTGCTCCACATCCGCCTGCTCCTCCACCCCTGGCATTTTTCGTTTCAACTGATGTGATTTTTTTATTGAATAATGTATAATTATATACTTCAGTAGACTGAAAGAGTATAAAATTAGGCTTAAAATGAGGTATCAACCACTGCTGTAGGATATGGGGTTATGGAAAGCCAATCAAATTTGTAACGCAATTTTCCGAAAAATGTAATCCCTCCACCCTTTTTGCATACCCAACTTATGACATGCGACCAATAACGTTTCTGATTATAAAGAAGCTGTTTTGAACGATGGCAGTGGATTGAATAAGTATGTTTTGTACTTGTTTATTTGTATACTAATTGCTTCACTGTTTGGCAGGCCGTTTTGCACCCATATACCAGTGAACTTCTGATATGGCATGCATGCATGTATGAATAAAAATATCGTCAGATGGCAATATCGCGATATGTTTTTGGCTGCGATATGCAAAAGACTGACGATGCCCAAGCCTACAGATCAATGTGTGTTCACTGTTCACCATGTTTACGATATATGCTGTCAATGCATGCACACCATGCAGCACAGAGGATCAGAATGTATCAACATGTCAACCCTGTTAAACCCCGATCGACAGCATCATCCCCGATATTTTTCATTGTTGATGAGGTTTTGGTATCACATGATAGATACTATTTTTCTCATTGCTATCCTGAAATTTGACGCTCCCAAGTCGATGTATTTCCAGAGAAATCATGAAGCACAGCGGCCTTTTGAGGCTACCACTTTGTAAATACTAAAAATTACGTTGGATTTCTGGACAGGGAATTAATTGCGAATCATCAGTCTCCTCAACAGCTACTTTGGTTTCGCGTAAGTGCTGAGGAGATGGCGCGCTGTATATAGTTAAAAAAATTCCTTGAAGATCTCAGTGGGCTAAATGGCTCAATTGGTTAGCGATTATGTTTTTACCGAGGGTACCCAGTTCAAAATCCGTGGTGGAAGGTTTTTTTTTCCTCTCCATTTTTAACCCAAACTTTTTTATATTCATTTGAAATGTACATGTTGCAAGGGAAATATATTTTGTTTCCTTTTTTTCTGAAACGGTACAAAAAAGAGTTAAAAACAAATATTTTCCGTTCAATATGGGCCGGGCATTGCAACATTGTCATCAGGTCTTGTTGCTTGCCTGCCCAGAATGCAATTCACGCATACCAAGGTATTGGATTGCAAATTTGGCTATTTATTCACATTTACGCTGAAAATGCTCTCGCTTTTTTTTTTCACAAAGCAGCATAAAGAAGGCGCTATTTGATATTATTATGTAATTTTAAAGACAATCCATATCCAAAACCAATAGTGTTACCCCCCTTTAATAATTAACTAAACTGTGAGACCCGATTTGCCACATGCAAAGTTATGTTGTGAGTCGTCCAAGCATCATCATCTTCAATGCAACAATCACTTATTTATCGATATGAAATTATGGTTTACATGCTGAAAATGTAGGGATTGGTGTTTTGACGGCTGTTATTCACATGCTGTCCTCTAGTGTGATACTGATGGTCCATCTTTAAATCAGAAGTTACACTTTGTATATTTCATCATTTGTAAATATTGTCATCTGTTGAACATCGTATTATAAAATAAATCTTGACAACATCAACTATATTTTGAGTTCATCTGTGGTAGAATTGAAGAACCCCATGGCCAGTGTCATACTCACCAATTGAGCCAGTGGCCAGTGGTCATACTCATCTGTTGAGCCCATAAAACTACATCGAGATATTCAAACTGTAACAAACACACAGATAATCACAAACATTCATATATGCTCACATGTATGAACCCTACTGCATATGAACCGCAACCTAAAACAACTAACTGCTGGACAGGGTTGTAGCTACGCTGGGCGGTGGCAGGCTGACCCGCCCGGCACTCTTAATTTCCACCCGGCACTCAAGTTAATTTTGAGCCCAAATGCCCGGCACTCCAGTCTCAAATGTTTCAAAATCAATGAACAATCAGTATAAAATGAACAATTCTTTCAATTTTTTCACCTTTTGGTATAGATTTCACTCGGCATTAAAATTTGCCTTGCTATAACCCTGCTGCTGGATTGGTTCCAATATATGTGCTCAAACTGTATAGATGGTAGAAAATACCACTTATGAAAAACTTGGACCACCCATCTTGGAAGTATTTAAGACTTGTTATCATTGTATTCCAAAAAAATGATTATAATGATGGTTTGTTCACAGATCCTGGAAACGACAGAGAACCATTCCTGGGATGCCCCAAGGCAGACCACAAACACATGAGAAAGTGGCTAAACCAGTGTTAACATCTTCCAGAATGCAAACAACATCAGACGTTAGAAGGGAACCACAGCAAATGGAACACGACCTAACAAGGTAACATAGTGATGATCCTCTAGCTTTAATTTTGAGGAATTATAGCCCAACATACATGGACTAAACTGAAAGCACATTGGTCAAGGAGTACTTGACCAATGGTTGGGTGTCCAGCATGTAACATGCGTACCTCATGCTTTTGCTAACCAAGTTTCAAGTTGTGCACATGTTCACATGTAACAATCTTGTATGTGGATCATGTCTGTTTGCATAGTGACCCGGAGCAAGCAGTGAAACATTAAAAAAACATACCATAAATTAATTTGTGAATATTCTCAGTCATCCAGGAGATAAACATAATAAAATGAGTATTGAATCTGTTCATCTGAACTTACTATTTTTCAGTATCGCATCTCATCCAAGACCCATCATCAGTCAGCCTGATGATGCGTCTTGGATGAGACCGGTACTGTCGCTATCAAAAATAGTATTAAAGTCCAGATGAACAGATTCAATACCCATTTTATATTGGTATAAATTGATTTTGATATAGCATTGGTAAAATTTAAGAGGTTTTTCACAAAGGTGAAGTTGAGTTTCAGGTTGCTTGTTTGGTTGTAAAGATTTAGACCTTCAACGATATTAAAATTATTGTAAAACCTCTGATCTACTACTAATGCTAGGCCTATGGTCTAACACTTTCACTTTCTGTGATGTGATTTTTGTAGAGGGCAGCAGCCATCAGGCAACACTAAACCGAGTGTCGGCACCAAACCAAAGAAACGCAAGAACAACATTTGGGGTGAAATCATCACTCAACAAACTGCTGAAAGAGTTGAAAAACAAATGACTGAGTTTGACATGGACACAGAGACGGACAGAGATGTGGAAAGCTACAATTATAGATTAGCTTTAGAGGAAGCCCCAAGACATAAACTTGGTATGTCTGCTGCAAGAATAGAGATGTCCGATGAGGATGGCCAGAGAGAACTTAAAGCTGGTCTTGGGGAGGACGATTCTGATAAATGGCTGGTGGATAAAGCAGATCAAGAGGAGCGTGGCAATGTGAAGGATAGACTCGGTCATAGAAATGTAAAAGACAGACTCGGTCTGGCTGCAGAGGTTGAAGAAGATAAGAGGGAAGAGGAGGAGAAGCTCAGACGAAGAGAATTCAAGTTTGGGAAGAGGAAAGGTGCTAAACAAAGACTGGGGAAGAAGTCAGATGGGAGCCCAGACTGCCCGACTATGAAAAATGTTACATTTAGTGATGGAGAACATCCGAAAGAGGTTGCAGGGAAGATTGCTTTTAGTTTGAATGAGCAGAAGAGACACCTGATTATGAGAGTTGTGAATATACTTGGTGTTGATAAGTCAAAGGAATTGTGGCAGCTCACTTTAGATGTGGAGGAAAGTGGAGGCATGATGGTTATGGTGAGTTAATGTTTTTAGATCAGTATGTAAAATATTTTTGTATATTTTGTACCCTCTTTTCCCCAGGGGCAAAAAAACCTCAAAATTGTGCCTTTTGTTGAACAGACTATACCATGGTATTTTTGGCTATACTTGCATTACTTAAAAGTCACAATGTAGGGGTTGATGTTGAAGTCCGCATTGAGCATGGCAGATTGAAGCCCGGCATAGGGGCTATAAATTGCCAACTTTAGTCGCATAATTTGACAGGGTAGCAATCATGTAGCATATCATTGGCAGTCCTGTAGTGAATTTCAGTAGCTTTTGGACCAAGGGCCTGTCTTATTTTACACACTGTTTAAATACAACTTGTAGTCCAGTGCCACAAGCTATTATAATGCTAGCTATTACCGTAACCATTCGGGTATAAGCCCACCCCACTAGATGGCAGATTTCACTTCTAAAATGGGGGTGGGCTTATAACCGGGGAAGGGCTAGTGCATGAATTTAAAAATAAGAACAATCTTCCCCCATTTGTACAATGTATATGGTCATTTTCACGGTAAAGGGTGTAACTTTGGATTTTTAACATTTTGATCCGTAGTTTTCTAATAAAGCCACAGAATTCCATGATTTTTGGCCACATAAGTCATCTAGTTAGCAGCTACCTTGGGTAGCATAATTATCTTCGGGAGTTACTGCGTTCAGTTTTAGCAGGCTTAAATGTACCTAATATTGCCATTTTGAAAAACTGTAAAAAACATTAACATTTTTGTAAAACCCTGTGTTTTCTTCAGTTAGTTCATGGATAATTTTTCTTATCCTGAAAGTACGGTCATATGTTCAGTAAACACTGCCACATTAGATTTAATTGTGAACAGCCCTGTATTTTTGAGAACCGGACGTCGATATTTGTCGTTTCGGAGGCTTCATTTTCCGTTAACAATTGTTAACAAACTTTGTGGGTATAGCTTTGGTTCATAATTCTTGGTTATTTCTTCACTTCTTCTTGATTCATAACAGTTGATATCTTAACTTGAAATGGGTAACAAAAATTAGTTGATTTGCAAGCTTTTAAAATTTTTATAAAATCTTGACTTCAAAGAGCCGATTTTCCGTTAACTTTTTGAAGCCTCCGAAACAAACTGTTCAGCAAGCTTGGGCAAATATAAATAAAAGAGCTCATCCAATCTATTTATCAAAATGTAGCAAAGTAGATCCTCAAGTCACTTGTTTTTAAATCATGGAGATATATATCACCGTTTGAAAATGGGACCCAATACAAACTTTCCGTTAACAATTGAAGCCTCCGAAACAAATGAAGCCTCCGAAACAACAGTAAACTTAATTATCATCTATGCATATCTAAATTGGTATGTTCCATATTGATATCTGCATTGTAATTGTTGCATGATATGTGCAGAATGTCAAAAAATAAAAAAAAATTGATATTATGGTTAATGCTTGAAAAATATACTGATATCCAAGAAAGCCCGTTTCGAGGCTTCACATGCAAATAACACCATACTTAACAAATGGGTGAAAAAATTATCATGTTATAAATCTGCAATATCTGCCGCATAGAATCATTGATTCAATACACACAAGAAAATAACAGCTTAGATGATCCCAACAGTGTTAAAATCAAAAAAACTACTTCTGCCATGTTTAACCATTGTAAACATGAAGCCTCCGAAACAAAAAAAATGACTTGCTGTGATAATTTAATTTTTGTCACAACTGAAATTCAATACTTAGAAGCAAAGCATGAAAATTGGTAATTGTGATATTTTTTACCTATTTTTTCATGTCAACTTGTAGTAGTTAGCCAAATATTTTACTTTTATGATCACCTGTGTTGTTAACTGAAGCCTCCGAAACACAAATCGCTTGAATTGCCAATTCTAAAAAATAACTCCAATTTCTGTGAAACTTGGCTGGGAGGTTCCTTTCATCAAGTAGTATTTGTACATGAAGTTAGACATTTAAATTATTTTAGGAACCCAATTAAAACTTAAAAAATATGTTTAAGGTTGGGAAATTTCCATTGCAAATGACCCTTGATGTTAAAAATTTTCAAAATTGCAATTACAAACATAGCAAAACATGGTATAAAATTTAACTTATATCTGTTGACTTACTTTGGAATGGGATTTCACATGTATTCCAGCTTTCATGTCATAATTTTCTGAGCTTATGTAAAATACATTTTTTCTTAGATTTTAACCAAAATGTTATGGAAATGTCAAATTTTTTATCAGAAATCAACAGGTTTAAGCCTTGAAACACTATTTTACTGGAATTTAAGTTGCTTCTATGCATGATTACAGTAAACAGAAACATATTTAAGTGGTTTGAAATTTTGACCCTAAAAATCAAAAGTTACACCCTTTACCGTGAAAATGACCATATGCCCAATGTACCAGTAATTTCTATCATCTATGTCAATTTCTTAAAATTATAAGTGTGGAATGTTAATTATCAACTGATATTTTTTTATATTTGTTCTTAAATATGAGACCAAAGCATTGATTTGTTTTTAGAACTTGGCCAAAATTTAGCACTGGGCTTATACCTGAGTGCACCCTTGTTCCCAGAATGTTTTGAAAAATAAGGGGTTGGCTTATAGCCGAAGGTGGGCTTATATACCCGGGTGGTTACGATATATATAATTCCTAATTCAACGCTTTTACACACTATTTCTAAACCCTAATAAAGGAACAAATAGAATACACATTTCAAGATAAAATTTTATCTTTATCTAAATCTTCCACAGGGGTAGTGTGGATTTTAAATGGAATAGCTTAATTTTTGAAAGGATTATGGTAATTTCTATAAAGAGTCCTTTGACTCAAATTATCATCCTAGATGATAATTGATTTTCAGGAGAGTGTACCAGGGTAAGAATTAATGGACAGTGTGAAAATCAATCATGATTTTTTGCACAGGAATTTCATGGGAATCAGTTTAATATTGATCCCTCAAATCATTTAGTATGAATAGAGAGAAACAACTAAAGGACTTTGAAAATTTGAGAGAATCAACTTTGATTCATGCCAGGGTTCGCAGGTTGGTTTTAACCACTTGGCAAAAACAGTTTTTGCCAGTTTTTGCCGGCAAAAATGGCAAAAACTGATTTATAGTTCAATTTTTTCATCTCAAAA
The DNA here is from genome assembly GCF_039555335.1 of Amphiura filiformis. NCBI lineage: Eukaryota > Metazoa > Echinodermata > Ophiuroidea > Amphilepidida > Amphiuridae > Amphiura > Amphiura filiformis. The sequence goes on from NC_092642.1 coordinate 30,172,045, forward strand.
CAAATTACTAAGTTACAAAAATAAGTTCCCGAGTGTAACAAGGCCAGATTTTGTAATTATAAGCAATATATTAAGAAATTAAAGGCATGCGTTTTCATTGCTCAAGTGCATTTAATCGAAATGTGGCATGTATCAAATTCAAAACTTTTTCATTTTATGGACTTGATGAGACATAAAATATGTTGAATGATTCGTTGAAAGATGTGTTTTACTGTTTATGAGCTTTCTGTGTCACTTTTTAATATTTGAGTGACTATGTGTGTGTTTTTGCCATTTTTGCCGGTTTAAACCAGGCAAAAACTGGCAAAAACAGTTTTTGCCAGGTTTTTGCCACTTTGCTGGCAAAAACAGGTTTTTGCCGGCAAAAACCGAACCCTGATTCATGCAAACCTTAAAAAGAGAATGTTTGCAAGAATTGATTGTCTAAACCTGCTAACATATGGGTGAAAAGCACACACATAGATATGCCAGATATGCCATGTAGGTATTTACTATAATGGTATTTTCACATTTAGAATGGAACCAGACGACGGACACCTGGTGGCGTTTTTCTTCATATGATGAAGACGGATGAGGATGTAACAAAGAACCAGGTGGATGAGATATTTGCAGAAGAGAAGAAGCGTGAGAATAAGAGGGAGAAAGAACATCGCAAGAGGAAAAGGAAACAGGTATGTCAGCAGGATGTAATCAGGGGCATGATACTTTTTTGAACATTCTAGTTTTTAAAATAGTTTTATTCTGCTGATGTTCTCACAAGATGGTGGCACCCATCCCCACATCTTGCCATGTACATTGTATGGCAGGTGCCATATGCTTCCACTGGTCCCTTCAGTTTCTTGATATTATCAATTTAATGACTCCATGATCGGGGTTCGCAGGTTTTTGCCGCAGGTGGAAAAAAAACACGGGTTTAACCCCGGTTTTTAAAGCTTGGCAAAAATAGTTTTTGTGAGTTTTTGCCAGCAAAAATGGCAAAAACTAAAAAAGTGATAAAAAGTTCACTTTTTTCAGCTCAAAACAAGTTATAAAGTTAAAAAAATTATTTCCCGAGTATAACAAGGCCAGATTTGGTAATTATAAGTAACATTTTAAGAAATTAAAGGCATGGATTTTCATTGCTCTCTAGTGCATTTTACTGAAATGTGGAGTATCAACTTCAAAACCTTTTCATTTTAAGGACTGGATGAGACAAAAAAAATATGTTGAATGAGTTACTAAATGTTGTATGTTACTGTTTCTGAGCTTTCTGTGTTACTTTTTAATATTTGGTTGACTATAAATATGAGTTTTTGCCAGTTTTTGCCACTTTTCCGGCAAAAACTGAACCCTTTCCATGATGTTGGACATCCTCTTCTACATCCCTCCATTACTTGCAGATCAGTTTTAAAAATGCTGATTGTACTCCTTAATTGATAAATGTGACCCATCACATCAAAACCGACCACTTCGCAGCTGGCTTCATTGGCTGATAACAATGAAAGAGGATGAGAAAATATTAAGAAAGTAAAAAGAAATTTGAGCTTGTTTTGCAAAGTGATCTGTTTTGATGTGATGGGTGACAAATCTCTAACTAGTTATCTGATGCTCAAATGTTGCAAAAAACATTGGACAGGTAAATTTGTTACCAAATATGTTATATTATAAAAAAAAAAGGTTTGTGTGGCAAATGACATTTATGCAGCTGGTATGTGTAATCTATATTTTGAAACCCTCATTCAATGCAAAACAGTCTTTATATTTTGGATTTTCTTTTTACAACAAACATGCCCTTTTCAATACGCACCTTTAGGGTTTCTCCACCGGATGTCGATTTGTACCTGTATTCCTTCCCACAAGGTAATTCGCATCTTGTATAACATAACAATAGATACAGTTCAGAGGTTAATCCATCATCTTTGTTATGCAATAGAGGCCGTCAGCGTGACGTCATATCTTGTGGGTTCACGCGTGATGACGCGTGATAACAGCTAGCAGCTGCGTGGCAAGCTGCGCCCTGCGCGTAGTGTCCGACGCATGAACATGTGTAGCATTTGTACCCACAAGATGGCGAAAGGCTGATGGCCTCTATACACATATTGTATTGTGAGAAGAAATTTTGGTACAAATCAACATCCGGTCTTGGAGAAACCCTAAAGGTGCGTATTGTGAACAACAATTTGGACAGTCAACAAAAATAGAGAGTAAAAGCATTTAATTGTTGCTTCATTTATTCACAGATCAACTTTGACAGATACCTGGCTGAAACCAAAGCAATTATGGATGAGAAACGTGACAAGGAGAGCACAGCAGATATGGAAGAGGTTGATTTGGATCAAGAAGGACAGGTAGAGTTAGGCTTTATGGAAGGTAGCGATGACAGTAAAGGTGCTAATGGGAGTGCATCAATGGGAGACAAACCAACAGACCAAATGGAGAGTGGGGATGGTATGACCACGTAATGTCAGTAAGGCTGGATTGCTTTCAAGGGCAAACCCCTTATGATATATACAAGGCTCAAAAAGCGATTAGTCCATATTCCATCCCCCCCTATTTTCTATAATAGCCACCTGCAAAATGAGCAATACACAATGGACAGGGGGATAAGTTTAAAAGAGCCCCATGATATAGCAATTCTTTGAGCCTTGGTTGTATGTCATAAGTGTCAACAATCATGTACATTGGGCAATATGGGCAAATTTGTTTCACCTATCGATGCTTGGTCAATCCTTATTAGTTATGAAATTATGCGATCAGCTGAGAGTGGGCTAGTTTCACAAAGATTTGTGATAGATCTTACACTTGACTTCATACGGATTACATGTGGTAAATCAATCATAAGATTGATCGTAAAGCTTTGTGAAACATGCCCAGGTTGGATACCCATTGTATTTAGCCAAAGGGCATTTCACTGTGCCATGTTTGCAGTGTCACCATGATGGAAAAAATAATGTACCTCTGGTTATTTTTTGCCATACACCCAGCAATCTCTGTGGTATCTTTATCATACTATTTGTGTGGAACAAACTTTGCTAGCATGTGGTAAATGCTATTATGCTTATGTGTATGCCTGAAAACGACTGAAGGTACATTGTTTTAGTCCTGAAGTGTGACAATCCATTGAATTTTCCATCTACAGCTGCCTTGAAGAATGACAGTGACTGATGACTCAACAATGATATGAATATGGTAAGAATTGGTGAATCAATCCTTTCCTCTCAATATTGTGACATGTCCGCATGGAATATTGTACAATGCGAGATATTTTTTTGGGAATCCGATATGGTTCCTAGCAGGAACTTCTAACTAGGTTTCTATGAGATTGCAGCCTGTAGACTGCATACTCATGTGTGCCTCGTCTCAAGTTGAGAGTGCCTGTAGTGCTTGTATGGGGTTGTGGAGTGAGCGATAATGCGGACAAAGTACCCTTTTTTGCCCGTGTTAATGCCCCGCATGATTATGTTAGCACACTCAATTCGAAACTGCCACTGCAAAATACACACACAGCATTACTCTCAACTAGAGATGAGACACAGTCTATTATCGAGAAGAGTTGATTAATTTGCTAATTATTTAATAAAGATGATTTGGATCAAAACACCCTGCAATTATGAATAATTTTTTTAATGTCTTTTTTGGCATGTTTCGGAGATCATGCTTGCATGCTTGTATCTTTATGTTTGTTTGATTCATAAATTTATGTAGTGCAAAACAAACTGTGGTCCATACACATTCTGTAAGTAGAGAGAGAGAAATGATATGTTTATCAATTTCAGCCTAAAAGCTTAAATGTATATGTATGCAGTATCATTTTGATACATTTTATATTTTGTAAAAATTGGTTATTCCAGTTCGGCCCTGATTTGGTAAAATGATCTAACTTGAAATTAAAATCGCTGTTTCGAGAAAAAGAGCTTTAAAGTTTGAACACTTGCCGTTTTTCTTTTTGAATAAAATAAATTATTAAACAGATCTAATGTCTTAGAAAATATAAAAATCTCATTATTTGTCGGCATGGTGGTGATTTGAGGATGTCACCAATGGAAAGAGCGCCCTCACATTACCCATGATATGGATTTATCTCAAAATTTCCAAATTTCAAGTTAGATTGTTTTACCAAATCAGGGCCGAGTTGTAATCCTTACACCCCCTATGGAAGTCCTGACCTTAATCTCTCACACAGGAGATGTAGATTTCAAATGGAGTCACCCATTCAGCTAACCCCATTTGAAATTCATACTCCCTATGTGGGAGATTAAACTGATGTTTTCCATAGAGGGTGTATGGATTTCAACTGAATAGCCTAATGTGCAGCTGGTGACATTTTCATGGTGTGTTTCAGACCTGGCTGAACAGTTCAGCAAATAAGCAACAATTCAAAATAATATATGTTGTAATCATAATATAGCAATATGCATGCGAAATTAACTGAATCATGTGAGAGAATTAGTTATCTTTATGCATACATACTAAATATTAAAAATTACTGGGTATATTCATCATTGTCTCAAAATTAGGAAGTCCCTGTAGGCAGTACTGATATATAGCAGAAACATGTTTTCATTTGATTGTTAAATGCTGATCCACTCCACTATAATTTGCACTGAAATTTGGAAGTTGCCCATTTACAGTGGTGTAACATGAGTACATGAATTTTGTATTTTTTATTGTTTACAGTTATTATGCACAAATGTCTCATTGATTCTACCTTTTCTGAAGTCGATGATAAGAAGTCCACAAAGTTTACATACATATCATGCAGGCAATTGCATTCAGAATTGCAGCATAAGTAAAATTTTCAGTCATACATGCCGTTGCCTTGTTTAGTGAGTCGTGGATTACATCTGTGATGCTTATTTCTCCCTCATCCTCACATCATTCAAATCAATACTCATACCAGTGCTTTCACGTATTTCTCTATTTAAACCAGCCCTGAATTTCTTATTCACATTTGGCCTGATTGGAGTATGTTAATTTCACGTTTAGCAGATTGAGTACTGCTAGTCGCCATCTTGGATCCTGAACCAAAGAATCTGGAGAACAAACTGTGAGTTATGGGCAGTAATCACAACATTCTTGGTGGGATTCTAAATTGGAGCGATGTTTGACATCAAAGCCTCGGCAGAAAAAAAAAAAAACTGTATCGGTGTTCTGCTATTTGGTATCCTTCCTGTACAGGACTTTTGCCAACATGTGGTATACATACAATGTAGTCCTTCTCAGTAAATTGGATTGGCTATACCCACTGCTTCTAGCAATCTGTCCAGATTGGTGCATGTCAAAAGCGGGATCTATGATTTCATCTTTGATGTCGCAAAGCTCTTTCTGTGCATGTCCTTTACTGATTTTCCATCTTTTAACAGCTAGTCTTGGAAAAAACCCTTGGTACCTGTTGACTAGTGAGATAATCATTTGGACAAATAATCTTTTGGCCATGTTTGTCTAGTAAGATGCATCAGTTTTGCCACCTTCATGAAAGAACAGGGAGACATTCCAAAAGTTGGAAGAGAAAGTAATTTAATGATGGCCAAGAATATTAAGGATCCACAATGGCGTTTATTATGCTTTTCGACAGTATTTTTTGTGGGACATGAGAGCACCTCAGACCTGTCAATTGCATTCTGAATACAAAGCATGTCTTTCTGATATCAAATAATTTTCATTTTTTAAAATCACAATATAATACAAATTTTATGACAAATTATAAAATTTGATATTTTTCAAATTTTGATATATAACAGTCCTCGAAGTAATTATATAAATCTAATGATATATTTTAAAGTGTATGTAGCAGGGAGGAAAAGCCGACGGTCAATTGAAAATTTTGACCTTTCATATTGAAGATATGGATTTTTCCCAAAAAGACCTACTTTTTTTGGTGTTTTGGGGAAAAAAATCCATATCTTCAATACGAAAGGTCAAATTTTTCAATTGATCGTCGGCTTTTCATCCCACCTACATACACTTTAAGTATAAATCATCAGATTTATAAAGTTAACTTCAGTACTGTTAAATATCAAAAATATCAATTTTTAATGATTTGCCATAAAATGTGTATTAAATTGCTAATTTCAAAAATCAAAATTATTTGATATCAGAATGACATTCTTCAGTATTCAGAATGCAATTCGATATGTCTGATGTGCTATAATGTCCCAAAATAAATACTGTCCAAACGTTCATACCCCAGCCCTTAAGATAAAGGCCCATTCAGTGATTTGCTCATCTGGACGATCGTAAAATTCATCAAAATCCAGATTTTGGCAGAAGAGTACCTTCTTGATAATAACATGAACTTGCTCTTGCCAATAGGCTTTTAACTTGCCTGGTCCTCCTGGAGAGGCAGCATTGCAAATCAGTACACGGTCTCCTGGTGTCAGTAAGTTACTGTTGATTTTCCGATCATAATTGTCCTTCCCACGTCGGCCAGCCTGCTTTGCATGCTTCGAAGCAATATCAAAAAACTGTATTGGTGTTCCCTTCTGCTGGTTAGTATCCTTCCTGTACAGAACTTCTGCCTACCTGTGGTAGACATACACATGTAGTCCTTTTACGTAGATTGTCTTGGCTACCCACTGCTTCTAGCAATCTGTCCAGTTGGTGCATGTCAAAAATGGGATCTTCAATTTCATCTTTGATGTCGCAAAGCTCTTTCTGTGCATGTCCTTTACTGATTTTCCATCTTTTAACAGCTAGTCTTGGAAAAAAACCCTTGGTACCTGTTGACTAGTGAGATAATCATTTGGACAAATAATCTTTTGGCCATGTTTGTCTAGTAAGATGCATCTGTTTTGCCACCTTCATGAAAGAACAGGGAGACATTCTAAAAGTTGGAAGAGAAAGTAATTTAAAGGTGACCAAGAATATTAAGATCAAGGCCCATTCAGTGATTTGCTCATCTGGACGATCGTAAAATTCATCAAAATCCAGATTTTGATAATAACATGAACTTGCTCTTGCCAATAGGCTTTTAACTTAACTGGTCCTCCTGGAGATAGAGGCAGCATTGCGAATCAGTACACGGTCTCCTGGTGTCAGTAAGTTACTGTTGATTTTCCGATCATAATTGTCCTTCCCACGTCGGCCAGTCTGCTTTGCATGCTTTGAAGCAATGTCATAGGCTTCTGTCATTTCTTTTCTCCATCTCTCTGCATAAGAATGGTGTGTCACCTGTCCTTCTGCATCATTCTTTATGCCAAAAGCAATATCTACAGGAAGCCTTGGTGATCTTCCGAATAGCTAGAAGAAGGGTGAGTATCCAGTTGCATCGTTGCGAGTGCAGTTGTATGCGTGGACCATCTTGTTGAGTGACTCCTTCCAGGTACTCTTCTGTCGCTCTGGTAATGTACGAAGCATGGCCAACAGGGTGCGATTAAACCTTTCTGCTCTGCCATTCCCCTGTGGGTGGTATGGTGTAGTTCTGGATCCCTTGACTCCGGACATCTTCTGAAGATGAGAAAACAATTTATTTTCAAATTCGCATCCTTGGTCATGCAGAATTCATCGAGGGAATCCAAACCGCATCATGTGGTCATCCGAAAGTTTGCTTGCTGCAGTTTTGGCCGATTTATTTGTGGTGGCATATTGCAAATCGTGTAAAATGGTCAACAATGACGAGGATGTACTGGTAACCACCTTTGCTTGTTTCTAGATGAAGGAAGTCAAGGCTCACTTTCAGAACATGGTCTACAATGTCTATGATAGCATTACTAACTTGTTTTGTTGCCTCAAAAATGTGAATTATGGCCATGGTTTGAAAGTCAACTCTAATTTTCATGGTGACCACACTAATGTGCCATGAAAGACCTTGTTTGGCAAACCAATCTGTTTGACTCTCTCGGTACTTCCTCAGCAGAAACTTCATTGCCCAATCTAGTGTGATCATAACAGCTCTGTCATCCTTAGTGACCCTTTGCAGTCCATGCATTGGACCCACTCTTCACCTGGAGCAGAATTTGAGAAAAGGTCATCACATGCCAATCATCTGCAATCTTCTGCAGATGTTTTCTCTGTGTTCCCCCTTTTTTGTCTGTGTTGGTTTTGTCTTTAATAGAACATTTGGCTTGTTCCTTAACTATTCTTTCTCTGATGTGCCTTTGAGTATTGTGGAGTAGTGTTTCTTTTGCCCTCCTCACGAATGCACTTTCCTTGGTCCCGCCTTTGGGTAATGCCTTATCATCTCTGGTGACTTCGGAATTTTCCAGAGAAAGACCATTCTACTATGTTCATGATGCTCTCAGCAACTGATGATTTAGCCACTGTATCACAATTCAGCCATATAAGTTGACAATATATCAATTTCAAAGGTTTTTTAAATTAAATTCCTTGGCATCACACTGGATGGTGAAGTAAAATAAACTAAAATTAATCTTTTGAGCGTGCTTCTTGAATAGATTTATTGTCTTTCCTCTGTAGTCTTGCCCACTTCTCCTAGCCCATCTGATATCTCCTGATATATCTTCCATAGCTGTTCTGTACCTCTGTAATTGCTGGTATTAAATACTGCACAAAACCTGGCCAATTGGCCAGCCAACGATGCTAGACCTTTAAAACGGCATTCGGGGGGACACTCTTGTCCAAACCCGCATGAAATTATGTTTATTTTTATAAACAGTAATATTGTCAGTGTTGTTTTAAATTTAAAAAAAAGCTTTGGTGCTCGACACATACATGTGGTTGGAGGCAGATATGCTGAACAGCAGTACACAGATCTGATTAAATCATCATGTTTTGGCTTAGGCTGTAGTGGTATTATTACTGTAGTGCTCGACACATACATGTACACGTACATGTCCGCTGCTGTCCTTTGCTTCTCATGTGCAATGTCAGCTAGCTTTATCCAATACAGTCAAATAAGTGATCAATGTACATGAAGTATGTACATTGCCACACACAATCAGTAAAAATTGACGAGCATATCGTACTGATATAAAGAGGAAAGCACCATATATAAAAACTTGACTTTAATTTGTGTCGGAGACTTTAGGCTTCTGCGGCATGTGGAGCATTTACTGTTTGCATATCGGTTGATGTCTGCCTCCTTTGCCTTGAGGAAGGGGTGCATCTCAATGCCACAACCTCATCTTTGAATGTATTCCAGATAGCTTGGCAAGTCTCTTTCAGGATTGAGTGCAATGTAGACCGTCCTATTCGCCAGTCGAGGGCTATGAACTTTTGAGACGAGCCACTTGCAAGAAATCTGTAAAAATATAGATGGATAACTTAAAAGAAAGTATAGGTAATAAAATCAGTAAGCCTAGCTATAGATGAGGTGACCTATGATGTCACATGTTTACATTCAGACCGCCCTCTGTTGTTTCAAAGCAGGCAAAATAACACAGAAGTGTCTATGACAGACCACATAAATCTCTTTAAAACTCAACTTTCAAAAACCTTAGAAGTTTTGTGTGATATTATGTATATGGTCATTTTCACGGTAAAGGGTGTAACTTTGGATTTTTAACATTTTAATCCGTAGTGTTCTAATAAAGCCACAGAATTCCATAATTTTTGGCCACATAAGTCATCTAGTTAGCAGCTACCTTGGGTAGCATAATCAGCTTTGGGAGTTACTGCGTTCAGTTTTAGCAGGCTTAAATGTACTTAATATTGCCATTTTGAAAAACTATAAAAAACAGTAACATTTTTGTAAAACCCTGTGTTTTCTTCAGTTACATGTAGTTCATGGATAATTTTTCTTATCCTGAAAGTACAGTCATATGTTCAGTAAACACTGCCACATTAGATTTAATTGTGAACGGCCCTGTATTTTTGAGAACCGGACTTGATATTTATCGCTTCGAGGCTTCATTTTCCGTTAACAATTGTTAACAAACTTTGTGGGTGTAGCTTTGGTTCATAATTCTTGGTTATTTCTTCACTTCTTCTTGATTCATAACAGTTGTTATCTTAACTTGAAATGGGTAACAAAAATTAGCCGATTTGCAAGCTTTTAAAATTTTTATAAAATCTTGACTTCAAATAGCCGTTTTCCGTTAACTTTTTGAAGCCTCCGAAACAAACTGTTCAGCAAGCTTGTGCAAATATAAATAAAAGAGCTCATCCAATCTATTTATTAAAATGTAGCAAACTAGATCCTCAAGTCACATGTTTTTAAATCGTGGAGATATATATCACCGTTTGAAAATGGGACCCAATACAAACTTTCCGTTAACAATTGAAGCCTCCGAAACAAATGAAGCCTCTGAAACAACAGTAAACTTAATTATCATCTATAGATGCATATCTAAATTGGTGTGTTTCATACTGATATCTGCATTGTAATTATTACTTGATATGTGCAGAATGTCATAAATTAAAAAAAAAATTGAAGACATTATGGTTAATGTTTGAAAAATATACTGATACCTTAAAAAGCCTGTTTCGGAGGCTTCACATGCAAAAAACACCATACTTAACAAATGGGTGAAAAAATTAATGTGTGATAAATCTACAATATCTGCCGCATAGAATCATTGATTCAATACACACAAGAAAATAACAGCTTAGATGATCCCAACACTGTTGTTTTCAAAAAACTACTTCTGCAATGTTTAACAATTGTTAACATGAAGCCTCGAAACAAAAAAATGACTTGCTGTGATAATTTAATTTTTGTCACAACTGAAATTCAATACTTAGAAGCAAAGCATGAAAATTGGTAATTGTGATATTTTTTTACCTATTTTTTTATGTCAACTTGTAGTAGTTAGCTAAATATTTTACTTTTATGATCACCTGTGTTGTTAACTGAAGCCTCCGAAACACAAATCGCTTGAATTGCCAATTCTAAAAAATAACTCCAATTTCTGTGAAACTTGGCTGGGAGGTTCCTTTCATCAAGTAGTATAAATTTGTACATGAAGTTAGACATTCAAATTATTTTAGGAACCCAATTAAAAGTAATTAAAGGTTTGGAAATTTCCATTGTAAATGACACTTGATGTTAAAATTTTCAAAACTGCAATTACAAACATAGCAAAACATGGTATAAAATTTAACTTATATCTGTTGACTTACTTTGGAATGGAATTTCACATGTATTCCAGCTTTCATGTCAAAATTTTCTGAGGTTATGTAAAATACATTTTTTCTTAGATTTTAACCAAAATGTTATGCAAATGTCAAATTTTTATTAGAAATCAAAAGGTTTAAGCCTTGAAACATTATTTTACTTGAAATTAAGTTGCTTCTATGCATGATTTCAGTAAACAGAAATATATTTAAGTGGTTTGAAATTTTGACCCTAAAAATCAAAAGTTACACCCTTTACCGTGAAAATGACCATATAGCTTGATGCATTTATTAACAAGATTGATACCATTTTTTGTATTATTTGCTTTGAAACCAAAGTTAATGAATAAAAATCAACTTCTTCCATGTAAACTATAGTGTTTTTTGCCTGACAGTTTTGATCACAGACCAACAGAGGGTGTATCAAATGTAAACACATGTCACCTCATCTATACCACATTATGCCACTTTTCGGGTTGTAGCCTGCATGTATTTTTTGCGATTCCAAATTTATATGTGGTGGTGATTTAACTTTGCGAATGTAAGATATGGTTCTTGAAGCATTTACTCAGTGACTTTTCAACACATGAACATATATTTGGTTTTAGTTGATACCACTTGACTTTCATTTTTGAAAGGGTTGTGGATGTAGAATTTCCTTTTTTTGGAGAACATGTGAAGCGGATAGTTGCTGGAAGTTAAGTAATGACTGAGGATGTCAGGTCTTCTACCTCTCCTGGTATATCAGGAATAATGTCTTTAAGTTGGGTTTGCTCTATTTGGTGTTAGTAGATACCACTTTCATTTTTGAAAGGGCTGTGGCTGTAGAATTTCCTTTCTTTGGAGATCGTGTGAAGCGGATAGTTGCTGGAAGTTGAGTAATGATTGAGGATGTCAGGTCTTCTACCTCTCCTGGTATATCAGGAATAATGTCTTTAAGGGCTGGGGTATGAACGTTTGGACAGTATTTATTTTGGGACATTAGAGCACATCAGACATATCGAATTGCATTCTGAATATGAAGAATGTCATTCTGATATCAAATAATTTTGATTTTTTGAAATTCGCAATTTAATACACATTTTATGGCAAATCATTAAAAATTGATATTTTTGATATTTAACAGTACTTGAAGTAAATTATATAAATCTAATGATATATTCTTAAAGTGTATGTAGCAGGGAGGAAAAGCCGCGGTCAATTGAAAATTTTGACCTTTCATATTGAAGATATGGATTTTTTTTCCCAAAACACCAAAAAAAATTAGGTCTTTTGGGAAAAAATCCATATCTTCAATATGAAAGGTCAAAATTTTCAATTGACCGTCGGCTTTTCCTCCCTGCTACATACACTTTAAGAATATATCATTAGATTTATATAATTTACTTTATTTGTATTATATTGTGATTTTTAAAAAATGAAAATTATTTGATATCAGAAAGACATGCTTCGTATTCAGAATGCAATTCGATAGGTCTCATGTGCTCTCATGTCCCACAAAAAATACTGTCGAAATGCAATAAACGCTCATTTTGGATCCCTTAAGTTGGGTTTGAAAAAGTGTGACTGATGTGTGGACATCATTTTGCTTGACCAGAACTTCCCATCTGGGCATTTTAATTGGTGTTAATGCCGAGTTGCAACGGAAGCAGAATTCCCCTTCTTTTGTTGACGTTTTGCATTCAGCACTGCTTCAATCACACGATGTTGGTGGTATGATCATCCTTATCAGTTTGTGTTCCAATTGTAAGCTTTGGTGCTCAACACATACATGCAGTTGGAGTTGGATATGCTGAACAGCAACTACAGTAGTACCTATGGTGCAGTTCTCATCAAATTCATCAGTGCATTTGCATCAGCTAGTTGTTGCTGAAAGAAAAAATGTGACACTGAAAGTATATTATTTGCTGTACGTAAAAAAAACAAAGAGAACAAAATATGCAGAAATTTACTACTTTGTTGACATCTACAAAGTTGTATTGTTACCTGTGGTGGGCGGCGCATGACTAAATTAAGAGGATTTGCCACTGCTTGCTGAAAGCTAACGTGTGACACTGAAAGTATATTATTTGCTGTACGTACAAAATCTTGTGCACATGAGAACAAAATATGCAGAAATGACTATGCACAGAAATTGCACTTTTCCTTCCAGTTTTGCCAGATGCACAAGTTTTCACCTTTGTGGTACTATAACTGCTCTACTTACATTTGATCAACCTGTTTTGTCCTTTTTGAACAGTACCAAACCAACAAAATAAAGTATAGAGTGTAATTTACTACTTTGTTGACATCTACAAGGTTATATTGTTACCTGTGGTTGGGGAGGCATGGGTACATTGACTACATTTAGAGGATTTCCAGCTGCTTGCTGCAAGATAAAATATGACACTGAAAGTATATTATTTGCTGTACGTAAAAAAAAACCATGTGCACCAATGAGAACAAAATAAGAAAATATGACTAAAGATGCACAGAAATTGCACTTTTCCTTCCAGTTTTACCAAATGCACAAGTTTTCACCTTTGTGGTACTATAACTGCTCTACTTACATTTGATCAACCTGTTTTGTCCTTTTTGAACAGTACCAAATCAACAAAGTAAAGTATAGAGTGTAATTTACTACTTTGTTGACATCTACAAGGCTATATTGTTACCTGTGGTTGGGGAGGCATGGTTACATTGACTACATTTTGAGGATTTCCAGCTGCTTGCTGAAAGATAAAATATGACACTAAAAGTATATTATTTGCTGTATGTAAAAAAAACTTGTGCACCAAAGAGAACAAAATATGCAGAAATGACTAAAGATGCACGCAAATTGTACTTTTCCTTCCAGTTTTGCCAGATGCACAAGTTTTCACCTTTGTGGTACTATAACTGCTCTACTTACATTTGATCAACCTGTTTTGCCCTTTTTGAACAGTACCAAACCAACAAAATAAAGTATAGAGTGTAATTTATTACTTAGTTGACATCTACATGGTTATATTGTTACCTGTGGTTGGGGAGGCATGGGCACATTGACTACATTTAGAGGATTTCAAGCTGCTTGCTGAAAGATAAAATATGACACTAAAAGGATATTATTTGCTGTATGTAAAAAAAACTTGTGCACCAAAGAGAACAAAATAATTATGCAGAAATGACTGAAGATCCATGAACATGCAGTTTTCCTTCAAATCTGCATGTTTTGAAAATTGCTCAACTTTTACTATTAACCCTAACTCTCAAAGTGCTCTTTGGTGAATGGGAGGGAAAGAAGGTAGGAATAAAGTAAGCACTGGGAGAATATGTGATGCAAAAAAAACACGCCAAAATTTGCAAATTTTGGGTATGATCGCGAATTTTAGGTTCAGCCACAAATTTTACAGATTTTTCAAAGCTACCCATTTTAAAAGTATTCATTTTCCAAAAAACGCAAGTTTTCACTAAAATTACATCCATACAGAAAAAAGTAAATAGAAAATAGACTGCAGGACTTAGATTATAATGAAATCAACTCTGCACCGCTTTATTTAGAATTAAAGCATAGATTAAATTACAGTTTTGACATTAGATGCAAGTTTTCTTCTTACAGCCTTTTTTGGTCCATCACTCTTTACTTTGTACTTAAAATAGCAGGAGAAACAGTTTACATGATACCTCTTGCAACTACTTCCTCTGATGGTCTGTTAGGTCAGTGCCAATGTCCATCCTAGAAGTTGGTCTTCCGCAGGATCTTCTCCTTTTGCCTGCCTCTGTTTTGCCATTGAAAAACAGATTTAATTTAATATATCCAAGAAAATACTATTTGTAATTTGGAAATGGTAACCTTACCTTGTCTGGCGTCAGCATCTTCTCTTTCCACCTCCCTAGGCCTGCTCTCTTCCCCATCCATAGCTGTGATTATTAAAAAAATAAAAATATTTAATCAATATCGAATATGTTGAACTGTTGCATCTTGTTGAAGCTGCTGCACAATGAGTTGGACTATGTGTGAATGCAATGAAGATCAAGGTAATTTTGTATGAGGGCAATTGTACACATAATTATTGCCAACCCCTTAGTGCATTGCAATTTTAAAAAAACACAAACACTCAAAAATCTTCACAACTTTAACCAAAGTTTTTCTGGCCACATTTCATACCCATAGGTGGCTCCACAGAATATAATGCTGGAAACACCGCCCACACTAACTTTGACCTTCAAAGGTTACAGGTGCTGCATGCCTCAGCAGCCATGCACGCTTCATGTGCACCCCCTCTCAAGGAACTAGAACCAGTTCTAATTTACCTTTGTGACTCCTTTCATCAAGTCCCTGCTGTAGATGATACTACAAAGGGCCTCATATGCCTCGGATCCTTCTTCAATCCACTTCTTGGCCTTCCTTTCTTCAGGTGGAAGTTGTGCATGGGGCACTCATGGTATTTCATGCTATTATCAGTAATATGGTAGACACCAATCTCCATCTCTCAACAAGTTCAATTACATCTCTGCTACAAAAGGAAGATACCTACCCCATGCACAGGTGGTTGCGGATGGATGGGATCCGTGGACCAATCACCTGGCAGTCTTTCTGTGTGGCCTTAGCATGTTATCTCTTTGTTGCCAACTTGCCAACTGCCAAAGGTCGATTTGATGGTCTATCCTGCATGCGGATCAGTGCAAAGCACTTCAACCTCAAGAAACTCCTGTTACAATTGTTGCAGTAACCGATGGCAAGAATCCTTTTCCATTGCATTGCTGCTAGGTGTCTCAATTTTAATCACTTTCTCAGAGTCCATGTTCATCATTACGTAAGTGCAATTAGCCGGAGCTATCACACCGTTCATCAGCACTAAGTCTGACAGGTGTACCCTCCAGGCTACTCCACCACGAAGTTGGTTTCTCATGGTACCATGTGTCATGGACTACTGGGAAAATGAAAATCCTCTCGTGGCCAGTTATACAAATGTCGGAAATAAATTCTAAGTGAATAAAACTGGTCATGTGAGACATCTCTTCTTTATTGTTATCTTTTATTTTATATTTATTATTATTTTTATTTTACTTCTAATACTCATAAATCTTAAACAGTACAACTTTTGTGTCATACTACTCTTGACTTTAGTCATTTGATGGGTGGATGATGAATACTATTCATATTGATATTGAAATAAGTTGAACCTTTTTTCAGCTGCTAAATTGTGCTCCAAGGAACGCTTTTTTATAAGTTGTCTTTCTCTTCCTGCTTGGGGTTCTCAAAGCTGCAAGGCAGCAATACAATTGACTCGCATATATAAATGACACAGAAATTGTGTCATGAAGATGAGCTGTAATATGGAAGAAAAACCTGCCAGGTCACAAATGAAATTATTTCAAATCATGGTATATGGAGCCAATAATGACCTGACAGAATACTTGAAATGTAATGAGGAGGTCTCCTTCACGTATCTCCTCTATAATGTTCAAAGGAAACATGGTCTGAAGTAAATCCAAAATTATAGCTGGGTATGCGTAATAAGCGTTCACCTCACCAATGAAATGAGGAGGGGTCCTTCACGGATCTACCCCACAATGTTCACATGAAACATGGCCCTCAGCAAATGCAAAATGATAGCCGGGTATGCGTAATAAGCGTTCACCTCACCAATGAAATGAAGAGGGGTCCTTCACGGATCTACCCCACAATGTTCAAATGAAACATGGCCCTCAGCAAATCCAAAATGATAGCCGGGTATGCGTAATAAGCGTTCACCTCACCAATGAAATGAGGAGGGGTCCTTCACGGATCTACCCCACAATGTTCAAATGAAACATGGCCCTCAGCAAATCCAAAATGATAGCCGGGTATGCGTAATAAGCGTTCACCTCACCAATGAAATGAGGGCTCCTTCACGGATCTCCCCCACAATGTTCAAATGAAACATGGCCCTCAGCAAATCCAAAATGATAGCCGGGTATGCGTAATAAGCGTTCACCTCACCAATGAAATGAGGAGGGCTCCTTCACGGATCTACCCCACAATGTTCACATGAAACATGGCCCTCAGCAAATCCAAAATGATAGCCGGGTATGCGTAATAAGCGTTCACCTCACCAATGAAATGAGGGCTCCTTCACGGATCTCCCCCACAATGTTCAAATGAAACATGGCCCTCAGCAAATCCAAAATGATAGCGGGTATGCGTAATAAGCGTTCACCTCACCAATGAAATGAGGAGGGCTCCTTCACGGATCTACCCCACAATGTTCACATGAAACATGGCCCTAAGCAAATCCAAAATGATAGCAGCGTATGCGTAATAAGCGTTCACCTCACCAATGAAATGAGGAGGGGTCCTTCACGGATCTCCCCCACAATGTTCACATGAAACATGGCCCTCAGCAAATCCAAAATGATAGCCGGGTATGCGTAATAAGCGTTCACCTCACCAATGAAATGAGGAGGGCTCCTTCACGGATCTCCCCCACAATGTTCAAATGAAACATGGCCCTCAGCAAATGCAAAATGATAGCCGGGTATGCGTAATAAGTGTTCACCTCACCAATGAAATGAAGAGGGGTCCTTCACGGATCTACCCCACAATGTTCAAATGAAACATGGCCCTCAGCCTTAGACTGGTACTCGCCTGTTAGGGCAAGTACCGCCCTGCTGCCTGCTACTTGCTTAGACGTTTTGTCAATGCTTTCGCTGGCTGCTAGGCCTTCGGCTCGCTAGCAGTCCCGGAGGGTCCGCCTGCTTGCCCGGGACCGGAGCCCCAGAGGTTACCTTAGCGTGGCCCTTAGAGGCGGCCACGCTAGCACCTACCAGATCAACCTTACCTGTAGCCTTCTGTTTCTTGGTCTTTGTTTTCTGTCTGTGTCGAAGTCCCAAACGAGCGCTACTTTCTAGATCTTCAAAATGTACATCCGATAAGCCTATGCAAAAAGATGCACACTTGTTAAATTTAGAACAATCCCTATGGATGTAGCAGAGTGGGTGTGGGTCCCACTCTGCCACAAGGGAAGGGCAGGATTGACAGGGCCTGGACATGTTGTAGGAACTCGGGGAGCGTAAACACTACCCCCCCCCCGAACACAAGACTCAGGCCCAATAAGCAGACACACACGCACGGTGGCTGTCGCAGATGTAGTGGTATGATAATATAAAAATATATATACAAAGGGCTGAAAACCTTTTTCTATAGATTTGTCAGGCTGGTCCTTCGAAACCCACCGAACTCTTAGCAGTTACTCGTCATCGGACGCTGCACTGAAAGATATAACAATAGAGCACACCATAAACATAGCGATAATCACTCACCATACATGTATACACAGTACTGTACAAACATCTATTGTAACTTACTAGTCTGCTATAGTTGTTTTATGTGAGAACAAAATAAAATGGTGCCCTAAGGGCGGCCATTTTGAAAGCACATGTGTCCCGTATACGAACGGAAACACTCATACAAGCTAAGTTTTTGGATCGTTTTTGTCACTTTTCCAGCTGGAAAATATCGTCAAAACTATCTCCCTAGCGTACTATACCGGTTGGTTTTTACCTCAGGTGTAACAAACAACTGTATATCTCGTCCTGGTTTGGTAATGATACTTAGCGTTGGAAATATAGCATTCACACGTCTATCTCATGCAAAACCAAGGAGGATAAGGGGTGATTATCGGGTGTGACGTCACCGAATGGGTGAGTCCACTCGGGGGATCGTTTTTTTTTTGTTATTTATTCATTTATGTGGGACAAAATGACTATTTTTTATAATAAAGCATCTGGGATCGATGCAAGAAGTATCTTAATCAACATCGGAAACGGTAAGATCGACCGGTGTACTGAGTCTGGCCATTGTATGACATAAAATTTGAAAAATATAGTAAGGAGCACTTGAGGTTGTGACTGTTAAAACCTACATTTTGGTTAAAAATGTGATAAGAATCCATAATGATCTGCACCCCATGTTGAATAAGTATAGAAAAACGGCCATCATAAAAATAATTGTAAGAAAAAAAGTAAAATTTAAAAAATATTGCAAATCCAAACTTTTTGGGGAGAAAATTCATGCATTTTGGGAAAAAGTGCAAATTACGCATTTTCAAAAACTGGTGCGTATTTTGCTTTCAAAAATCGCACATTTTCCCTATGCTTATCTATGGGTGGGTTTTCAGTGGAGACCCAATGCCCCTAAAAGTGCCCAATTAGAGCAAATTTGGGTGCTTTTTGTGAAATATTGGTACACTGATAACAGCAAAGAGTAGGCATAGAGATAGTCAGCATCCAAAGTCTCTGTGGCACATCCCCGTACAAAAGAACCACCCCCATAGATTTGTACATGATTATGTGCTCATGCCTCATAGACCATGATATAGTCTGCATATGGTCTACAATGTATGATGTGCTGAATGACACTCTAGGACTAGAGAACAAGAAAAAGAATACTATTTTAATATTTCCAGTGAACATTGAAGTGATATTAAATGTTAAAACTTAAAAAAGCATCAGAATTATTCAAAATTCATAATTAACCTATTTTACCACCGGTTAAATATGATGCGGTTAATTAACCGGTTAATTAACCGGTAAGATTGAGGTTAATTAACCGACTAAGAACACTGTCTACAAGGTTATAGTGTTACCTTTGGTTGGGGAGGCATGGTTACATTGACTACATTTAGAGGATTTCAAGCTGCTTGCTGAAAGATAAAATAAGACACTGAAAGTATATTATTTGCTGTACATGTACGTAAAAAAAAACTTGTGCACCAATGAGAACAAAATAAGAAGATATGACTAAAGATGCACAGAAATTGCACTTTTCCTTCCAGTTTTGCCAGATGCACAAGTTTTCACCTTTGTGGTACTATAAATGCTCTACTTACATATGATCAACCTGCTTTGTCCTTTTTGAACAATACCAAACCAACAAAATAAAGTATAGAGTGTAATTTATTACTTTGTTGACGTCTACAAGGTTATATTGTTACCTGTGGTTGGGGAGGCATGGTTACATTGACTACATTCTGAGGATTTCCAGCTGCTTGCTGAAAGATAAAATATGACACTGAAAGTATATTATTTGCTGTATGTAAAAAAAACTTATGCACCAAAGAGAACAAAACATGCAGAAATGACTAAAGATGCACAGAAATTGCACTTTTCCTTCCAGTTTTACCAGATGCACAAGTTTTCCCCTTTGTGGTACTATAACTGCTCTATACTTATATTTGATCAACCTGCTTTGTCCTTTCTGAACAGTACCAAACCAACAAAATAAAGTATAGAGTATAATTTATTACTTAGTTGACATCTACAAGGTTATATTGTTACCTGTGGTTGGGGAGGCATGGTTACATTGACTACATTTTGAGGATTTCCAGCTGCTTGCTGAAAGATAAAATATGACACTAAAAGGATATTATTTGCTGTATGTAAAAAAACTTGTGCACCAAAGAGAACAAAATAATTATGCAGAAATGACTGAAGATCCATGAACATGCAGTTTTCCTTCAAATCTGCATGTTTTGAAAATTGCTCAACTTTTACTATTAACCCTAACTCTCAAAG
The DNA here is from genome assembly GCF_039555335.1 of Amphiura filiformis. Lineage (NCBI taxonomy): Eukaryota > Metazoa > Echinodermata > Ophiuroidea > Amphilepidida > Amphiuridae > Amphiura > Amphiura filiformis. The sequence goes on from NC_092642.1 coordinate 30,192,553, forward strand.
TGCTCTTTGGTGAATGGGAGGGAAAGAAGGTAGGAAAGAAGGTAGGAATAAAGTAAGCACTGGGAGAATTCGTGATGCAAAAAAAAACACGCCAAAATTTGCAAATTTTACAGATTTTTCAAAGCTACCCATTTTAAAAGTGTTCATTTTCCAAAAAACATAAGTTTTCACTAAAATTACATCCATGTAGAAAAAAGGAAATAGAAAATAGACTGTAGGACTTAAATTATAATGAAATCAACTCTGCGCCACTTTATTCAGAATTAAAGCAAAGATTAAATTGGAGTAGTGACATTGGATGCAAGTTTTCTTCAAACAGCCTTTTTAGGTCCATCAGTCACTCTTTAACTTTGTACTTAAATAATAGCAGGAGAAACAGTTTACATGATACCTCTTGCAACTACTTCCTCTGATGGTCTGTTAGGTCAGTGCCAGTGTCCATCCTAGAAGTTGGTCTTCCGCAGGATCTTCTCCTCTCGCCAGCTTAATGTTAGGAATTTTGCAATTTGGAAATGGTAACCTTATCTTGCTTGGCATTATCCTCACTCTGATCTGTTTCGGATCCTTCTTCAATCCACTTCAACCTGTTCAATGTTATCAAAGTACTTTTAAAATATTGCAACCAAGAATTAACTTATTGGTTTCAGTTAACCTTGCCAAACTGCAACCTGCTTGTACCTGTAGATGTAAATATTTCACACATTTATATTTTCACACATAAGCACTCAATATGTAATATCAAGTTCTGTCCAACTATGGTTATTGTGAGTTCATCAAAGTTCAAACAAGTCTGTTGCTCACTCCAATGATACCCACCACATGCTCAGGTGGTTGTGGATGGATGGGATCCATCGACCAATCTCCTGGCAGTCTTTCTGTGTGGCTTTAGCATATTATCTTTTCGTTGCCGACTTAGCCAACTGCCAAAGGTCGGATTGGTGGTCTATGTTAGGAAACTCCTGCCTTAACAATTTTGCGATTCTTGCATGCCGATCAGTGCAAAGCACTTCAACCTCAAGAAATTCCTGTTGCAATTGTTGCAGTAACCAACCGGTAGCAAGAATCCTTTTCCATTGCATTTTCTCATTTACAGAGAAGGTCTCAATATTAATCACTTTCTCAGAGTCCATGTTCATCACAACTCCACCACAAAGTAGGCTTCTCATGGTACCATGTGTCATGGATTACTGGGAAAATGAAATTGCTCTCATGGCCAGTTATACAAATGTCGGAAATAAAATTTCTGACAAGTTAATAAAACTGGTCATATGAGACGATCTCTTATTTCTTTATTGTTATCTTTTATTTTATATTTATTATTATTTTTATTTTACTTCTAATACTCATAAATCTTACACACTACTTTTGTGCCATACTCTTGACTTCAGCCATTTGATGGGCCGATCATGAATACTATTCATATTGATATTGAAATAAGTTGAACCTTTTTCTGCTGTTAAATTGTGCTCCAAGGAACGCTTTTTTATAAGTTGTCTTTCTCTTCCCGCTTGGGATTCTCAAAGCTGCAAGGCAGCAATACAATTGACTCGCATATGTAAATCACACAGAAATTGTGTCATGAAGATAAACTGTAATGAAAGAAAAACCTGCCAGGTCACAAATGAAATTATTTCAAATCATGGTATATGGAGCCAATAATGACCTGACAGAATACTGGAAATGTAATGAGGAGGGCTCCTTCACATATCTCCTCTATAATGTTCAAAGGAAACATGGTCTGAAATCCAAAATTATAGCTGGGTATGCGTAATAAGCATTCACCTCACCAATGAAATGAGGGCTCCTTCACGGATCTAATGTTCAAATGAAACATGGCCCTCAGCAAATCCAAAATGATAGCCGGGTATGCGTAATAAGCATTCACCTCACCAATGAAATGAGGAGGGGTCCTTCACGGATCTACCCCACAATGTTCACATGAAACATGGCCATCAGCAAATCCAAAATGATAGCCGGGTATGCGTAATAGGCGATCACCTCACCAATGACGTGAGGGGGGTCCTTCACGGATCTCCCCCACAATGTTCAAATGAAACATGGCCCTCAGCAAATCCAAAATGATAGCCGGGTATGCGTAATAAGTGTTCACCTCACCAATGAAATGAGGAGGGGTCCTTCACGGATCTCCCCCACAATGTTCAAATGAAACATGGCCCTCAGCAAATCCAAAATGATAGCCGGGTATGCATAATAAGCGTTCACCTCACCAATGAAATGAAGAGGGGTCCTTCACGGATCTCCCTCACAATGTTCAAATGAAACATGGCCCTCAGCTAATCCAAAATGATAGCCGGGTATGCGTAATAAGCGTTCACCTCACCAATGAAATGAAGAGGGGTCCTTCACGGATCTCCCCCACAATGTTCAAATGAAACATGGCCCTCAGCAAATCCAAAATCAGCATTGCTGTGCACTTCCCTCATGTATTTGGCTTCAGATGGATGTCTGTCAGTCACCAATGTCCCTATCTGTATACCACAGGCATGAGAATTTTCAGTTTAAAAACTGAATTCAGTTTTTTTTATAGTCAAAATTTCCGCAACTTTATTTAATTTCAGCCTGTTTTTGGTACTTTTTGCCCAATTTCACGCGCATTTTCAGTTTTTTCAGTTTTTTTTAGGAAAGTGCAGTCTCATGCCTGATACCAGCGTCTTTGATTTTAACAATACTTCGCTTCAAACCCTCTAGTTCCATAGCATTTGCGCTTGTTATCCTTTGTACTCTGAAACAAGATAAGCAATGAACAAACAAAAAATTTATACATTCAGCAAAGTAAAGTAATTAAAACAAGGAAGATGTGATCTAACTTTACCATATGTGTTTAAAGCTTATCCAATGTTTATTGTGATAAATCATTTTCAATGCTTTTGAAAGACTCAAGTTTGTACCTAATTTGAGAACACCATGATAAAGACACATAACTCCTTCTGTATGATCTTTGGGAGTCGTCATTTAGGATATAACACCTTCTGCTGCAAGATAATAAGTGTAAGACATGCTGTTGCAAGTAAACTTACTTGAACCATTTGTAGGTCAATGACCTTTCCTGATCATGTCAACTCCGTTAATGAATATGATCCAAACTTTGCACAGTAATACCCTCTTTATTGTGTTAAAGATGTGGTTCTGCTGTCTGGCCCATACTCTGGTAATGGCTGGTTGCAGATACAGTTTTTAGTGGTCCAAAAATGTATTGTAGCTTATTGCTTCCAAGTTCATATGTCTGAAAATCTTCAACGATTGAGTTGGGCTAGCCCCAGCGTATAACATAGCAGCAGATAGGAGGATATTCCCAGCATAGAGGTTGCCTATTTTTGGCTGGCTATACCAAACTTTCTCATACGTGCACAAGTTGCAAGTATCAATGATTTTCAATTGTGACTCAAATGACTTATGTCTACACTGTTCTACATGATTGATTGATTGATTTTATTTGGTACTATAAGAATAACATACAAATTACACTACATATACAGTATTATTATGACAAAATAAAATATATTGCACATCAAAATTGTATAACGAAATTACAAATCAACACAAGTACCAAGGATAGCCCAAAAAGCCTTGGGAAAAGCTTATTTCCATTGGGGTCCTTTACAAGCAAGAGAAATATAGGAACAAACTGGCATACAAAAACAAGAACAGAGACAACGTGCACAAAAGACATCACACGTTGCACTGCATTTGGGACACACTTTAAATAGGTCCATGAGGCATGACTCGAACACAATGTACTTTGGCTCCATCCGTTTCACGTAAGGAGACATGGCCCTCAACAAATCCAAAATAATAGCTGGGTATCCATAATAGGCATCTTTATCACTGACTTTGGCATCCTAGGGAAAAAGAGGACATTAGTCCTATACCTCAATGCTAATGAAACCTAGGTGCACACCAAACTATATGGCAGCACAGTTTCCATTGAAGAGCAACTGGTGATCTCCATGTTCCAACTGCTGAATTAGTTCTCTTGGGAAACCATGTCTATTTGTCATTACTGTTCCACAAAATATTGTGTCTGTATGTAAATAACAAGTGCTCGCAAAATATGGTAGGCACTAATCTCTATCTCTCAACAAGTTCAATTACATCTCTGCCGCAAGAAGAAGATACCCACCACATGCACAGGTGGTTGCGGATGGATGGGATCCATGGACCAATCATCTGGCAGTCTTTCACTACAACTTCCGTGCCATACTCTTGACTTCAGCCATTTGATGGGCGGATCATGAATACTTTTCATATTGAAATAAGTTGAACCTTTTTCAGCTGATAAATTGTGGTCCAAGGAACGCTTTTTTATAAGTCTTTCTCTTCCAGCTTTTGATTCACAAAGCTGCAAGGCAGCAATACAATTGACGCACTTAAATGAATGACACTCGCGATCGTCCTTATGCGGGAACACTATCAGCTCCCTGTGCGTTGCCTATTCCTAAATCCCCCCCACTTGGATGCCTAATGTTTGGTGCCCCCATGATTTCGCTCCCTGCCATCCCTAGCCCTCTCCCACCTTGTGCATTGCCTATTGCCAAATCCCTCCCACTTAATTGAGTGGGTCTGGGGATGACCTTGTAATGAAACTAGAAATTGTGACATGAATATAAACTGTAATGAAAGAAAAACCTTCCAGGTCACATATGAAATTATTTCAAATCATGGTATATGGAGCCAATAATGACCTGGCAGAGTACAGGAAATGAAATGATGAGGAGTCCTTCAACCAGTGAAATATGCATATGTAAATGTTGCTTTAAACATGTCAAATGAACATGTTTCAATAGATATGACTTATTTACATTTATTTTTTTTTAGTGCCACTACAGATGACCATAATTAGATTGAATACAGTAGTTAATCAATGTTTCAGTTTCTGTTGTCCTGCTAGAATATAACTTCTTAGGAAGCAAAATTCTTCATGTTCAGTGAAGAAACACTGTTGAATGTGTCCCGACACAAAGTATTTGTACGCTTTATTGTTTCATGGGTGTACTGTACTCGCTTGGTCTTTCTATAAAAAAAGATGAAGTGTTTTCAAATTTAAGCAGCAGCCATCTTTCATATGCAGTGCTTAGCCATGAATCTTCAGGAATAGTGTACAGGTCTGGCAGCTTTCCCAATGTCGTTTGCAGCCAAGTTGTCTCGTACCCCTCATGATTCTCGGCACTCATACCAGCAACAATATCTGGTTTCGGCTTCTTTTTCAGACGATTTAGACTTGAATTTGACCCTAACTTTTATGTTTTGTTTGTTGTCAATAGCAGTCAACGTGTATAGCGAAGCAGAGTGCATCGTGACCTCATCCAAGTTTTCTCCTGTTTTGGGTTGTGTAGGTTGTCGCTTTGACCTGCACACAGCAGACAAGTTTTCAATGCTGCCACAGTTATAACATTTTCGACCCACCGCTGCGCGCTGGACCCTCGAATAACTCTCCTCCACACACAAAGCGCTTTTTCTGGCTACTACTACTACGTGTAGATTGTTGTGAATTATTTCCTGCGCGTATCCTATTGATTTGCATGTCGCGTTCCGGTTTTTCAGTCTACAACACGAGCACATGATGTAGACCTACATCTTGTGTTTTTCAGTCTACAACACGAGCACAAGATGTAGACCTACATCTTGTGCTCGTGTTGTAGACAGTTTGTATGCGCGGCCAAGTTCAAGGAATTTTTCCAGCGTAATATCCTTTTCAAATGCTCTTCTGCAGAGCCGTTGCGATGTGCACGTATCGATGAGTTGTGTCAAAACGAATCGCCATTTTGCGCAATCTGGTGCAAAACTGATCCACGCTCTCTTCTTGTCTCTGACTCGTTCGTCGAAAGAGAATAGACTCATATATAATGTTCTTTTTAGGAGAGAAGTGCGCAGTAAGTGCCTCAACTGCTTTCTTATAATCATTGGCATTTCCCGTATCCGGCAAGGTACTAAAAGTTTCCTTCAGCGATTCTCCACCAAAATAGAGTAATAACATACGTTTACGCTTGTTTTCTGTTATGTTAAAACCCACCATTGCAGTTTCAAAAGTTTCCATCCATTTCTCCCATCGGATACCTAACGAGGACACTTCACTAATCACCTCAAATGGAGGTACATGTGGCATCCCCAGTGCCATTATTGTTCATGTAAAAACCCACAGTCCACCAATGAGAATATATACAAGTATCAAGTCCACAAAGGCAAATTTTCCACAGAGATAATTCACGAAGAACTTAAAATGAAGAGCATGAGTTATTAAGATACTCATCGCCATTATGACATGATGAGTAAAGACACAGGAATACAATTCATATGATTAATATGTATTGCCCATAGCATGGTCCTGCATAGTCCAACTGTGCCTACGTGGCAGGGTGTATATAAGAACAGGGGTAAGTTCAAGTTTCAAACCCTTCAGTTCCATAGCATTTGAGCTTGTTATCCTCTGTACTCTGAAACAAGATAAGCAATGAACAAAAAAATTTACACATTTGGCAAAGTAAAGTATTAACAAGGAAGATGTGATCTAACTTTACCATATGTGTATAAAGCTTATTGTGATAAATCATTTTCAGTGCTTTTGAAAGACTCATGCAGTTTGTACCTAATTTGAGAACACCATGATTTAAATGAAGACATAACTCCTTCAGTATGATCTTTGGGAGTCGTCATTTAGGATATAACAGCCTCTGCAAGATAATAAGTGTAAGACATGCTGTTGCAAGTAAACTTACTTGAACCATTTGTAGGTCAATGACCTTTCCTGATGTCAACTCCATTAATGAATATGATCCAAACTTGCACAATGACCAGGGCTCTCCGCCTGGCTATCGCCACCCAAAGTTATGGCCTTATTGTCCCTCTTTATTGTCTTAAAGATGTGGTTCTGCTGTCTGGCCCATACTGTGGTGATGGCTTGTTGCAAATACAGTTTTTAGTGGTCCAAAAATGTATTGTTGCTAATTGCCTCCAAGTTCATATGTCTGAAAATCTTCAACGATTGAGTTGGGCTAGCCCCAGCGTATAAAATGGCAGCAGATAGGAGGGTATTCCCAGCATAGAGGTTGCTGATTTTTGGCTGGCTAGTGGCTATACCAAACTTTCTCATTCATGCAAAAGTAGCAGTGATTTTCAATTGTGACCCAAATGACTTAGGTCGTCTGCACTTTTCTACATCACATGTTACTCTGCATTTGGGACACACTTTAAATGGGTCCATGAGGCACGACTCGAACACAATATGCTTTGGCTCATTCCGTTTCACGTAAGTACCCCACAATGTTCAAAGGAAACATGGCCGTCAACAAATCCAAAATAATAGCTGGGTATCCATAATAGGCATCTTCATCACTGACTTTGGCATCCTAGGGAAAAAGAGGACATTATATGTCATGAGCATGATGTCATAAATTTACGACTTATAAACAAGACAATCAAAGCATGCAATGGATATGTTATTAGTTTTCATGCCTCCTACCAACAGTGTACTGCCACGTTTACTTGAATCTTTTTTTGGCAGATCTTAATGCAGTGCATGTTATTTTGGCAACATGATTGACACATTCCTCTTTATTTACAGGGTGGTCGTCACCAGAGACATTTAAATCTTTTAAATACTTATTACCCCTTTAAGAAGCCAGACATTGATGGCAATAGGGGTCTATATGCCAAACCTCTTGATGAATGGTCACATCTTTTTTCCTCTTTCTTTGCCTTCATGCACTATGTCTTTGGTTAGACACTTTATATCTCTCTTCGCCTTTATATCTCTGTGGCGGTAGTTCAGTCTCTGCAAGGTAATTTATAAAATGTCTATGAAATGCTTGTAATGCTCAAAAGTCTTGAATTTGATAACATGATTAAGTCATTCCCTGTAACATGAAACATTTTACATTTGGATTCATGGCTGGATCTAGGCTTTACAAATTGTTTTATCAATTGTCTTTTTAGTTATAACTGAAGCATGTAGAGATAGCCATATCACTACTGCACTTAGCATACAGAGTGCTGTAAGGGCTGCTTTTGTTTAATTCCTCTAACATTTTGTTAACAATGTTATCGATTGTATCAACAATCATCGAGCATACTGTTCTGTATTAAACTTAAGTCATATCATCACATCCCATAGAACCTTAGCATGTATATTCTAATTAATTAAGACCGGAATACAATCCCTACCTGTCCCTTCTTTATACTACTTTGCAGAAGTAATGTGGTCCCGCCACACATACAAAGACTTTGTAAAGTTGAATTCCTCAAAATAATCCATGGCTGCAGCGGTGGAGTGGAGAGGGTACTCCTCCTCTTCAGCTGTTTCCCAATTGGGTAAGCACAGTTGCTTCATGAACTGGACCTGCCTTGCCCATCTCTTGATGATGGCCTTGCACTCCAAATTGCATCAGGTCTGTGTTACCATATCCAACAGTTCCTGAAGCAACTGGACCTGACAGTCACTGTCTTTTATCTGTATGAAATCTTTGGAAAGGTAGGATTTTAAGTCCCCTCCACACTGCAACTTCTCGGGCTTAGTTTCTTAGCTTCCCCAATCTCCCCATCGTTGTACGCTTTATACACCATCAGCAACTGGTCATAAACACTCTCGTCTAGGCTGGCTAGGTCTACAATCATTTTGTCATTTCCACCCTTCTGTCAAAGGAAAATAAAATCCGACAAATAAAACATTATATCTTATTTTATTGTCTTCATGTCTATGTGTCCATAAATAGCAAGAAGGCATGGTCTGTCCAGAAGAATTGGTTAGAAATGCTTAATAAAAACCATGCCCAGTTGTGTGTCCTCACATAACTGGTAGGATGCAGCATCAATTGATGTTCAAATGATGCTGCTGACATCTCTAGCACTGCAAACCTAATTGTAGGCTGTCTTTAATTTGCCCACAGTGGCAGACTTAAGTATTTTGCTGGATCAAGTTGAAATTTCCACAGCAACACATTTTCCAATTGGGTAAGCACAGTTCCTTCATGAACTGGACCTGCCTTACCTGTATGTCTTTTGATACAGCCTTGCACTCCAGCTTAAATTGCTTTAAGTTCAAACCCACCCATAAAAATTACAACCACCCTTTTGATCCACCCCTTCCTTAATTGCTTTGACATAATGGCACATATTTTTTTCGGCACTCGGTCAGCATTCTTGCCTGCAATGTTGCGTACAATTTGGCGTTCACTATGGCTATCACACCCTCTGGTTTGCTGGTCCCACATAGATGGTGATAGATGAGTAAGGGCTGGCCATCTGACTAGTACAGCATTGGCGTTATACTTATTGGAAGTTTCTGGTACACATGTCATTGGGAAAGTGGTCCCCATGATGGGTCTGACTCTGAATGAATGATAGCTGCAAAAGTATGGGAAAATGGATTTCATTATGATTGAGTTTGGACCATTAGTACGGTACCTGAGTAGACATGTACATGTATTTTACCCAATTAATTTTATAATACATGCAGATGCAACATTGAAAATTGTACGTCATATGTCACTTGGAAAATTTAATAGTTCTTGTTCAAGGGGAGGGTTTGAAATAGGTTGCACCTGCTATGGTATGGTATTGTGACCAAGCTAATTATATGCACCAAAGATGATTAACAAATATTTGGTATTAAAGTAATATTTAGTAGTAGTAGTAGATAAAGAAACAAAGGTGTGAAGGCCAGTGATCAGTGAATGCACTATCCATCCATTCATAAAAATATGCAATAAGTCTATTGAAATGTTCTCTTCATAATAGGAGAATTGTGATGGTTAGTGACGTCAGAAGAGTTGGTCAGAAACTTCTTTAAGGACCAGGTATTTGCTGATACTTTTAACATAATAACTCTTGTTTTATTTCCAAGTAACATTTTATGACCAACAATTGTAAAGGCCCTTTGTCTCAAGATTATGTACGTGTGTCATCCCATACATTTCTTGCACCATCATCATCATGTGCACATGAAGTGATTATTAATATTGAATTATGTAAATTCATGTTAATTTGTTAGACTGACCATTACATCATTGTTAAAGATTACTTACTATTGAATGAAATATTAATATGGAGGTTGGACTTGTACTTACTCTCCAAAATATACGATTGATACTTTTGTAGGAAAGAGACAGTCTTGGTACTTGACACTTTACACATCACAAACTTTAACTCTACTGTGAGAGAAGATAGTTCTGACAATATGTAGCATCTATAATAAACTTCAACCTTTGGATCGACCCCAACCTCTACAGACTGGTACAATGTTCTTATTTCTACCGAGCTAATTCCCGGCGTAAAGTAACCAACGGTCCAAACTAGCAGACCAAACACCCCCAGTTACAGTATGCCTTTGCATAACTTACAAAAAGCTATACGTTTATTTGTGCTGTTAATACTACTACTACTACTGTAATTGTAATATCCGAATGCAATTACTCACAGTCTATGATTAACTTTTTCTTATTTCTCACAAACTATGATTGCTTACCGAGAGGAAGCTTTCATCCAGAATTCTCGCAATCTATAATTAATTATGCCAATGAATGGTCATACCTTTTTACCTCTTTCTTTGCCTTCATCAGGACAAGCTCTGCCCCATTGAAGCCTTTGAAATGTTTCTGCACTATGTCTTTGGTTAGACTCTTAATGTCCCTCTTGTCAACATAGACACATGTGTCCTCCTCACCTTTATAACTCTGTGGCGGTAGTTCAGTCTCTGCAAAGTAACATTGATAAAATGTCTATGAAATGCATCTAATGCTCAAAAGTCGTGAATTTGATAACATGATTAAGTCAGTCCCTGTAACATGAAACATTTTACATTTGAATTCATGGCTTAATCTAGACTTTGAACATATATAGAGATAGCCATAACACCACTGCACTTAGCATACAGAGTGCTGTAAGTTCTGCTTTTGTTTAATTCCTCTAACATTTTCTTAACAATGTTATCTATTGTATCAACAATCATCGAGCATACTGTTTTGTAACTAAAGTCATATCATCACATCCCATACATTGTAGAACCTTGATTTTTAACCATGTTGGCTGGCATGTAGATTATAATTAATTAAGACTGAAATACAATCCCTACCTGTCCCTTCTTTATACTTTGCAGAAGTAATGTGGTCCCCCACACATCATACAAAGATTTTGTAAAGTTGAATCCCTCAAAACAATCCATGGCTGCAGGGGTGGTGTGGAGGAGGTACATGTACTTCTCGTCAGCCATTTCCCAATTGGGTAAGCACAGTTGCTTCATGAACTCTACCTGTCTTACCCATCTCTTGTTGATGGCCTTGCACTCCGCGATAAATTCCTTAAGGTCTGTGTCGCTATCCAACAGTTCCTGAAGCAACTGTACATGGCAGTCAATGTCCTTTATCTGCAAGAACTCTTTGAAATGGTAGGATTTTAAATCCCCACCACACTGCATCTCCTCGGGGCTTAGCATGTTAGTAGCTTAGCTTCCAGAATTTTTCCGTCATTGTATGCTCCATACACCATTTCCAACTGTTCATACACACTCTCGTCTAGGCTGGCTAGGTCTACTATTATCTTGTCATTTCCAAGCTTCTGTCAAAGGAAAATAAAATCCAACAAATAAAACATTTTATCTTATTTTATTGTCTTTATAAAAAGCAAGAAGGCATGGTCTGTCCAGAAGAATTGGTTAGAAATGCTCAATAAACCATGCCCAGTTATGTGTCCTCACATAATTGATAGGATGCAGCATCAATTGATGTTCAAATGTTGCTGTTGATATCTCTAGCACTGCAAATCTCCTTGTAAGCTGTCTTCAATTTGTCCACAGTGGCAGACTTGTTGAAAGAATGGAAGATGGCTTCTGCTACCATCGGTTTGGAGTGGCGATCTTCCTCAGCATGAAGTTGGCACAGCTGGGGGAGGAAACGGCTCCAAAGATATTCACACACATGCGATAATCTTGAAGTTTGTTGTTTAGGTTCCCATTGGGCCACTAAAGATACCTCAACATATCTCTGTCATCTTCTTCCACCCTTACTTGATAGAACATGCTCTGTATATCGGCTAATACAGCTACCGGCTCCCTTCTCCATCTGGTTATGACTCCACTCAGCCTGTTAGTGAGATCTGGACCGCTTAATAGTAGTTTGTACACCACTCTGATTTTCTCAGGCTTGCGTTGTTTAAGTTGAAATTTCCACAGCAACACAGACCTTATGTCCAGAGACTCGGTCTTGGGCTTCTTTTTGGCTCCTCTTCCAAGAAACAGTGCCCCACACTTTCCAGACCAGGATGAGTAGAACCACTGAATGACAATGACCTCTTCCTCCATGTTGACTTCAAGTACCTGTCCAATCAGGGGACTGGATTTACAGAAATGTTTAACATACACTGCTACCATATTACCTTTCTCAAAAACAATATTTATTCTCTAAGTATTTTTAAAACCTTTAACCTTTGGTGACTAAACTCGGTGTGTGTACGATTACATCAGGAGAACTTAAAATCCTAACTCTAAAATTTCAATAATCAAAATACCTTCATAAGAATTCTTCACCTCAGCATCATGAATGTTTTCATCCTCTTTCTGAAGTGGATCCCCAATCACTTCTTCAAAGTTGTCATCTTCATCATGTCCTATGATTGTTAAAGTCATGAATTCTGATTAATTTGTGTAACAGCAATGAGGCATTCAAAATAATATAGCTTGATTATCTATCTGTGAGCCACAGCGACAGCATCTATATTTAACAGAAATTTTATGTGGAAAATTGATCATCTCATAATTCTTCTATTCTTGTTTTTCAGTTTGTCCAAGAAAGTCAGTGGGTTCAAATGGTCTGTGAACACTAGGATGGGGAATGCAGCTGAGCTCAAATAAACTTTTAAAATGTTGAACAGCCAAAGCTAAAATAAATTTCAAAATGTTGAACAGCCAATAATCATTCCAAGACACTTGATCCATTTCAACAGTACTGTAGTTCCTCTGGGGCTTGTTGAATTTTTCTGGACAATAGCCAAAGTTTTCTTGGAGAGAACTTGATATGGGTGTTTCTTTGTACTCTGGTGCACAAGCATTAAACTCACTTGTTGGAAAAGGGATTTTTTTCTTCTGTATAACGTCCCTCATAGATAGTTAATTGACTTTTTAAATGTAATCTTTTCTGTCATTTCTGGTCCACTCAATCTATGTGTCAGTTGGCACCTTCAGGTGTTCAGCAATGTCAGAAAGTTCATAGTGCTCGCTTACAGATGCCACTGCCAATGCAAATTCATTTGCCTGCTCATCATATGTAAGGCTTCAAACACATGTTTGACAAATCCTACCTTGCTTAGGGTTCTTCCGTGGGGTTCCTTCTTCAAAAGATGTCTTTCTTTGTCTTTGTTGCTTTGTTTGGAGATTCTGACCCATTTGTATAACAACGCCTTGGTTTGCCCTTCTCATATTTTGGGAGGCATGCCTTTCTACAGGGCTTTTCAATCATGTAGTTCCTCATTGTAGTATAATTAGCTTCTAGGTACTGCATATACTTAGACTGATATTGAGAAGACTTCCCAAGTAGCTCCTTTTACTTTCTTCATTTCTTTGTTTACTTCATCTAACCTTTTTCTCAAATCTTTCTTATTTACTCAATCTAGGATGCCCTCTGTTTTCCCTTTTACTCCAAAAGGCTTTTCTATAAAGAATGCTTGTTCATTTTGTTTTTGAATCCCTGTATGTTGTGTAGTTTCCTTGTACAATTAGTAGCTTCAACAACTGTTGCATTGAGTGGCATTTTTACATAGACTTTGGACATCCAGGTGTTCTTGCCTTTTGCAAGTTCACATTTGTAAAAGCACCATGATGATTCCCCATCAGGGCACAAATGATGAGGTGATTTGTTGGTGCTCTGAGTCTGACCAAGCTCTGAGTATAGCATTGACAGCTCATTGCCCATTGCCGTATGTCTACATGTTTCCTGATGGCACTAGTGTAGTATGCGGTCAGTTTGTTTATAGCTCCATCAGTCAGTCTCTTGAGAAAGACTTGCCTGTGAAGATTTCCACTGCTTCAGCTGCTGTGCACTTTGATTGTCTTAAAGACCGCTTCATCCGCTGTGCATGTTGATTGTCTTAAAGTCATCTTTTTGCACCTGGGAAAGACTTGCCCATGCAGATTTCCACTGTTACATACCGTAAAATTCCGTCTACAAGCATATATATGCCTCTAAACGAGGTTTTTTTGACACAAGAGACAAGAGCCAGACACTCTCAACAAAACGTTATTTGGAGTTTAAACAACTATATTACTGATAAAGGCGGCTGTACAAACATGTATATTTGTAAGACCAGTCTATTGCAATGTTTTTGAGAAGGGTATTGGCCTTTCATATCTTTCGTTAAAAAAAAACTCGTTTAGAGGCATATATGCTTCTAGACGGAATTCTACGGTATATATCAATTCATCTTAAACATTGTTTATGATGCGAGGTAGAAATAAAGTCTTGAATATACCTGAGAAGTCCTCATTGTCCGCTTGTTTTATATCTGAGAGTTAGGATTCATAATCATAATCGAGCCTAAAGGATATGGAGTGAAGTGTGTCAAGTCTTGATGTCGATCCTTTATTAGTTTATACTGTGAAATTAATATTTCTTTTTAAGTCTCTTATTCCTTGGTCTTCTTTTTCTTGTTCAGTTCTTCCCATGCTTCTACTATGTCCCAGGTGTCGTCATCTGGTTCATACCCTGCCCATCTGACACGATATTCTACCACCCTTTTACGCTTCCTCTTACCCTCTATACCGACTGCATCATACACATCGTCTCCTCTCAGCCTGTTACTAGCAGGCATAAAGGTGCATCTTAATCATCATCCATGTTGGTGTCTGAGTTGGCAGCAGCCTCATTGTTCATGTTGTTGGATATTAGTGGTTGTAAATTGGGTATCTTGGGAATGGTAGGTGTGGTTCTTGTAGTTGGGTTGTTGGACTCCATATTTGCTGTTGGTGGTGTTTCATTATGTGGGGTGCTGGTGTGGCTGCTACTTGAAGTATTGGTGTTGGTGGCATCTGTTAATGTTGCTGGGGGTATATCAGTTGTAGTGTGGGTTGTGTTGGTGCTGGTGCTGGTAGGAGTTGTATGAGACAAGACACACTATATAGTAGAAGTGTTTGCTTGCATTAGCTGCATGAGGTTTTGTGAAAGCACCATTTGGTATGTTTATATATAACTTCTTTTTTTCCCAGCAATCTATGTCAGCTTGATGAAGTGCCTCGATTACAAGCTACAGGTGCATGATGCAGGTGAGCTATGTTGCTACCTATATTAAGCACACAGGATACATGTTTGAGATGATTGATCAGCTTTTTTCCACAATGGACAGAGTCCTGGTCTGCAAATTGACATGGAATGCGAAAGCCTTGTACAGTGGTAAGCTTTCCACTCATCTTGTTGATGTGATGACATTCTCTTTCTTCCGACATTGTGTTTTCTAAGTGGAGCTTTTGGCGCCATGAATCCCTGTCAGATGCATTTCCAATCCCTGTCAGATGCAGTTCACCTCGGAAAAGAAAATGAATCAGAACAGGTGTTTGTTATGTATGTTCTTGAAATATTTAAAAAGGGGTGCTTTTGTGAAAGTGTACTTAAAATGCAAAAAATAGGGGTATTTTTTAAAATAGGCCACAAAGGGGGATTTAACCTGGGTGTGGTAGCAGATAGTTGCCTTATAATTATAGCTTATATAATTATAGCTTTGTTTTCATTACAATGGATATGTATGTTTTCAAATTTCTCATAAATGACAGTGATGCTATGCACATTGGGTTACGCAGCTTTAGAATCATTTCTTTTGTTACCCCAGCAGAAAATTTTCTTTTTTACTTGTTTTATTTATTTGGCAGCACCCCTCTTATTGTATGTTTGATTGCTAAAACATAAAATAAGCATATATGTACATGATAAATTACACTATAAGCTTACCTTGACCAAGAATTGGTAATAAGACATACCAATGCAGGCACGCTTTAATAATGTCATCCCTTCCTGCCCTGCTTCTATCCTTGTTCTTGGCTTGACCAAACTGTTTTTGAGGTACTTGATCTTGGAGCTTACTTCATGCACTGGAAGCCACCCTTGACTTGTTTATAGCCTTTCTATGATCATCTGATACGCCAACTGATTCCTTTTGATTCGGCCATCCAAAATTTGTTACACATCGGCTTCCCGATTTTTGTAGCACCAGCCCATTGCTCTAAAACATCTGGTAATATACTTTTACGATAACTTTCAAATAGTTATGAAATATTTCTAAGTGGCAGCTTGTATGCCCAAGGAGACAACCTGGCCTATCGAAGAGAGCCCAGCTAATCAAATCATATCTTCCGATGCCGTGGTCAGTGGATTAATCACAACTTGTGGGTGTTGGGGACAACTGCCGGAGGTGTTTGAGGATGAGTTGCTGCCGGGGGTGGAGGTTGTACTGTTGGGTGTGATGGGATATCAGGAGGCTCCTGAGGATGGGGTTCTGATGCTGGGGGTAGCTGAGGTTGTGCTGGGGGTTGGAGCTCTGTTTGATAGGCTGGATCTTCATGGATCCAATGGTGCCATTGGTCATTAGCATGTTTTCTTTTTTATCATGCCAAATAGAAGATTGCGGGCAGGTGTACTTCGATAATCAGACAAAACCACACAACCTGTGAGCAAAAGTAAAATATCATAAATTATATCACTATCATATGACTTCAACCTTTTTGCTAAAACCTGGTATAAAGATGTCAATCTAAAATAATTCCTTCATTATTCAGTGTAATTTGTATATACCCTAAAGGACCACCCGTATTTGAAAATGATCTTCTTGATGGCACTAGCCTAGCTTCAAGCTGCTGTACTTTTAAACTTCTCCCCAATACCTTTCCACCACTTGAATTTTGCATGCAAAATTTGTATTCCCTTATCATACACTGCCTTCACATACTCCCGCCTATTTGTGTATATTGCTGCATGTTTAGTTGCAGCGTATCTGATTCAAGCCTGTATAATAATAAAAACAGTACATAGTGTTATCAGTGCAGAATTTATAAAGTTAGCTCTATTACATAAAGCCGTATAAAATTAATGTTTTGGTTCTTGTCCCCTCCCGCCGCATTTTCTGGGACTTTTTATTTTAGATTAGGATTCTTTTAGAAATTTAGTCCTTTGGGATACAAACTTTATACATCAGAACAAGTTTATTAGAGAACAAGGATCACTTCAAAGCCTTGTTGTTTATCTCTCAGAATGTCACATTCGCTTGTAGTGTACCAATTTACCTGAATCCGCATCCCAAAAGCATGGCACATATAGGCCTACCTGTGTCCAAGACTGCTGGACAATTTGTTGAGCTAATGTATCCGTTTTGCATGTTTCATTCTGTAATAAAACAAGAGTAGTAATGCTTATTATAAGCCCAGAGACCTGCCACCTGTCTTTTGGATGGGCAGTTTCTAAAGAGGACTCACTCATGTATAAATAATCGATTGACATCGCTCTGTTCTAATACTTTTGGGCAAGTTTCAGGCTAGTACTTTAACAGAAAATCTTGCCCAATCAGGCAAGTAAAAAGAGTAAATATATTGGAGCCTGCTTCTGAGCCCGCTCATTTTTGCAATCTTGTGACAGATGGATTGTAAAGGAGAGCAAATCTGCCTGTATTAGCCACTTGCAGTTCCGCCATTATGCACTATGTGCGGGAGAGCCTCGAACTGGCAGCATACATGAATGGGAATTGAACCAGTCATATAACATTCTGTGTAAGGTTACGTAATTCTTCCTTTCATGTATGCTGCCAGTTCGAGGCTCTCCCCATATAGTGCATAATGAACCGCAAGTGGCTAATGTACACTCTTTTGTGTCTTTGGTTTACTTCTTATTCTGTTGGGTTTGACTGAAAGTTGTGATTATGATTTTAAACCTGTTCTAAAAGTGAACATACTATGAAAGATGGAACTCAAAGTGATCAAGATTATTTGAATTATTTTTGAGATCCCCAGATTAATAGTACACAGATGCACATGCGCATCTATTAATGAATTATTTGGAACATTTTGTAAGAGTACATGCAACTCCAATGTTCAGTTCAAAAGTTTAAGGAATTGATTCATCTGCCTACATGTACATGACTACATGGTTGGGTCATTAAATTTTTACATTCTGCTCAGGTGTACCCCAATCAGGGTCAGAATTTCGAATGCAGCAGTAGGCCTACTGCTGTTATTCCTGCATGCCTGAACCCAGGGCCTGAACGCCTGAGACCATGCATCTCGTCTCGTCAGATAATCAAAATTATTTTATAGTATTATGATCATGATGATTTGAATTCATGAATTAATTCCACCTACCTCTTTTACTTCCCCTTGAATTGTTACTATTGCCTTCACAGGCGACTTCTTGGCAACGTCGATGTTGCTCATGAGTGGTGCATCTGGTGGATTGACCATGATATTTGCCTCAGGTAGAAACTTGCTCATCAAGTGTTTGATTTTTGCTGCTGCAGTTGGTCCTGCTGGGATGAATTTGCTGGACCGTGTTTTACTAGCGTTATAGTCGTCTTCTGGTGTTCCTCTTTTACTATATAATTTTTGATAATATAATCTTTGTTAATCTTGATTTTGTCGAAGCTATCAGCAAACATGGTCGCTCTGCACACCGCACTGTTGTCCGCTACTGCCAACTGCATGCACTGCTTAATTTTTCCACTCTTGGTATACTCTCTTATCCTTCCCATTGCCAACACCGATACTCGCAAAACGCCGTTGTAGGGTTTGCTTTTGTCTAATGAATCTAAGGTTTGTACCTTTTCTCAAAGTTTCCCTCTAGTCTTGCAGATTGTTCGGTTCGATAATTAAACAACCTCTTCTCTCGGAAGATTTACCTGGTAACGAAATGTGTGCCAGACAACAAATTGCAACGCCTCTAGGAAAGTTGTCAAATTTGATCTTAATCTTCTCTTGTTTTCCTAAAATACAATGAATATTTACAAACTTGTTGTCTTACAAATCAGAATGCTGTGACCGGACGTCTATCGCGAAGGAAGCTAAGATCACAACTGAAGCGATCATGTGATGCGATTGTTTGATAATATGGTTGGTGTTTCCCAAACGCGATGGGGAGGGAGGGGGGTAAATGCTGTTGTGGTACTCGCCTACGATTATTGACTTGTATTAAGTGTTGTATGAAATTTGATGTGGTATTGGCACCATGTGCAACATGGCATTTCCTGGTTAAGCATGAAGATGTCATGTTTGCAAGGGGATCATGAATAAACAAATAGCTGAATTTGCTTTACTGTTGCGATGTCAATTGCTGCATTGGATTACGGGATATAGGTCTGATATCTATTCTTGGAGATTGTGGACTGTTTTCCTGAGACCATTTCATATGAGCAGTAAGTATTTGCATATTGTGAACATACACAGTAAGCATCCATCAATTTGAAAACCTACCTTCAGTCTCAAAATCACTCTGCAATTCTTCTTCTAAGTGTTGGAATCACTTTCAAGAAATTTCTTTCCACAGTATTTGACCTGTTTAGATAAGTCATTTACTTTCAACATCTTTTTCTCTTCTGTATTCATTGTTAATAAGTTAAACATATTCCAAACTTTAGGGTCAAGCTTACCCAACATATCTTCATACTTCACTTTATCCAAATCCAGAAGGTTTTCTTGATGCTTGAAATGAGTTGTTATTCGGTTTGCCTGCTCACGCAAACGCCTATTAATATCAATTGCAGCACAAAATAGAGTAGAGTTTTCCTCGTCAACTGTCACAGTTTCTTCCACTTCTTCTGGATTTGTTTCAGCAAGAAATGTTTGCTGCTTAACACGATTTTTGTACAGAAGTTTATGTAAGACCGGGGTGGGATTAGCATGCTTGTAAATCAATAATTTGCTCTCTTTAGTAGCTGAAGAGCTGTGAATTGTAATAAGTGTATCAAATATTCTTTGAACCCCCCTCAAAATCCATGTTCCTTTTTTTTTAAAACTTCACAAGAAGCATCAGATGCCAATTTCACAACCCGAGTGTTGAAAAACTCGCAAATTTCAACAAACAAAATTGCACAATTATTTTGAAATACATTACAAAGTTTATGACATGTGTCATTTAATGCCATTTCTAAAATAGATTCTGGGTCTGATTATACATCATCATTGTCATCCTTACAATTACCATACTAAATATGCTAAGACATTTGTCAGGGATGTGGGTTTCTTATGGGATACAATATTATAACATCTTGGTCAAAGCAAACTTTGTTCCGTCAACTGCACATTTTCATACACCGAGTTAATTTTGAAATTAGCACTGTCAATATTCAATTCCTTACAAGAAATTGCCTTTTTCTTATATTTTACCCTTAGGCTTTTACTACAAGCAGCACACTCTCGTTTAGTTTCATAAGCATAACTAATGGGTTCTACACAGAGGCACTTTTTCTGGTATGGGAACATGACTGTCAATTGAAAAAACCTCACGAAATTCATCTGGATTACTCACATATTTATGAGAATGAAAGATATTGTTACACTTGTTTATAAAACAAGATGGCTTGGCAGCACGGATACTGGGTTTAGAAATTGGCTTGCCAGCTTTCTTTTCATTGTGTAGCGCTCTTTTACATTTATCACAAATACAACTATTCTCAGGAAATTGTGGGTATGTTTCAACAATAAATTGTTTTAAAGAGCTAGGGCCATCTTCAAGATTACACAAAGGGTGATATTCAACATGAGGTAAATGACACTTTATACAATCACATTTATCTTGAAGGCAAGGGGGAGGAGCAGACTTTCTTCTCGCCGTGGACTGTAATTGAGGGTTCTTTTTAGCTCTTCTTTTGCGTGGGCTTGGGCTGGACGGAGGATATTTGACCGTTTTGTTACTTAAACGGGAGATTTCGGGGACACACCTTCCGCTTCCAAGTTGTCCCCTAAGCCTCTTTTCACCCCAGCGACAGCTCAATAGCCTTCGCAATACAAAGTGTACAACATATAAAAATTCTCACTATGTCACTAATGACCTTTTCATTGATGGGGTTGTGTTGTCCTGAAGAATTGGTGGTTCCCTGTTCAGATGTGGCTGTTTCTGTGGCTGCAGTAGTGGTATCTTGGATGGGTTTCTTACAGCATTTTTGTTGCTTGTGATTATGAAAAAACATAAAAAGATAAGCTCATAAATCTAAGTGTTTAATAAATTCTAAATAGAACTTGCAAATGATCCAGCTGTGGGTGTAACAATTTTCTGTGAAATGGTTAATTTACTTCCTTCTTGTCAACTGGTATTTTTCCACCATGGTCAGATTGATCCACCGAAATCTTTCTTTCTTGGTCGTGGTCTACGACAAGTATGTACGCTATTTGTAATCTGGGGCTGTGGTTGCGGTAGATCTTGTACAGGCACCTACAATACAAATGTTATGGTACAATGTTAACACATGAAATGCACAAATATACGAGTACATGTATGAATTTACAATTTGTTTTAGGGGTTGTTGGCCATTTTTTTCTTACGTACAAAATGTAAGTGGGAGGAGGGGTAAATTTTGTCCATCTTTATCCGTTAAGTCAATTACAACCGGATCTACTTTCGGAGAAGTAACCATAATAACATCTCCTTCGTCATCCAGCTTAGTAACATCATTGACATTATCCCGTATAGTAAGGGAACAAACCAAAAGATCGATGGCGTCCTTTAAACGTAACTGGTTTCGTTTCTCAGCCGACCCCCTCCTTCCCTGCCAGAAACGTAATAATGAAATGTTGAAAATTTTGACATAATACTAATAATGACACCCTTTTTAGACCGATGTTTTGTACAAACGTAATCGAGTATTTTTACCCCCTCCCCCCTACACGAAACTAGTTTCGTTTATAGGACGTCATCGATCTTTTGGTTTGTTCCCTAACATCATCAGCAATGTTTTCTTCGCCCGTCGAATCTATCAAGGCTATGGAGGACGTTGGTACTGCTGGGTCTTGAACACATACTTTTACGGGCTGATAACACCTAAATAAGCGCTGGATGTCTAGTCCAGACTTGTATAGATATTACCAGGTGGTGGTAATGGATTCGTCAACTTCTTTTAATCTCTTACGTAATTCATCGAGCCATAGAGTCTTCAGACGCTTTCGTTCGGCATTGACCCGAGTTTGCAATGTCGCCCAACAGCGTAAGATTCTGTCCGGTTTGCATAGGAGACAAATACTGTGTTGAACCTGTAAAATACACACACAAAAAAAAGACACCATTTGTAACTCATATATAAACATTTGTTATTAACTTACAACAATTTTTTTTTTTAATATC
This sequence comes from Amphiura filiformis, assembly GCF_039555335.1. Lineage (NCBI taxonomy): Eukaryota > Metazoa > Echinodermata > Ophiuroidea > Amphilepidida > Amphiuridae > Amphiura > Amphiura filiformis. The sequence goes on from NC_092642.1 coordinate 30,214,854, forward strand.
GTTACATTATCTCATACATACCTCGGATGCCTCTGTTACAATACTGCAACCAGGACACATCTCCTTGACAACATCGGGCAGGAGGAAATCGAGCAGACCGACCAGGCATACGACCAATTGTGATCCATGGCAGCAAGTCTGCTTCTAGCAACCATCCCTTCATACTTGAAGCCTCTGCGCTTCAGACTGTACTTGATGAGCATACCATTGAAAGTTTCAAGTGCACCAGTATGGCAGAAGAGGCTCAGCTTAATTCACTCCTTCCAGTAGTCTTTTTATCTTCAAAGATGCTGTTGAGAGCTTTATGCAGAAACAAAGTTGCATTTTTTTACATAGGGATTTCAAGTGCCAGTTAAACAACTTGTGAGACCAAGGTTGGAGGCCTTGCGGCCCAGGCTGGTTAACTTGTGGCCCAGGTTGGACGACTTGTAACCCAGACTGGACAACTTGTGGCCTGGGCTTGAAAGCTTCTTGTTTTGTTTTGCATGTACTAACTGGAAACGTTTCTCTCCAGACTTACCGTTAACTTCTTCACAACTGCCTGTTTTCTTCCCACATTGAAATTGTGATCCATGGCAGCAAGTCTGCTTCTAGCAACCATCCCTTCATACTTGAAGCCTCTGCGCTTCAGACTGTACTTGATGAGCATACCATTGAAAGTTTCAAGTGCACCAGTATGGCAGAAGAGGCTCAGCTTCTTCATTCCTTCCAGTAGTCTTTTTATCTTCAAAGATGCTGTTGAGAGCTTTATGCAGAAACAAAGTTGCATTTTTTTACATAGGGATTTCAAGTGCCAGTTAATTTTCTGTCTGTCTCTGCTTTATTCACCATTGGCATGTCTTGTGGAACGAATGTTACGTGTGACCAACCATGTGTGACTGGCCCGTGGCCTCAAATTCATTCCTCAACTTCCTCATCGCTTTTGGAACAACACCCATCCTTCATGCCAAATCTTTCTACTGGACTATATTTCTATCACCAATATTCACATATATTATGTTAATGTTAACTTATACATTAAAAACGGGTCTATACCGCCCCGGTATACTACTCTTGACTGTTAACTTCTTCACAACTGCCTGTTTTCTTCCCACATTGAAATTGTGATCCATGGCAGCAAGTCTGCTTCTAGCAACCATCCCTTCATACTTAAGCAGCTGTGCTTCAGACTGTACTTGGTGATCGAGCATACCATTGAAAGTTTCAAACGCACCAGTATGGCAGAAGAGGCTCAGCTTCTTCATTCCTTCCAGTAGTCTTTTTTATCTTCAAAGATGCTGTTGAGAGCTTTATGCAGAAACAAAGCTGCATTTTTTTACATAGGGATTTCAAGTGCCAGTTAATTTTCTGTCTGTCTCTGCTTTATTCACCATTGGCATGTCTTGTCGAACGAATGTTACGTGTGACCAACCATGTGTGACTGGCCCGTGGCCTCAAATTCATTCCTCAACTTCCTTATCGCTTTTGGAACAACACCCATCCTTCATGCCAAATCTTTAATTGGCACACCTTCATCACAAGAAAAGCTATTGCCCTTTAGTTGAGATGACGATTAAATCTGCAAACAGGTATAATCACTAGACACACCACACACACTGGAGCTTGTGGACTTTCTCCCCAGGTTCTTTGTCGCAGATCAGTATGTCAAGGAACTCCCTTTCATCTGCTATCTTTGTAATATTGCAAGATGAAGTTGTAGCAAGATTGAGAGCATAAAGTTTAAATTTTATGTTAATGCAGTACGGACAGAGACAGTACCTCCTTCGCAAAAGAGATAACAGTTTCACAGGTCTGGGTCTTAATGTGGAAAACTGGGTAAAACAGATTTTTATTTGAGGGTTTTCTTTCAGGAATAATTTATGCAGATGTAACCGTTGTCTGCATAAAGAATGCTGAAGCATGTTTTGTTGCATATCTCTTATGTGGCATTATCTATGTCTTCCCTTGTTAAAAATTCTCAACAGTTGTACAAGGTAACATTTTTGGCTCCCAATTTTTGGCTTACTCAAAGAGAGTAAGTAGTGCATGATCGTATTGGCAATACGATCATATACCACTTACATTGTACTCTCTTTGAGTTACCAATACAAGTCATGTTTGTGACAATGTTAATGTCATAACAAGTACCTGTTTATAGATTATCTTCATAAATGTCATAGCTCATCTTCAAAGTTGCCCAGTTGGCAAAACCCCACTAACTTTCCTGACCCCTTCTTGTATACCAAATTGCTTTCTATCTTCATCTCATCATGAACAATAACTACAAACTGTTGGTATTCTTCGCGTCCAGCGATGAGTACTTGAGTACCTCTCTGCACATCTGCAAGGCAGCATCACAAGTAAATCGCAATGCACTGGTCAGTCCAGTGGCAAAACCCAACTAACTTTCCTGACCCCTTCTTGTATACCAAATTGCTTTGTATCTTCATATCATCGTGAACAATAACTACAAACTGTTGGTATTCTTTGCATCCAGTGATGATGAGTATCTCTCTGCACATCTGCAAGGCAGCATCACGAGTAAATGATCTTAGGGTTTATTCGTGTGGTAGCTTCAGGACACCAGAGTTACGGATGTTTTGATATGCTTTATGTGATTACATTCAAAGATTAATGCACCAGTTTATTTAATATCACTAGATGCTATCTGATGCCTCGTGTTCATTGCCTGGGTTTGTTCATCCCAAAACGGTCTACCAAATGAGCCAAGTGCAAATTTATTGTTCACTTCTGGCATATTGTCTTTCATTGTTTGCGACAAAGCTTTGGAGAGCTGTGTGTCTCCAACATCCACCCCATCATTCCTAACTGCTTCCTGGAGTTTACTCTCCAAAAGCCGACTTATGCGTTGCTTGCTTAACTTTATCATCTTGGCCATATTTTTTGCCCTTCCCAAAATCTCATTATGCATAAGAGTAGTGAGGGGTGTCCTGCTGTCAGCCCTGGTACATACTTCAGAGGCTTGAGATTCATGACGACTTTTTGTAGTTCTTAAGTTTTAATTGCCACACCTGATAAGTTCTGTTGTCAACATTCCTGTGCAGTCATTGTGATGGATGGTACCATTGACAATTTTTCTATTACAGTTTTAAGCTACCAAAAATGTTGCTTGAAGTAGTGTCTTGATTTACTGGTTTTCACTTGAAAAAGCTTCACCCATATTGTAAAAACAAAGAAAAAATTCAAAAATAGGAAAAACAGTTACTTGTATATGGTGAAAAACAAAGTCCAAAACATGTGACATTTAGCCATTCACCGTTGTAGCACGTCTTGACAATATTTGCGCCATTGTATGTAGTTATGGCTACAATGTACTTGATTCTCCTCTCCCAGATTCCAAAAGTCTAACATGTCTGAACATCACTATCACTAGGTTATCCTCGGTGTGGTCTTCTGGCAGATATCTGGTCCCATGATTTCTTTGCCATAGTACCCAGTCAGCGTCTATCCAGCCCAAGTATGGAGTAAGTCAGTGGCTAGATCACATGTCCAGCGGTGTTGTGTTGTTTTTAGTCCTTTTGCTGAATGTGGACTTGACCGGCACTTGCTACCGTAGTTCTGCAGCCTTCATTAGATATTTAAACCCAGAACACTCCACCAAGTTGTACTTTGCAAGAAAAATGTTCATCACATTTGTGATGGTCTCATACCGCTTCTCTCCAGCCTGCATTTTTCTTCTACTTTCAAACACCGCTGCTAAAGTCTGTGGATACAGGTAATCACTCATAGTTGCGTTGTTTAGTTCCGAAGGTGGGTGAGAATGTTTTGGAGCCAATCATGGCATGTTTTGCTGGATGTGCAGTTCTCAAATTAACCAATAAGTTTGAGATGTTGCCTCCCTTGTTCTTGAACATTTTCAGGCAGACCTGACATTGTGCTGAATCACCAGAGTTCTTTTTAAAGTACGTCCACACTGTACTAGGCATGGTGAACTGCCTATTAATTCCAAAGAGAGTTACCAATGAAGAAAATGATGACGCTGTATAATACAAGTTACTTTGTTTCAACAGGATCAGCATCTATTGTAATTTTTTCCATGAAAATATGTATTCACTGAAATTAGTCTTTGTTATAGGGTGCTTGCACAGATGCATGTTTTCTTAGTTTACCAATTGACACTGTAGTGTCCTTGAATGATTTTCTAATATCGTCATGTTCTTCATTGATATCAGCCATTACTCCAACCTTTACGTTACTCCAAATTTTACGTTCATGCTTGGATCAGTCACATAGATTTTGTTGTTGCTTGGCCTTTCCTTTTTGTGACCTGGGTGCTTTTTTGGCATTTTATGTTTTGTTTTGTCCATATTCTTTATAAAAAAAAAAGGGTCTGAAAGAAGGTGACGATCTGAATTTAGGAGGTGGGCAGAATTGAGGTGAACAACGTAGGGCAATGTGGTGCCTGATGGTTCCATGCCCCACAAAGCTGACATGCAGGTCCAGAATTTTGCTTTGCGTCATTTTCCAGTTCTGCCAAAGTGTCTTGAACCTCTTTCAAAACTTTCACTTTGGCACTTTTGGTATTGATACCGGCATGCAGATGATGAAATACTCGCCACCTTGGATGCTACATCCAGTCATCCTCCGGCATTTCCACTACATGTACATTTATCAAGCACATTCATTCCACTGCATCTTTCAGCTAGGAAAACGGATTTCATTGAGATTAACTAATTTCATACAAGTTTGAACTGATTTTATTTCTCAAAATGTTGTGATTTTGACAAACAACCATAACTTCGCTTCTATGTTGACTATTTTTTATGTCAAGAAGAAGGCAAAAATGCCTTGGATATAATCAGTCACAACTGAATCCATGTTTTATCAGGTATTCCAATATTGCATTTTGAGACAATGATTTATATACAGTTTTTTATTTACACTAAAGCATTTTCCACCTAATGTGGCAGTGACGTCAAAGCGTTGAGGCAGCTGTTTCGCACACGCATCTATGCGGCGTCTTTAAGCATGTGTACGTCAGCGCCTAATGAAATCTGCACTGACGTCACTACCACATCAGGTTGGAAAATGGTTTACATGTAATTGATATGATATGGCAATATGTTGGTTTTTTTCTGTATGTTGCTGTATGGACCATCTAAATGGACAACCAACCATTTATCTACACAGGAATATTGAAGAATGAATTAAATTTGTTGGATTGGTGTTTTTTTAAAATAATTTTTCAAGAACCATATAGCTATTATGTACCTTTCTAAGATTTTGGGGGATATTGCTCCTATCATGTGAAACATTTTTATGGGTATGGAGGCCGATGCAATGGTGTTCTTATTTTAAGCCATAATGTACTTTTCCATCAAATTTTAATTTTGTTTTTCTTTACCCAAAACGCTGAAATAATATTAGTAATAACTGCCAGGAAAGGTTTCTGTCCATTCTAAGCCGAAATAACAAGGTAAAGTTCTTTCTTTAGGTAAAGTGAAAGAAACCCCACTGGCTATTCGCTGTAGAAGTGACGTAAGGCTACCATAGAAATAGATGAATACAATTTTTGACTATGTCGTCCTGCACTACAACGTTCACACGGTACCTATGCATTGAACCATAGATGTCAAAAAAATGCTGATCACTCGCACCTGTAACTAGTGTAAGATTAGTATCTTTGAAGAGAGTGGTATTGTATTCAATCTATGATTGCAGACATACACAGGTGATGAGTGCAACCTGCTTGTAGTGCAGGATGATCTATTCAAAAATTGTATTCATCTATTGCTACAGTAGTTAATCCAATTATTATGTCACTTCTACAGCGAATTGCGACTGTCTAACATGAAGATATGTAGTGGATGACATTATGTCAAAATTGCTATGTTGACCTGACAAACACAACAAATTTGGTTGATTTCATATAGTGTTAATTTAGGACATATGCCAACAAATCAGGATTGAAAAACAAATTTCATATTAAAAGATCTTACATTATGGCTTTTACACTCTTATATAGCACACTTTTAAAGTGATTTACACACTGCAAAGTGGACCACATTGGGTTAAGATCAACAAAAACAAACAGCAGTGCAATAAAGCAAAGCAACTGTAGCCTGACAACAAAAACATTGAATTCAAAGAAAGTACAGCCAGATTTGTTTAGATGTATATACCACTTGGATCACATTCTGTTTACCAGATTATGTAAACAACCAATATACAAACAAAGCAACTGTTACAAAAACACAGTCATCATGTTCAAAGAAAGAAAAGCAATAGATATCAGATGGTGACATACCACATGGACCACAGTTTGTTTTGAAACCGCTTCATTCAATGTAATTTATGATTTCCAATAACTTATTTTTGTTTTAGTTGACTAATGAAATGCTTTCTATGTATTGTATATGTGCAAAATTTGAAATAAAGGATGTGTAAATAGATAAACTGAATGTGGATTTAGTTGCGTTTGTGTCATGCTGTTTCATTCTTTTAGTCAGCTGTATAGACCGTACAGCACTTTGAGATTTGCTATTTATAAATCTCTTTATTACTGTATTATTATTTGAAGTTGATAATGAGGCAAAGTGGTAAAGGTTAAACACTTGTGTCAAATTTATTCAAGGACATCTGAGGTCAAATAATACAGATTAATGGATTTCATGAAATTTGTGAAAATGGTTAGCAATAAAATCATTTTGTTGTGGTCATTTCAAGGTCAAAAGTCATCTGAGGTCAAATACATAAAGATTGAGTGACTTTCATGAAACTTACCACATAGGAGGAATGTTAACTAACCCAGGTAACGAAACACCTGAGATATGGCAGACTATTGTTTGGTTTAAATATTTGTTGCCAAGCGGAACAATTTGAGACCACATACATCAAAATCGGACCACTTGATTTTTTTTTACGCCTGTGGACAATGATGGAGTCCCAAGACTTTGACCTTTATGGTATAACTCAAGAACTGTACACCAGAGATAGGTCAACCTTCACTTTTTCTGAATCCTAAAACCGAGAGGAATACTATTAGATGAGGTTTTCTTTTTATCTACTAGTATATTTTTTATCTACTAGTATTTTTAAATTTGAGACCTGCATTAGCAGCCATTTTGGATATATGCAAATTACCATTTTCTCCCAGTTCCTTTTTTTCTGCATAATGGTGCAGCATATCAAATTCATTGCCTTTTTCGGAAAAGCACAGAAGTTGGCACAGATGTAGCTCTTAATATGCATGCTTAACAAATCTGGAGTAAGGGCCACAAATAATTTCTTTCCAAGATGGTGGAAAAAGGAAGTTTATACAGTGGTCACATTCAAAATATCATATCTTGTTGAAAACCGAACTATTCCTCTAGTCATAAGGATTCAGAAAAATTATAGTTTGACCTATTATAGGGGACACGTTGGCGCAGCGTTACGGGCTCTCTCTTGTAATCCGTGGATTGCAAGTTCGAGCCCTGGCTGTGCCATCGTGTTGTGCTCTTGGGCAAGGTACTTTACCGTACTTGCCTCTCTCTACCCAGTGGTGAAATGGGGAGCTGTTATGAATATTGCCCATTGAGCGCCGCCCAAAGGTATGAGCATGCCTTGGGCATTGTATGGCAGCTGACATTTTCTAAGATAGGCGGAATAAATGTAAAGCGCTCTGGTACATGTGCACATGTGAAAGGCGCTTTATAAATACCAACATTTTATTTTTTTAATTTAATCTAGACGTTCGGTTCTCGAGTTATAAGCAAAGAGGTCAAAGGTCATATTTTGACCTTCAAGGGGTCAAATCATTTAAAATGTTCCTATTTTATATCAAAATGGTCTCAATTTGTTCCTCTTGCAAAAATAATTCAAGTAAAGAATTGCTTTCCCACACTCAAATGTTTCATTATCTAGGTAACAGTAAATTATCAATTCGCAATTCCCCATTGATTCGTGACCTATTTTGCGATGTTACCTATGTAACAAAACATCCTAGATTGTTCAAACTATTCTTTGTTTTTGCAAAAGGAACAATTCGAGATAATTTTGGTTAAAATCTTGAGCACTTTACAGATTTGACCCCTATGGAAGTCAAAATATGACCGTTGACCTTTTTGCTTTTAACTCAGAACCGTACATCACAGATAGGTCAAATATGCTTTTTCTGAATCCTTACTATAGAGGAGTTGGTCTAGTTCACAGCACCCATATTTTTCTTAACTATTTCTTCGTAATCCTTTAAGTCCCTAGTACACAAATTTTGTTGTTCCCGAAACAATCCCATGGGTGGGGGAAAGGTCATTAAACTGTACATGGAACAAAACAAATAATCAAAACAAACAGTACGCTTCGACTATACTTAAAAACACGTATTTATAAATACGCACGTGACCACCTCCACGCTGCCATAACAGTTTGCAAACAGCAAGTCTCGAAGTGACCTTCTTCTAACAGATGGTCTTCCTATACGTTTGAATGCAAAGGCGGTAAACAACACGAGACTGTGCAGCAAGATTTTGTCTATTTTGTTCATCTTTGTGATTATATTATATTTCCGTCGATAAATATTTTTTCCGTCGGCAAATACTTTCAAAATATTGTTTTTGATAACATAAATACAAATTCGGAATCCCCCCATGTGTGATAATTTTGCTATTTTAATACTTAAATTTGATGATATTTATCTGAAGAATTCCTATCCTTTTCAATGGCATGATATGAGTATTTGGTCACGCTTGCTGGTCTTGGTATGTCGTGCCCCTGGGTCACGTGCGTATTTATAAATACTTATTTATAAATATAGTCGTAGGTAGCTGCCAAATGGAACTTGAAATTGCCTATAAACAAAATAATATACAGCAGGAAAGTAGGCTATTAGAACAAATGGAAACCAATCATGCAACAGTAACAAGAAAACACAACAAGGCAAATATCAAAACAAAAACGTAAAAGACAAACCAAGACCGCAACAACAATAAAATACACAAAGAAAGACCTTGTAAAGTATTCGAAATAGTAATTCAAAGAGGGTTGATGTACGGGTATTTTTGTGATTGGTGAATCTAATATGGAAGTAGCAATTTGATATAGGATGGATGTATGCCAAAACAGTAGGAACATCTTTTTAAACCGAATTTCATAATGAGCAATGCGCGTCGCAATTAAGCGGCTAGCGGGGCACCTGGAGTGCCCATAGATGCTCCACGTTTTTGCACTTTTCTTGGCTCTTTTTTGCACTTTTTTGCAGCTTCTAGTAACTTTGGACACCCTTGGCTCTCTTTTCGTCACCTTAATGAGCCACATACGCTGGAAGTGGAACAACGCTAGCCTGGCATTTCCAAAATTCAGCATAAATTATACAAACAAGGGAACAGGCTTACGCATCGTACATTGGAACATGGAAACATTACAAACTAGCGCACGAGATCAAATTAATATCGATTAAGAATAGGCCTAACCATGATATCGATTAAGCATCAAGCCGACAAGAGAGAGGTCTGGGGCCTGGGGGGGCACTCACATTTCCCAGCTATACGGGTATGTGCCGCGGCGACGACCCCCTTTTTCAGAGCCGCTAGCCGTTCCTTAGACCCTCTGAATTCATTGATTGCCCGCTCTGAAGCCCCGAAATTTTTCTAGCCGTTCCATAGACCCTCATATCATCGATTTCCGCTCTCATTGGCATCTTGACAGGCGTGTTTTCTGTCCTACTATTTCAAGCCCAAAAGCTACTTTTGCGAGCCCAAAAGGGAATTTTCCATAAATTTCTTCCCCATTGAAACACATTGTATTAGGAATAAGGTGAACTTTGGGCGGGATTTTGGGCTCCTTTAGTAGTGGCAACACTGGTTTGTTTATAAACAGCACTGCACTGCCCAGTGCCTGCCGCGATGCCGATGCCTTCAGCTGATGAACATTTTGCTAGAAATAAATGATTTTGAGATCTCTTTTGGGAATAAAATTGCCAAATATGAGGAAAAGTACCTCAAATAATTGTGTGCACATCCTTGCAGCTGGCCATAACAGTGAATTAAAAGGTAATTTACGATCTACTGGTCTAGTGGAATGGTGTCAAATTCTGCACACTTCACTCAATCATCTCATGTAGTTCAATGTAGTCAAAATGTTTTTCTTTTCGGCACTGAAAAAAATATTCTTGTGGGTTTGTTTTTATGGTGGGCTTTTATGATTATCAGTAGGCTAATATAGCATAGATTGTAGGTCTGCAGGGCCAAATAGGCCAAAACAGACCTATTTTGATTCAAAGTGAAATCGATTCCTTCAAAAATCTGTGGCAAAAACGCAACAAAATTGAACCCTGGTTTGGCCTGCATGGTTTAGTTGCCGAGATTTTTCAGATTTTGGCGGCTGATCAGTTCCCAAGACCCCCCTTTTGGCCGGTCAAACAGTTCCCAAGACCCCCCTTTTTGACCGGCCGATCAGTTCCCTAGACCCCCCTTTTTGACCTGCCGATCAGTTCCTTAGACCTCAAGTTCGAAACTGGCGGTGGCACACCCCTACCAAAAAAAATATTGAGTGCCCCCCCGGGTCTGGGGTTCAAGTCACCACACAGACAGGTAGGCCAATGTCCGAAATTTTCACTCTGGTTAGGCCTATATATCTGCCTATGCATGTCATGTTTCCATTTGTAAATTCATGTTTAATTGTGCTATGTGCGATGCGTAATTCTTATAATAGTAAAATAAATTAAAGTTTCACATAATTTTGGGAAGCAGTTACAATTTACTTTCAAAAGTGGGTTACCATTTTTTTTTATTAACCACCCTGTATGGTGATGCCCGTTTACAAAACAATCATACACAGTACGACTCGTGACCCGAGCTGGTTCCGCCGGACTAACAGTTAATGCATGTTTTACAAGCAAGCATTATATAGAGTAACAAAATCTTGTCTGCGTCAGAGACAACCAGCTGAGCGAGTTAAATTCTGCCTCAATTGTCACAAGCAAGTAAAATGTGCATGCGACAACAGTATCTATATATCATTTTAAATAGCGCCTTTTCAGTGATGTACTGATCACATTACGCCGGGTCATATATTAACACTATTAATCATTTTTGTCAGTCGGGATTTTCCTACGATTTTGCTGTCATCGCAAACATTGAAAAATATCTTTCAATTTTTTTGCTTACAATAACGAGCAAAATTCTGTGTGTCACTTAAATACCGTATTTCGATAAGTATTTATTTTAGTAGAATCAAACTATAAAACAAGTCAATGGTATCACTGTCACTGATGTTATTTATATAAATAGCCCCGGGTAAATATAACTGTTGCTTATAAGCGCCTCATGCCTATGCCGGTAATGCATCTACCTACCACCGAAATTAGGCTAAGTAAAAAATAAAACATGTTTCACGTCCGGGTTTTCGAAAAAAAGGAGGAAGAGGGGGCTTTTTATTTTCTATTTTTTATCGCAAAATTGGTGTAAATACCCATACTTAGAGCTGTTTTAGCGTACAATCCGTACATACAATAATGCCTGGAAAAAGGAGGAGGCCCTTTTTTATTTGTTGTTCTGAGAGTTACACCCCCTCTAATGATCACAAAACCTTCCTAAAATGTTTCTTGTATCTTAACAAGGCTATAGAAAGCATCCCAACTTCCTAGACATATTTTTTGAAAAGTTATAACTGAATTTCAAAAAATAAAAATTTATTTGAGAAAACCTCAAAAAAGGAAGCGGGAGGGGACGTGAAACATGTTTATTTTTTTATTTGGCCTTACCTGTCTTGCATGCTTGCTTAAAAAGTAAAATAATCCATTGAAGACCCTATAAGTCATTATTAAAGCAAAATGATCATCTACATTATTAGCTATTAATAACCTTGTAGTGTTGTCTACATGCATGCAATCATTATTCTTAGCTTTAAAAAGAAAAGAAAATTATGACTATCCAGGTTTTCAAATAAAAAGAGATATTTTTGTATATATAAATATTATTGTGATGAGGTTAGAAGTTCATGGCTCAATGAAAAGAAGTCTATACAAATATGTTGGTACTATCAGCTGAGGGATATGAGACAAAAGGGGTTGGGGAAGTATGCCCAGTTGTCTCATATGCCTGCTACTATTTTAAAATGTACTCTGTGCAGTGGGAATGACCTTAAGTATGTTAAGGGAAGGTATACATACATATCAATTATGCCTTTAAGCAAAGTGAAGGTATGCATTATCAATTATGCCTTTAAGCAAAATAACCTCCAAATGGCTGCGTCTGGAACAATATTTGTAAGCCAGATATGAATTATTCCAAAAGCAGCCTGAAAGTAGACCAGACAAGATGAATAATGAAACAATAGATGATATGGGCAGCCGCGTGTGTCATTGTATTAATTAAGGATGACATTTTAACAAATGAATGTTTCGAATGTTCTCATTTAAAAATATTATGAACTGCTCAAAACTGTCATAACGTACTTTACGATATTAGTTTTCCGTAAATTGTAGGATTTTACTCTATAATTTTTATTTTTATTAATGCTTTTTAAATCTTAAATTATCACGTATTTAAAAAAAAAAATTAGGTATAAAGTTATACCCACCAGTCTATAGTGTATACCCATTGTTTCATTTTATTAATTCCTTTTGTCCGAATTGCTAACATAAATATACGATTCTATTGTATCAAGAAAGGCTTTGCTTTAAAACATTAACCTTTGCCAACCAGTGTAGTCAGACTCTATCAGATACGTACGTGTCGATCTACCACGCACATAATAAAATATTTTGTCTGTGATATCGGCTATTTTTAAATCGTTTTTTTGCCTTTGTGAAATTTATGATTTAAAATCATATTGTCGATATTTTATGCCTGACGTGACAGTTTCACATTTCCTAAATCATATTGCGTCCATGTATTTTGATCAACTGATTATGCTATGTGCAATTTAATGGGTTAATCCTTATTTTCAGCTGCGGTTTTGCTTAAATATATGCAAGTTGTTTATTCATCCGTTAAAAAATAATAATAATGAATAACTTATATGAACCGCTGATATTCCACTAACGCTAGGTACAAGTACCCATCATTCTATAGTGTATGCATTGTTTCATTTTATTAATAATGAATAACTTGTGCAGCGCTGATATCCAACCACCTTAAAAGACACTGTTAGAAAGATGGGTAATTTTTACACCACAATGTTTGACTATGAACATAATGTTCATTATTATTATTATTATTATTATTATTATTATTATTATTATTATTATTATTATTATTATTATTATTAGTAGTAGTAGTAGTAGAAGTAGTAGTAGTAGTAGTAGTAGTAGTACTATTATTATTTTGCAACGGATGACTAAACAACTTGCATACAATATTTAAGCAAAACCGCAGTTGAAAATAAGCATTAACCCATTAAATTGCGTTGTATTAAATTATATAGCATATATCAGTTGATCAAAATAGAAGGCTACAATATGGTTTAAAGGAAAGGTGAACCTGTCACGTTAGGCATAAAATATCGACTATATGATCGTGATCTTAGTGATGACATTCGTTTGTCGCATGCACAAATATTTGAACAATATCTGTCATAATAATTAAATATTGTACACTCAGCCAGACATATTGGAATGCGGATGATTTTCTTTTAAAAATAGATTAAAGAGGACAGGTCTAGTTTTTTGTATTTGATTCTCGATGTTGCACATTTTATTTACTTTGCAAAAACCAAATAATTCTAAACATTAGCATACTTTATTCATGTTATATAACATGCGATATTCACAGATGCTGACTTTGGACTTTATATAGCGAGTGTTAAAACGCTCTATTTATGGGAACAGTAATTGCAATGTACATATGATGGTAAACGTTCAAATCGGCTAGATCTGCTTTAAAATTTTTAATGCAGTTGCTTTTAGTAGCTTTTAGTGGTGATAAAACTCATACCAAATTCCAGCAGATATAAACATAAATGACGTGTTTTATAATGATTTTAATACGATAACATTAATGAAATGTGGGTGATAGATATTGTTAATATTTTAAGCTGTTAATGCATGCAGTTATACACGTGTAAATATATTTAACACCTGGAGTACCGTTACAACCAACATGCTCCGCAATCAGGTTTAAATATAGATGAGTAAGAAGGTTGCACAATTTTCAATATTTAGGGAAACCACTCACCGGCATTACTAGTATTAGGTTTAAATGTTTCGTATTGAATAACAAACGTTTTAGTAACAACTTCAGTGACTTATTATCGGTTCCAGACTTGATGGACTTAAAGTGCTACACTGTGTGAAACATTCGAATTGTAAAGAGAAAAACAACAACATACCGCAATGTATTAGGCCTACACTGCAAAAACAAGTGTTTATATTTAAACACCATATTGTGTTTATCAGAGCAACACTTAATAAACACATAATTCATGTTAATGGTCTAACAATGTGTTTATTAAGTGTTGCTCTGATAAACACAATATGGTGTTTAAATATAAACACTTGTTTTTGCAGTGTACGATGTGGATAAAAAAAAAGTAGGCCTACTTCTGTTATTTAAAACATGGTTAAATTCTGAATTTGATAGGCAGCTCGCTCTATTGGAATCGGGTTTGCTTGTTATTCCTTTTGTAGAAACCAGAAAAAAGACGAAAACGTTTGTTTAATATTTAATAATCAAGGCAAATTACCAAAGTGTTAATCGAGCCAATTGTATACTTTCATATCCATATTTTTGTTCTCGTTTCAATGGTGGTTCAGGTTTTCTATTACATTTAGACACTATATAGGCCTATTATGTCATGTGACATAGCTTTCATATTTTGTCACATGATGACTTGGTTTGTGAATTACAATCCATAAGAAACTATTTTTAAAACCATTTGTAGATAGTGATTTTCATATTTGGGCAATTCCACGGTAACGGAATTACAATTCAGAGACATTTTTGGCCACAATGTAACATGCTATGGATTAGTCTTAAGGCCTAACTGAGAAGTTTTATCTGCTTAGGTGATACCCCTGCTATCATATCAAAATGAAAAATGGGAAACTTTCTGCATATGGAAGGGTCCAAGACTTAAAGAATGTTGGTAGGTTTTGGTAACGGAATTACGTCAGAAAATTGGGTTTTATTTTGCCTTAACTTTCAATAGAATTTCTAAGAAATCTATCACACATTGACCTCAAGTTGATTCTGGTCTTTATTACCTATGTTATCAACTATATCCTGGCAGGAATTTATTGTGTTATATTCTCACGGATACTCCATACTAAATCGTTTTTCCAAACAGGCCACGGTAACGGAATTACACAAAAATGGTAACGGAATTACTTCTGAAAATTACCTGGATAAATGTTGATTCTTGAAATATCAGATTATTTTAAATGGCTATGTTAACACTTCACATGTTCCCACATTTAATATCAATCATAATAATGTTACATATCATTGATACAGGGGATCAAAACATGTATGTTTGCATTTGCAAAAACAAAATTTTGGGCAGAAAATCACATTTTTGAAAAAAATCAGTAGTAAACGTATTTCAGTATAACTGCAATACCCATCAAATTAAAGATATTGTTCTACTCTATCATTTGATACCAAATTTGTAATTGTGGCACCAGTGTTTTTGGAGATATTAGCAATTTTCACCATTTGGAATTTGCTCTCTCTCATACGGAATTGCCCATTTATACTTGAGTTGTCATGCTCTTTGCGTACATTATTTTCATATAAATTTATTAATTCATCATGTCTGAAGGATAGATTTGTGGATATGGTTGCTTTATTCATTATATTTAAGTTCCTTTGGGAATTTAAAACGGGAAGATATTAATTAAACCAATTTTGTGCATGATCAATTAAGCATGCATGCCGTAAGTATACAGGGTGTGTAATAAAAATTATTGTCATGACACTGATGCACTCAGGTCGTTTTGCAGGAGATATCCACTTTGTACTTAGATCTTTTCATGAAAAGTAAATAAAAACTCATTCCAGGCGAAATTATCCTTGTAAGTTGTAGCTATGGTATCATCTCGAGTGACATGCTAATCATGCATGCCAAATGTAGTCAATATTAATGTAATATTATAAAAGTCCTGATTTCGCATAATGACGAATGCTAATTACCATAATCAACCTTAAAATACCCATGATACTCGATTCGCAGAGTGCGAACAATGGCCCTGGTTCAATTATCTGCCATTCGTCAGCTTGCATAATCTGACTCTCTATTAGTACTTCTAAAGGCCGCTACAGACTCCGAGTATTCAACGTAGAATATTTAATGTAACATATCCACGTTATTTAATCTATTCCCATTCTATTTCCAGTAATGTTAAAGCTCTAACGAATGTTTGATGACGTAAAACCGATAATATGTCACGTATAATATATGGTAGAATATACTATCGATTTTATGTCAAAATTCGTTAGAACTTAAACGTTATTGGAAATATAAGGGAATAGATTAACGTAGATATAGTATGTTACCATGGTTACACAACATATTCTACACCCACTAAAAAGTGTGTGGTGTCCTTTACAGCTTAAAAAAAAACCCAGATGCTTAAGTTGTAAACAGTGGTAACAGTTAAATTAGACTAAGTTGCACGTTGTTACATACATCACATTGAAATAATCAGTGTTGTGTTGTTTTCCTTGTCTCTGTCCAGAAAAAGCCTCGTACTTCTCAGTTGTCTACAGCGCCAGTCGTTTTCCAACAGAAGGAGAAGCCCAGTTAGAACTCATTCCTTTTGACAAAGTACTCTCACAATTCCCCAAAAACGTATACGACACATCCAGAGGTGTGTTCATCTGTCCCAAAAACGGCGCTTATATGTTTAACTTTTCCATGAGACCAGATGCACCACCAATACAGAGTTTCAGCGTGCAGCTCATGAAGGAAGAAGAAGCGCAGGTGAGCTTATATGCTAACCCAACTCCAGATGGACATGCAGGACAGAGTTCGCAGAGTTGTATCCTGAATGTAAGGCAAGGAGAGAAAGTCTGGCTCAGATTGGTTCATGGAGCAATTAGAAGTGATATGAGAGCACCATCTGCGACATTCAGTGGAACATTGCTGAGGCACATTAAGAATATGGAATAGACTACATTGAGATAAGGCTGAAAGACATGGTTCTGTGTTTGTTGAATTCAATTGCATACTTTGGGTGTTTGAATCAAAATGGACCAATGCAAATGAATTGGGAAACAAAAACTATCTGTTAATATCAGGTGTTCATAAAAATGTGTCTAAACTGTGTGAATTAGAACTAATGGTAACTACTTATTACCAAGTGATCAGATACTTCTTGAGTGCGAGTTTTTTTCCTACGGCTAATCAAGTAGTGAATTCCGAGGATGGAAATTGGATGTGTTGGTTTAATACGTCAATGTGAGAACTCGTATATCGTAAAAGGTAACAGATACTTTATGATCCAATAATCATGTTTAACACATTTAATGAACACAAAGTAGTTAAAGAAAGTTTACTTCTCGCTGTTTGTTTGGGACACTCTATACATATGTAACATGTGTAAAGTGTTTCAACCTATAAATGCCCATGGAAACACAAAAATGTTTTAAAACGTTATAAACATGTCATAAACACGTTTTGGTTTGGGTCAAAACGTTTTTGTAACATTTTAAATGTCGGGTTATATAAAGGTCATGAAAACATTTTTAATACGTTTTATATGAAAAAAATATTACACCGGCGTTTTGAAATGTTGTCAAAATGTTATTGCAAACTATTTGTTGGCACATTTGAAAACAAAATTTGGTCAACACTTATAATATGTTTTGCATTTAGCTTTTAAAAATGTTTTCTGAATGTTATTAAAACGTTTATAACTCGACATTTACACGTTTTCTGTAAAACGTTTAGTGATTGCTGGGGATTGATCAGAGTCATGTAATGGTATACCTGTATGGATCCGTTGACCTATTTTCCCATAAGATATACCAATGGTAACAAGCGGTGAATTACCCGTGACGTTTCTCAAGAAGATGTCACCCTCTTGGTCTATTAATAATGCGTATTTTGTCTACTATATAACTTATAAGGCACATAACTTATAAGTTGTTTTCGCAGAGAATATATTCGATATAGAAAACCAAATATCTTATTCATTGTTAACAGTTGTACAAACATTGCAATTGTAAGGAGAAAGTGGTTCACGACAGCACCACTCCTATAAGAGAAGTTGAAAAACGTGAAACGTGTATATACACCTTTTAATGGTCACGTTTTAATATGACATTATCTTGATTATATGAATACATTTATAAGAGGCGATAGTCATATTGTTAATATGGCATAGGGGAAAGTGGGGTAATCCCGGGCACCTTTCGTTAAGGCTACACAGGTGCAAGATTAAATAAAGTTCATCAGTGAAAATCATATCAATGCAAAGTAGGAGTAATGTTCTAACTAGTAACCAGTTTTTAATAACTCAACATCTATAGTTAATAAGTTATAATTATAAAAAAAAAATGGTAAAAAATGATGGGGTAATGCCGGACACGGGGTAATCCCGGACACATGATTGCTGCTAGGAGGGAAAGTGGAGTAGGATGATAATCCCCTAGAATGTATTAGGTACTTCTGTTACCTCAAGCACACAACTATGGGAGCTGTTGTTGTTGTCTATATTTTCGAAATAACAAGTGTCCGGCATTACCCCATCTGTATAGAGACGCATGTGTGTCCGGGATTACCCCTCACGGTCCCGATTTAATTTTTCAGTGCTTGTTCTACTAATCCATTTTTAAGATACCAAATTTCATACATCCAGCTAACAATCAAGTATCAAACATAATTTTCATCCATACTTCATCTGTGTCCCTTGTCGCATTAACTGTCACCCAGCTAATAAATCACTTTTCAGATAAAAAGTCAAAAATGACAATTTCTGTTTTTTTCGTAATTTTCACGAAGAAAGACGATTCCCAAAGCGCTGGTAGTAGTACACGTGAGGTGCACCTTGAGGTAGCTAATACCCTAAGGTAGTATAATAGTGCCACCATTCTCCGTTTAGCTGCAATCGATGTGTCCGGGATTCCCCACAGTCCGGCATTACCCCACTTTCCCATACAATTATGCAGATATTATCACTATGTGATATTCAGGTGTATAGAATATGGTAACACTAAACAATGCATTAATCTAAAAGGTACTTCACTCATACCATGCAAATAAATTGCCACCATTATGTGTATCTAAAAATGTTACAATCCAAAGAAAATAAACTAGGGTTGTCTTTAATAATCCAACTCACGTGTCAGTAGAAAGCAGATATACATACTCGACACAATGGCTTTTATCTCATCCCAAATCATCTATGTTACATCCAAAGATACGGTGATTTACTAGGCTCCAAAAACTGTGTTTAGCCATTGAACACATTTTGTGCATTCACTTTGAAAACAAAATAAGTGAGGGCAAAAATATGTTTAGAAAAGTATAACGCTAAACACTGTTTTTGCAGTGACATGGAAAATTCTTGTTGGTATTTAGCGCAGTGTGATCAATATTGCTTGGTTATGGCTCGATGTATATTAAACCACCAGGTGAATTTTGGTATGTACCAGTAGATTGATTGTCACTTTAAAACAAAAACTCTAAAAACACAAATAAAATAAAATCCTGAACTTTAAAACGGAAATTGCTGGCAATAAATATCAAACAGTCATAATTGGCGGTCATTTCAAATCATCCCCAAGTCAACGAGGTTTAAGAAGGTTCTCTCATTGTTAATTGCTGGTTATGCATACCTATACAAATAACCCACCACTTGAAAAGGATTTAGCAAAATCAAACAAAGACCAGAGCTATTAAAAGTTCTATAGCCATCTAAGGTAGAAGCTTATTATCCACTTCAATAATAGGATTATTGATTGGTGTTGTGACTATCAAAATAAGACAGATGTCGCGCCTGCTTAAGTGACCGATGAATACGACCTTCGTACACATTTTACACCATAACTCAGAATACAATTTAGGGAATTTACGGCTCGTTTGTGCTGCCGGGTCACATATTATGTTAAATTTTCCCTTTTTTAAATATTTTCAAAATTGTAACATTTTTTGAGATATACCCTGTATATGTTATATGTTTATTAAGTACATTAATATGTTTTCATGTAGGTGTTAATCCAGTCGTTTTGTACCGGCCTACGATAGATTTTTTGTAAAAGCGTATAACCTATGCTGTATATTTAAACCAGGGGCCCGATTTCAGTGCAAGTTGTTTATGGAATTGCCATAACATATTTAAATTGTAGATACTGTACGTATTTACTCGACCACCCCATACAAAGAGGTTCGGGAGCTTTATGTTTCTCTTGTTGAAACATGGGTCAGATAGTTATGTTAAGATTACATGAATAGTTCGTTGCTAAAGGTCTTAGCACATTCAGGTTCAATGCCAAGCAGCGTTAAGGTATTTTTACAGCAAGTCTTTATCGGTTGTTGTAAAATATCAAAATACCCTTGGGTGGTTGAAACCGCTAGCTGTTAGTTGTAATAACGCAGAAGCGAAGAGTTACAATTACGCCAATTAGCTTTTGTTGTTAAGGCGACTATCAAGTCTCAGAAATGCATTAGTTAAGGTTATTAATTATTTTAAACTGTTGTGATTTGGTAGTTCACAGCATCTTACGAATGGTAGTGAGCTTTGGCAAAACTGCATTGCTCAATTCATAGCGAGCGTGTAGAAGAATTTAAATATCACAGATATACTTTATAGGTGCTGCGGTTCTTGAGTTACGTTATAAAGAGCGCTGAAACAACAACACTTTTGTAAAATGTACATAACTCATTAACAACAATAAATTAAGCAAGTTTGCAAAGTATACGATTTGTAGAATGGACATTTGCAAAACATCAAGGTGTTTTCAATAATATATTGAACTAGATAATGAAAATCGATTTTTAGGTTGCTTCGACCAACAATACCTCGTCTACCCTTAAAGTGTTGCAACTTCTTAATTATTCATGCATAACATTAAAAATCACACATTTTTTCGAAAGGAAATAATGAAGGAATCTAAATATGATCATAGATTTAGTGTGAAATCTATCATTTTTGAGAAAATCACTAACAACGTTGTTTCCATTTTTTGGAAGAAACTATAAAATTGTTCAAAATTTGGCCTGTTTTTTTGGGTTTTTTTGTGTGCATATCTTGATACCGTTTCTATGTTTGCTGGATATCGGCCATATTTTAGCACCAAATCTGTGTTAATATGTAGACTCCTTTGACTTTTTTTCTTTCGGTATGCTTTGATGCCGTGTCTTGTGTGAAAGATTAAGAAATTACGACACTTTGCATTGATGAGACTGGACAGGTGTAAACATGGTAAAGACAAATTTTAAAAATCTAATCAGCTATTTTCATTCCTATCCTTTTAACTATATTTTTCGATACATCTTGCTTTTTTGTAGATCTATAAGATATTATTGGAAATTCAATATTTCCACGGCAGTAGGTATACGCTATAATCAGAAATTATTTATATGATTGTATTTGTTATGATAAGGATAATGAACTGAGTGCAATGCATTCGTCAAGATAATCGCACGCGCCGTGGAGTTATTGCATTTTGCAATAACTCCATGGCAAGTGCAATTATCTTGACGAATGCATTTGCACGAGTACATTATCCGTCATACACTTTGAGTGTAGGCCTATTAAAACAATAGGCAATATTAATTGCTGCATTCATTATATTAGTTTTAATATTAGGGAAAATATCTTACATTTTAAAAACACCGTCAGGATATTGACCAGCTACGTAGCATTTAACTGGTAAAGAAAATCAATCCCTGTAATCAATGGTATCGATTGCGCCATACGTCATACTTAGGTAACTTATTCACGCATGGTTTAATTGACTTGACTTTATGTTGTGATCATTTAATATTGTGGTTTCGAACACAGAGAGCACTGAACCAGTTGGAAACGATCGATTTAGATGTCAGACTAGTACTACGGTGAATATCAACTGGACTTTATAGTATAATTTGAACTACTTATATTAAAACACACGACATTGGGATTTAACAATGTGTTCAGTATTATCATAGGCCTTCAAACACATGTGTTTGAAGGCCTATGGTATTATAAAGCATGATCATGATATTATGCGCTAGTGTGTGTTTCCGGGCCCGGCTATGTTATTTTAGATATAGGCCTACATGTATTTCATTTGTAAAATGCTGAATATTTTGCAATGGTGTCATCTTGTATAATTATGATCCACCTGTTTTTGGCCCTTTTTAATTAATAGAAGCTCGATTATTCTCATTTGATGTTTGATTTATTTGAGGTCATTAATCATAATTTATGACAATGATATTTGCAAGGGTGCAACTCTACTAGTCTTATTACAAGACTGCCCTATCCCAACCCTAATCCTAAACTCCGTAAACGAGGACTGGACTCAAGTCTAGCGAGTTGCACCTTATTCGGTAATTGTACACTATTATAGAACACCGTTTGTAACTATACCATTTTAACACCACAGAATGTATATTTGTACTTTTTTGTTGGTATATATATCGAACAGACAAATATATAGTTATGTGATCTCTGTGTCTAAAGCGCCACCTAACTCTACTTTATGGTTATGTGAAAGTAGTATTTCTAGTATTTGAGCGTGCACGTATTATATAGAATCTATTGTTTAGCGTGCAGGTTTTAGATAATGCATTGTTTAGCGTGCAGGTTTATATAATTTGGGCTGTGAAGGGTAGTTCGCGAAAATAATGCACGGGAGAAGAATACATAACGATGAATAGAAACGGGCACTAGAAGTGTATATGTATGTAAATGTATGTTATGCCATATCTATCCTTCAAAATTATGTTATTGCATATGGCTTTTATGTACACACGTGGAGTTCCAATTTCCACAAGTAGATAATTTCGATCGCACCAAAACACGTAAACCTCTGCGGATGAAATGTAATATTAAAACCATCTAATCACTTATGTAATGAACGCTGGAGCCACAAAATTTAATAATACACCTATTCGATATTTCCATGTAGTTCCCCGAGACTCTCGTGATACCGCACGTACATGGATATTATAGGCCAGGGACATAGCTGATCGAAACTGAATGCAAATTGCTCGAAGAAGACGAAAATACGATTGATTCAGTTTCGCATCGTGATCCAATCGTATAAACCAGGAACAAGTTGCATATTTGATAGTTCATGATTTGAATAAAAATGTAAGCACTAGACAATAAGCTTTAAAATGATACCAAAATTATATGCATAGCATTTTTTTGGAGCTGGTCAAATATAATTTTGAATATCATTAAGAAGGGTGTTTTTCAACAATCTTTTAGGGTATACGTAAACATTAATGATAGTTTAATTATTCATGCATGTTTTGTTGCTATGATAATGAGGGTGTTTTTCAACAACAAAAAATGAACTCCCTCCTTTAACGTCATGTAGAGTCTGAGTATTTACACCAAACAGTAACTTTATTTTTATACGCTACAATGTACTTTACTTTACACAGCTTCTCTTACTTGAAACTTGTTTGTGAGCACATCACGCAGCCAATAAGTTATTGTATTTTTTCCATAAATAAATCATTTATGAAAATGATTTCATGTGGTCTACATAGTTGTGTTATATTTGTGTGGGTGCATGCAGGGTTGTGATTGTGATCTATGTGGTGGGGGTGTGTACGATGTGGGGTGTGTGCGAGAGGGTGACGTGTTTTTTTTCTCGGGGCCGCTCGATACTATGACACCCTCCCCACCTTATTTTTCTTGTTTGCCTCCTTGGTTCCTTTTTTTAAAGTCCGCACTGAAAGAAATCCCTTTATTATTATTTATACTTTACTGCTGGTGGTTGGCCATTTTCAGCACAAGAGCCCTTATTTTTCAGTCATTACATGTATCTCTGTCTTGGCGTGGGGGTTTGTGTATGTGGGGTGTGTATGTGCATGTATGTAACTTGCTGCAAATCATTATTTAAACATACAATAATGGTTTAAGCTTTGACAAAATATTTTACAAACATGTTTGTTCAAAAATATTTTACTATAACATTTAGACATTATTTATCAAATGTTGTAGTATTTTGACACATAAAACGTTTTAAAAATGTTTTGATCTTTAATATATAAGCCGACATTTATATGTTGTTAAAATCTTCTGAAGCTATTGATAGTTACTAAGTTCATATTTGGCCAGTGACCTAAAGACAGTTAAAGGCTTACACGAAGTACAAGACCGACCTTACAGATTTGCTTTGTCATTTGTAGATATAAAAACGCACTATTATTATGATTTGTATTTTGGTTATCTGAAATATCTATTATCATATTTCTATGAGTGGAATATATTTCTTTAAAACATCTTTTTAAAGATGTAAGCAAAGTATGTTTATTATCACGAAAATTTAAGTGAATGTATATCCTCTTCAAATGAATACACCTTAAATAGGTCAGAGTCCCTTTAAAACCACTCATCTCAAACTAGGCAAGGGAAATAAATTCCCTCTCAAAAACAATGCAGTGTCACTGGATATGGTGCTCGCGGCATGAATTCCTTCATTCTGTATAGGTGAAGATGGAACACGAATGTAATTACAGAACAGACGGAAATTAGTGAACAGGTGACATAACCAACGACTGGTTTGTCAGTGCTTTTTTTTTGGGGGGGGGGGGGGGGGGGGTAATAACTCACGTAACATAGGCATATACATTGCTACATATATGTTTGAATAAAACTTCCCTTTAATATCGTTTATCGTACTATGTACAAAAGCAGAATATTTTAATCTCATGAGGTTTGGCTAAATGAGATTTGAGAGTGAAAATGAAACTGTCACGCGATCTTTCTTAAAATCACACAGTTTTATTCCCATAATGTTTACAATGATTCAGCACGTAATTTATTAAATTTGCATCATGTAGAAACCATACAGGATCCCAGAAACCTGTTTTAATTCCAAAAGTGCCAGTGCCAAAATGGGGTAGGCCTATTCCAGAAAATAAGTGCACTCACCTCCTATTGAGGAGTAACCGCTTTTCAATATAAGAAATGTTTGGATTGCCAGGTTTGTTTTCTGAAAACGACTGGAATTCCGATTTATTGGAAAATGCTTGGAAATACAATTAAATTAATGAAAAATCACGGAATTATCAAAATGAGCCTCTCAAAGTGAAGGTTTTCATTTCCGAACTAGAACTATTTTTTTGCTAGATTGTTTTGCCATTAAAAATCTGGATTTCCAACAATTATGACTGGACAACAAGTCCAGAAATCCAAACTGTTCTATAGGTAAAAAACAACAAAGGGGACGTGCATCTATTTTCTGGAATAACCCATCAATATCATACATGTATCCATAACCATAACAAATTTGAGTAGGATTTTGTACCATGTACAGTACCACGGAATGTTATAGTGATCCTTTGTTTTAAATGATAGTAGTGTTTGTCTACGGCTATTGTTGAGCGTAAATTGAAACTTTGCCATAATGTGTCTTACAAAATTGTTTGCACTTGCCCCTGTGGAAATAGCTTGCTTTCCCCAGGTAAAACTAATATTTTCACGCCCCCTTTTCTAAGCTCAATGGATGGTTCAATCTCCAGATCCTCGTGTCCGGGACGCATAATTTTTTCTGCAACCATAACGGGACGCAAAAATGTTATAACCCATGCATAAGAACACATATGAAAGGGTTAGGGTTAGGGTAAGTGTTAGGCTTAAGTTAGGGTAAGTGTTAGGGTTAGGGTTATGGTTGCATCTCTAACCCTGGACCACTAACCCAAATCTTAACCCTAACCCTAGCGCTATGTGTTGACGAAATAATACATGTACAATTTTTGTCAGAGCTATGCGTTCTTGGATCATATTTAAGTGACAACAATTCTTTTCCGTCTTTCGGAACTTTTAATTAACCCCAGTCTGACCTCTGAATCAGACTCTTCCTACAAAATGGACGGCTCTACGATTGTTATTTGGCTTATTATTATTATCCTAATATCTAAACGCTTTTTAAAAGCAAAACTCTTACCTCCAGGACCAATCGGCTTTCCAGTTATAGGAAATTTTCTTAACATCGCATGGGCGTGCTATCGACAAAAAGTTCAATTTTATGAGCTGCTATCGCAATGGGCAAAACGCTATGGCAGAGTGACAAGCTTTTGGCTCGGCAATCAATTAATTGTAGTTATAAATGACGTGCGATTGGCAAAAAAGGCGTTTACAGGTGATGACATAGCGGACAGACCTGCGAATCCTGCATTTGATAAACTCACGAAGGGCACTGGTAAGTTTTAATAATTTTAAAAGACAGAAAAATAACTTAACTTAATATAGTAGATTTTGTGTTTTTACCAAAAGTTCAATTTTACGGATATTTTATTCCTCAAGTAGAGATTTCTCTATTTACAAGTTTTCACATGGGCTTAGTGCTGATTATATTCTGTAAAGAGGAAAGTTATTCCTTTAGAACAAATCTGAAAAGATTCAAGTTCATCAGGACTGTAATATTCCAAAGTAATTAAGCATTTCTTCTACACAAGTCCAATTGAAACACTTAATATACATGTATATATGAGACGTTTAAGGTCTGCTCAATTTATCAGTCAGATGATGCACTGATCTGCTTGAGTTGTTGCCAGTTGTTGGTATTGACATGATTGATTGAGGTGACCCTCTCATTACCAGAGATCATTACATCATAAAGTTGGCTTAATTTGAATCATACTCCAGTTACTGTCCGTTTTCCTATACACAATACACAGTGCTCTCACCATTGACGCGTGACCCCTACAAATGATGTATGTTGGGAGAATGGACACTTGCCTAGTTAACATCACTGTGTGAAAAATAACCAGCCAATATTTTATTTATTCTCCAAAACTTCTAGCAAATATATTTCTCTAACATGACCTAAAATTACAGCTAGGTTAGATGTTCAGAAATGGTCGCACTTTTGTAAAATATGAGTGAGGGCAAGGCATAGCTAGCCAACTCCCCGTGTTATTTGAATGGAGATTTGACCGAAAATATTGGTATCGGACCGCTCACTTCTGAAGGATGCCACAAAAAACCGGTAAAAGCTACATTTAAATTATTCTAAATAGGTTCTAGAAAATAAAGTTTTGTAACATGTCCTAAATTTTTAGCTAATGTAGGTGTTTGGAGAGGGTCGTACTTTTGTGTTTTAGGAAGGACATGTAAACGACAGATAACACCAAAAATATGAAGAAATTATTTCTAAACCGTGTTAAGTCAAAAATCATTATGTTGCTCATTTTCAAGAATGCTGGTTTACAAAAAGCACGACATTGTCTGATTTCGTGAACAAAGCCACACATAACATTGTTTCCTTTCGTTTCCTTTATAATCGGTTACCCAACTGAAGCTATGAATACCAGCTTTATTGCGATATCGCACATGAAAACAGTCACTTGTGCACAACCAGAGAAGATCCGATTTAATCAGTTGAGCTGTTTCAATGAGTGTTATCTTGGTTTAATAGCTTTTAATGGGGTTAAGTCCTGCAAAGGTCGAGATGAATTCTACTGTAGACATGACTGCATCATGTGTGCCATCAACTCTGTTCAAAGATTACGTGCCCCGCCTCCGGATCCAGATGGATTCCTTGACCCATCAATTAAAGCAGTATACAGACTTTTTATTGTACGTACAATATTGTATGTACAATATGTACGTTATTTAATCTATTGCCATTCTATTTCCAGTACTGTTTAAGTTTTAACGAATGTTTGATGACGTAAAATCGATAATATATTTCTGCTAGATATTGTATGTAACATATTATCGATTTTTCGTCATCAAACATTCGTTAGAACTTAAACATTACTGGAAATAGACTGGCAATAGATTGAATAACGTACATATTGTACATACAATATTGTACGTACAATACTCGGAGTCTGAAGCCCGCTTTAGAGGATAGCGATAGCGATACACGAGATGGGTTAAGGAATCTATGAACAGAGTTGATAGCACATTCAAATTGGTGACGAGAGTGTTACTTCAATCAATACCAACAAGAAGTCAACTTGCAACAACTAAAGCAGATCACATACATCATCTGGCTGATGAAAAGAGCATATCTTAGCTCTTGAAACGTCCCATAAAATAAGTGTTTCAATTAGACTTGTAAAGACGAAATGCTAAATTAATAAATCTGAAAAGAGTTGGATTGATTCAACTTGACATTCTTCCGTTTCTAACATCGATACACTGTTAAGGCTCCAAATTGTCACCTCTTCATTTCATTTCTTGAGATTCTTGATTAACGTGCATGAATCATAAGTTTTTAACACATCGTAGTGTGAGTAACCCCGGTCGTAAAGCCGTTTTAAATATTTAAGCCTCTATATAGCCTATACGATATGTCTACCAATCGTAAATCTGAAGCGGTCTACAGCTTGTCACTTTTTTTCTGCACGTAAAAGTTAAAGGAAAATTTACAAAGGTTCATTTTTTGGTAAAAACGTTAAAATCAGCCCTTTTTGTATGAAAAATTCACAAAATGTCCACTTTTGAGCCCCAGCACACTTAAAAGAATAATTTTGGCCCGGAATTTTGGTTACATTACGAGCCTGAGTAAAATATCGTAAATGAAGGGGAAGTTACGATACTCGATACATCGTAACTTATTATCGATTTTGAGACGAAATTTCATATTAAATTTTAAAGTGAAACACCACGTCCCTTTTTGTGGTTCAAAGCTGAACGAATGTTTCAGTTTGTTTTTGTGAAAAGCGTATAGAAGGCTTAACGGTTTTTGTAGGAAATTAAGTAACATGAATGAAGAAACTGATATTCTTTTCTTTAGGTTTAGCTTTGAGCTCTGGTCCTGCCTGGAGAGAACAACGCAGATTCTCGATAGAAGTATTCGGAAAACTTGGCATAGGAAAATCCTCATTTGAGCATTTGATATCTAGCGAGGTGGAGCATCTGACACGAGAATTTCAAGGCAAGGTCAAGGAGAACATTTCCTTCAACCCACAGGTAAGCCGCATTGTCATCTCACCATCTTGCAGTCGAGACGTGTGTTTTAACAAAAATGTTCAATCTATCTATAGGTTTGTCACCAAATTTGCCAATTATTTGAAGCACCAATTCAGAACACCTGTTTACCAAGATGTCTAAGACTAGTGCCTTTCGCTGCCCTGGTACAGTGGGCACCATAAGTACGGAAAGCCAGTTGGTTGTATTTTGGTTGTCTTAAGGTTGTATAATTATGAAAGGTTACGGGGACGCCAATAACGTTATACTAACGTTAATGTCAGCAACGTTGTGATAACGTTACAATGTTAAATGAACATTGTAGGTGTAGGACAGTTCACTGGGTTACACCAAAGATCCTAAAATTAGGATCTCTGGCTAAACACCTAAAAAGTAAGCACATAAACACAAAGAGTCAGCACATGAGCAGGTCCCGGGGGGGGGGGGTTCTTCGAAAAATTTTCTACGGGGGTGTGCCACGTAGATTTTCGGATGCTGACTTTCTCTATACCTACTTTTGGTATTGGTATCCACTGAAAACCCACCCATTGATATACCAAAATCGCTGAAAAGGTACCCCAAAACCGTGGCACATCTCCGTATACCTTCAACCAGGAAGAACCCCCCCCCCCCCGGGAGCAGGTATTCAGATTCTAAATATTACCATTATGACCATGTTTACTTTCAAATAATATTGTTTAGAAAGTAAACACAGCAAATGTTGAGCAAATATTAGGGGGCTGGCATTTTCTTCGGAAGGGAGGGTCCCAAAAATACTGGGGGGGGGGAATTTTCAGACCAAAAATAATTTTTTTAACACCCAAAATAGGGGGGGTTATAGAATTATTTAGGGCTGGTGACTTAAAATTTTCGCGAAGCTGACCGCGCATTCTTCAACTTCGCAGTCGAAATGTGCGTACAATCTATGCAAAATTTTTACACGCTCCGCGCGCCTTTTTTACACTTACAATAAAAATTTTACCGCGCTCCACACACTTTCTTCACTTTTAAGTTTTGACGCGCTCCGCGCCTTAGTTCCGGCAATGAATAATTTATCTTGAGTCTGTGTAGTTGGAAGGGGGGGGGGGGGGTCATAACATTTTTCGACCCGCGATAGGGGGGTCGTAAAATTTTGCCCGCGATAGGGGGGGGGGGTCATAAAAAAATTGACTCCGGTCACCGACATATTTGGGACCCCCCCCCTTCCGAAGAAAATGCCAGCCCCCTAAACACATACATTTTATTAAATCTCACAGGAATTGTTCACCAAAGCAGTATGTAACGTGATATCGTCCATTGTTCTTGGTCAGCGTTTCTCCTATTCCAATGAAGAATTCAACAATGTGGTCCAAAGGATGCAGAAGAACTTTCATATCATTGGTTCCGGCGGTGCACTTCTCTACGTACCGTTCCTAAAATACACACCAGTGATGTCAAACTTGCTTAATGAATACTCTGAAAATTTGACTAAAAACGTCAGTTTTTTAAAGGCTATAGTGGAAAAACATAAATTTTCCGATGTGGATGACAAGCCAAAGGATTTCATAGATGCGTGGCTGATTGACATTGAGAAGAGGAAAACTGAAGGGACAGACGCCTCGTCACTTTCGGAAAACAATTTGATTGTAACAATTATGGACCTCTTTGCCTCTGGTAAGTTCAATATTGTTTGTTTATTCGCTTGTTTGTGTGTTTCTTTGCATTAAATTATTTTCATTAAATTTACAACTGTAAATGTAAAGAGAATTGGCCATTGCTCATTGAAATGAATCTAGTATATGGACAATGTAGGTGTGCTCTTTCATTTAATGACATACAATTTGACAAATATCGTAAGTATCACTTGAGGTTTTGACCTTTAAAACCTACATTTTGGTCCAAAATTGTGCGTGAATAGGTTGTTTTCAAAAGATTTGCAACATTCGCCTTGCTATAAACATTGAATTGTGTCATCTGTTGACGTAATGAAAAAACAACGTTTTTAGCGGGAAGTGTTAGCTTTCTTTCGATATAAAAAAATATTCTAATTAGATGAAGGGAACACCTGAGGTTTTGACAAAAACCAATCACAGATGCCTATTTTCCACAAGTCACCTGCTAGAAATTCACATAGCTCTTATGATGCTATGCACTCAATCGTGTTGAGTAAACACAGACTATGTTCTCTGCAAGGTACTGCTGCTTGGACGAAATTGTGTGCTCAGGTGTATCGAGGTAGAAACTGCATAGATGCGTTCATATAAGAGATTTGTAGTATTTTACTGATTTCTGTCCCAATTCTGCAAAATCTGGTGTGTTATCACGTAGTTTAGATAACTAATTTACGCCATATTCATATTTAAAGCTCTCCAGAAAACTTTAATTGCAGTTCCATTGTCTATAAATCCAAATTGCATATTTTTTTTATACTAGGAGCAGAAACAACATCCGCATCATTGTCATGGTTCTTCCTCTACATGATCAGATATCCTGAAGTACAAAATAAAATCCAACAAGAAATTGACTCAGTAGTAGGACCAAAACGTCTTCCTCAACTCGCTGACAAACCAAATCTTCCCTACACCGAAGCTACAATATTAGAAGTTATGAGGATCCAAACGGTATCACCTGTAGTTCCACATTCTGCAGCAAGACATACTATTATACACGGTAAGCTCGTGGTTCGTCAAAAAAGTCTTTTAGATTACCTTTTTGCAAGTCGTCTCTGTTTATTTGGGAACTGATCCTGGCTGCTGCGGTTATTTAAGATAATAGTGTGGTTAGGATACAGCGTCTGTATAAGCCCGTATCCCTGATTAGTGCTCTTGATGCTTGCTATTTCAAGTTAAAGAGAGGTCCATGCTTTGAAAATTAGTTTGGTATGGATAATTTACAAAATATGTTGCATTTTACCTTCGGTCCTCAGCACAATTTTATCTTTCAAATTTTAACACGCACAGTGCAAATAACACTATTGTTCTTCTGATTTCAGGTTACCGTATACCAAAGGGTGCTGTAGTTATGAGTAATATTTGGCACATGCTACATGACAGTGAGGTATGGGACGATCCCTATGAATTCATACCAGAAAGATTCCTGGACGAGGATGGGAAACTCGACAATAAAGCGGATGTCATGGTACCATTTGGAATAGGTAAAAGCTAACTACCGTATGACTGATATGGGCATGATGGGTTGATACATGGACAAAAGAATATTTCAAGCATCTATACCTCAGATTATTTGTGACATGCTCATATCGTGTTGCATAGCAATGGGTACAACCACTTTATATTCCCCTTTACAACGACACCACATTTGAAACAATCACTTTTTTCACGGTTGAGTACGCGTCTTGTGAATGTAGTGGGGACTCAAGCAGAATATGCCAAATTGACCATTATTCTGTGATCAAACTACGCTTGTCACTAACCTCAACGGGTGGAAAAATCATACGCACTACAGCAGCCAAGCCCTCCTACTAAGGCTGCTCATCAGCCTGGGCACACGTTGCTGTGTGATGACATTCCATTATTCAACCAAAATTCGTCGCAGGTCATTCAATGTGGTTGCATTGGCTACTCTGGCACGCACAACTCGACCTACATGACCAAGCTGGTCCCACAAGTGTTCAATCGGGTTGAGGTTTGGGCTGATGGCAACTCATTCCATTCCCTCTACTGCCATATTCTGTAGGTAGTCTTTGACTACCTTGGCTCTGTGGGGGAGCGCTGTCATCTTGGAGGATTGAATTAGGTTTTAGATTCTGAAGATATGGGATTGCAGCTTGCTGCACAGAAATAATGTGAATTTGGCACATCTGTTTGAGACACCACTACATTTATAAGACATGTACTCATGCGTGAAAAATGAATTGCTTCAAATGTGGTGTCATTGTAAAGGGGAATAAAGTAGCTAACCATTGATATGCAACACGATATGAACATGTCACAAATAATCTGAGATATAGATGCTTGAAAAAACATGTGTACAGGTTGAGGCCAACTGCTATGGCCAGAGTGGACGCAGGGATCATTTCCACAGTAATTTCCACTTCTACCATATTTGAGTGGCGGCCCGAGAGATTGAGGCCAGTATAGTGTTCTCATACCTAAAATATTTTTGTTAGGGTTACGATATCATGTTTGGGGTGACTACCACTATTCTGAAGTTGCTCTTACCTGTTTATTAATAAGGCTATTGGTATTGTTCTGTTCTTTTCTAGGACAACGATCTTGTCTTGGAGAGCAAATAACAAAGATGCAACTATTTCTATTCATCACCCATCTGATGCATCAGTTGACCTTTGACCTACCCAAGGATTCTCCACCTATTGATATCAGAGGAAGCAGTGGAATCACTAATATACCCCAAGCTTATGAGATATGTACTACAGCTCGACGTTCAAAAGTACCGAAAACGAAGTGAGAAAATGATCGTTAATGCTTATATTTTGGCAATAACGTTCAAGAGGAACAATTTTGATTTACGGACATGATATTCAAACTTACAAAGTGTCCTCAATGTATTTAAGTGGACTCATGATGTTGATTAATTGATTGATTGATTGTTGATTGATTGATCGGTCGATTGATTGATTTTGTGATGGTTGATTAATATGTTGATTGTGTTACGAGCCTTACTGACTTAAGGCCAAAACACCTTTTCCCAAATTCACTTCCGAATGCACAACAAAACACACTGATTAATTAAGTTAACAATATCTAAGTCTTTATAATCAAAAGTAAAATATGATTTGACAATTATACTGTGAGTGAACACAAATACATATAATCAATACAATCAAATACACTGTTTAATAATTCTACTTAGTCTTCTTCTTGGTGATGATTGTAAAGTTCTATTTCTCAACGTTCTTGATAAATATCCTGATTCACTTGCTCTGCGAAGATCACTGTTCAGCGTAATCCACTGTTAAACACTTGCATTTATAATCCTCTGCGTAAAATCCTTTGCGTATAAAATCGTCGCTCAGAAATGGTTCAGAAATGGTGCTGCTTTCTCCACACTTAACTCCTTGCGCTGTTCTCCAAACATTTACTCCTTGCGCCGTTCTCCAAAATGGTGCTATTTTCGCCTTTCACACAATTTCGTTAGAAAGCAGGACTGCGTTGCAGTTGTCCCCCTGTGCCCACTTATATTGACAGATGTGTTGTTTCATAAACCAGAATTCAACAAGTCGACAGAAGAATATATATATTCCTTTCTTGGAAGAGGACGCGCTGTGACGTAAACTAGATCTTCCCCGACACTACTGTCAGGTAGTAGTACCTTGAATACATAAAATATTTATGGTTCGCAATTTCCATTCTCTGAAGGAATTGGACTGTAAGCACATTAGCTAGCCCAGTACAAGCACGGGAAATCCAATATTATAATAGCCAATTGGTATTTTACAACACACGATGTAATCTTAGAAGGTACCAAGAACCATTATAAACATCATGAACATTAACCTTTCACATTACATCACTTCTTGTTGCTCAATTGATTGATTGGAGCAGAACATATTTTGCTCTATCATCCCACCTGTAAAACCTGATGGAAAAAAGAAACATCAATAATGGTCTCGATGGGAAAGGGATCAAGAGCGTTTTCCTCATTTTTTTTACCGCCTTTTTAAGGTCATTTTTTCTCATCGCTCTTTTTAAAATATTATTTACAAAAACACATGTGACATATTACTCCGTATAAGAACAACGACATATTTAATTCGTACCGGCATAACACTTTATAACAAACACATGCAGTTTACAATCTATTAAATACCGCAGATATACATTATATGCAAGATATTTGAAAATTACTTCCATTTAAAAGAAAAAGACAACGAATAATAAAATATTTTTTATAAACTGTAAGAAAATAAACATATATATAAATTTCTTTTTCATATGAAACAAAATGAAAACAGCAAAATGTAGTAAGAAAACAACTGAAAGCAAATTGAGAGAAAAGTATCGTATTGCACTAAGTCTACCGCATTCTATACAATTTTATTTACAATAAGATTTGTAAACGGATATATTGCAAACGATTAATACCTTAGTTAATCAGACCAAAAGTCACACTATGCATTTCATCTTGTCAAAACCAATTATGTTTTACTGACCTGACAGTTTGGACCTTCTTGGCGATGGTCGTCTTCAGAGCGATGTTTCACTTTCTGAGGTGATTACCCCTCTCGTCTCTGTTCATGGTGTCCAGTGCTCTCTTCCAACTGTACCAAGATGGACGAAACTGTTAAGTCAGTAAAACAAGCACAATTGGTTTTGACAAGATGAAATTTACAGTATGAGTTTCTACAAATCTATAACGAGAATAGAATAAAAGTATTAATAATTTTAACACAAATTACATGAATTAACATGTTGAAGTGCATTGCTAAGTTGTAACATGTAAATTATGTTAAATCAATCGCTTGCAACGCCTTTTACACTCCAAAAACCGTATCTAGCCATTGAACACATTTTTGCCTTTACCATCAATGTTCAATGGCTAAAATTGTCCATCAATACTATGCTGTTTAATATTCAAACACGTTTACAAAGGGAAGGCAAGAATGTGTTTAGAAAGGTGCTTCGGCAATGCTAAACACTGTTCATTCGCAGTCGTCTATCATTTCACGTGCGTAATGCATAGATTTAACATGTTAAAGTGTTAACTGTGATAGTTGCTATAGTAAATGATATATCTTTGGTAATCAGCTGATTTGAGCAGATTAGAACAAAGCACTGTACCTATATCGGGGAAGGCAAAATTGAGCAATATTTTGCAAATGTGCTAGTTTGTGCTCTGCCAATATGGCCTGTTTCGCGCCCCCTGGAAATTTTGGCCGATACACATAAAGCAGTTGTCGAGTAGAGTTTCCAATTTGTCTCACAAGTTAAAAATTATTAATGACCATTTACGAAAGTTGCAAAATATGTGCTAATCATCTCCTTTCACCATTTTCTTACCACAAAATTGGGTAGATTTATGTACAATTGCATATGAACGTGTCAGACCATGATCAGACACACATACGGTAAGACGCTTATTCATATAGTGTACTCAAATTTGGTGGATCAGAGCCTAAAGATTTTCCTCCCTTAAGGATTGAACGTCAAAATTACGCTACACGTACATCGCCTACGCACTATAAGAAAATTAATGTGACACTATTATAAGAAAATAATGTGACAAATTTCAGACATTAAGCGGTGATTACACAAAATTTGCCGGATTTGATTCTAAAAATGCATCCCCAGCCGCTTGCACAATGGAGCTAACGGACTGTGAGTGAGGCGGGTCAGAATGGTTGTCACTATGGTTACTGCCATTGTGGATGCTACTGTTCTCTTCTATCTCATTGTCGCCTGAAACATCTGGCTCCTCTTCGTTCATCTAAACAGAAAAATAACAATAAGTATAAATGAATAAAAACAAAGCATGCTTATACTTCATTAATTGCATGGCAATTCAGGGCCGGATTTACTGCAGGGGCCACAATGAAGGGGAAGGGGAAAAATTGTGAGAGGAATAACATTAAATTAAAAACAAAGGAAAAGGAAGTTGGAAAAGGTTGGAATGATCACATTCATTTGGCCTGGATTAAGACACAGTTGTCCTAACTTTACATCAAGTTAGCTTTATTTTGTCCAGGTCAAGTAATGAATTTTAAGGATAGCGTCTTGAAGCAAAAAATTAGGTTACAGTAATATGGGTGGGGTGTAACACTGAAAAACTATAGGAGGTTATCATGTTACCATGCGCAGGGAGCAGCAAAAGGTAAATCTGGCCCTACATGACATGGACAATGAAACTCCGGCAAGGCAACTAATTTATGACATTACCATTGCGTCTTCTCCTTTGTCAAGATCTTTAGATTTTGGTGAGCGGTGTTTTCTGATTGACGGATTACGTAGAAGCATGACAGCAACAAACCATCGATTTCTGGCAACTTTGTTTGGTCCTGTCGACGTGGTCTCTATTTCGGCTTCTGAAAACAATATATAAAATCGACTAGATTGGAAAACAAGACAGATATGTAATAATGTTTCGCTGTTGTTGTTGCTGGTAGTGCTATTATATACTGTTGTTTTGTATTTTAACAAGCTTTCAAATGGAGACTGGATCGGTTTATGTTTTAATTAAGGCATACCGAAGCAATGCTCACGTGCCGGAGTGCCGAACTCTTTTTCCTTTTTTCAGACTCTTTTTCACATTCCCCTGTATTAATTTGTTGTGTGAGGTTTGCCCGAGTCTGTTTTACCTTCCCAGCACTATGTTATGTCGGTACCCATTTATCATGTTTATTTGTACACATGGGTGGAAAGTGACAGCCTTGTCTAAGCACACAGCACGGGGCTGGAACCAACAACCGTTCGATTATGAGTCCGACTCTGAGCCCGTACCGCTACCCCACCGTGCCCTCTATAGGTAATTCAACATCATTAGTCATGAAGTTTCTCACCTTCTGTCTTCAAGATATATCTTTCGTGTCCTCCTGATTTGCTGTTGCTTTGCTGGAGTATGTGACAAAAACTGACCAATACTGGGTGGGTATGTGTGACTTCCAGTAGAAGAAAACCAAGGTATGATCTGTAACCTATAAATGCAAATAAGATAGCAGTCACGTTATTGTGAAAACTTGCTTTCTAGTGAATTGTAATTGTAAAAGTAATTCAAACATTTTTTATGACAAATACATTAATCTGAGTATTCACGACTTTTAAAAGCTTTCACCATCAGGGCTAATGGCTTGATCACAAGTGACTTGGTACACTGCTTTTCTCGCAAAACTTCTTTTTGACATTTCCTGGAAGTGACGAAGTTTTTGTTTTAAGCAGTGGATCGTGTACGTGATCGAGAGAAACCAGACCGTTATCACGGTTGATTGATTTTGCCCCTGTTTTGCGAATGTGGATAGGCTAAAGAAATGGCGTGATAAATGGGTTAAAACATCTCCGAAGAGCTATCGGAACCTGAACAGAAGTCTGCAGACAAGATTTTACCTCATACATTTTTGCTTGCGAGACAGCATGTGCAAAACTAAAGGTAGTAGGTAGCAGGTACGTTAACATCGGCAAAAGCCCCAAATCAAATATTTCTAAGGAAGAAAGAGTTGCGCTATATAGTGAATTAATCAAAAGGCATCATGATCATGGGTGCTAACAAGGAGGAAATATGCACGGTGGTACAGTCGACAAGTGAGTATGAAAGTTAAGGTTAAAGAGGTGCTTTAGCGATTTAGTGTTCAGATTTAAAGAGATTATAGTCTGAGGATAAGATCAACAAACGATCAACAAACGTTCCTATATCCAACAACAGAGAGCACACGTAGAATGCGTTATACCACCAAGATACACAATCCTGTTAATCCTATCAGACCAATAGTAGACTATGGGTCCCGGGTATGCCGTCTCTATTGCATATTCTAGGCTCTCGTAGACACACTCGCTCAGACCAGAGCAAGATCACTTTCCTGGACACTTTAATCGTCCACAAAGAAACGGGTTCACGAAGCTGCTGGTGCACCGCAAGAACACAGATGGACCAGTATCTAAATTTCCAGTCACAGCACGACCTTTGGGTTTTCTGGACACTAATGGATGGGATGGAACAATAAATACAGAAGCAGAAGACAAGAAAGAATAGGAGAATCTTTCGTGTCCTCCTGATTTGCTGTTGCTTTGCTGGAGTATGTGACAAAAACTGACCAATACTGGGTGGGTATGTGTGACTTCCAGTAGAAGAAAACCAAGGTATGATCTGTAAGGCCAAATAAAAAAATAAACATGTTTCACGTCCCCTCCCGCTTCCTTTTTTGAGGTTTCCTCAAATATATTTTTATTTTTTGAAATTCAGTTATAACTTTTCAAAAAATATGTCTAGGAAGTTGGGATGCATTCTATAGCCTTGTTAAGATACAAGAAACACTTTAGGAAGGTTTTGTGATCATTAGAGGGGTGTAACTCTCAGAACAACAAATAAAAAGGGCCTCCTCCTTTTTCCAGGCATTATTGTATACGCTAAAACAGCTCTAAGTATGGGTATTTACACCAATTTTGCGATAAAAAATAGAAAATAAAAAGCCCCCCTCTTCCTCCTTTTTTTCGAAAACCCGGACGTGAAACATGTTTTATTTTTTACTTTGCCTAACCTATAAATGCAAATAAGATAGCAGTCACGTTATTGTGAAAACTTGCTTTCTAGTGAATTGTAATTGTAAAAGTAATATTCAAACATTTTTTATGACAAATACATTAATCTGAGTATTCACGACTTTTAAAAGCTTTCACCATCAGGGCTAATGGCTTGATCACAAGTGACTTGGTCCACTGCTTTTCTCGCAAAACTTCTTTTTGACATTTCCTGGAAGTGACGAAGTTTTTGTTTTAAGCAGTGGATCGTGTACGTGATCGAGAGAAACCAGACCGTTATCACGGTTGATTGCTTTTGCCCCTGTTTTGCGAATGTGGATAGGCTAAAGAAATGGCGTGATAAATGGGTTAAAACATCTCCGAAGAGCTATCGGAACCTGGACAGCAGTCTGCAGACAAGATTTTACCTCATACATTTTTGCTTGCGAGACAGCATGTGCAAAACTAAAGGTAGTAGGTAGCAGGTACGTTAACATCGGCAAAAGCCCCAAATCAGATATTTCTAAGGAAGAAAGAGTTGCGCTATAGTGAATTAATCAAAAGGCATCATGATCATGGGAGCTAACAAGGAGGAAATATGCACGGTGGTACAGTCGACAAGTGAGTATGAAAGTTAAGGTTAAAGAGGTGCTTTAGCGATTTAGTGTTCAGATTTAAAGAGATTATAGTCTGAGGATAAGATCAACAAACGATCAACAAACGTTCCTATATCCAACAACAGAGAGCACACGTAGAATGCGTTATACCACCAAGATACACAATCCTGTTAATCCTATCAGACCAATAGTAGACTATGGGTCCCGGTATAGCATTCAGTTCTACATACTTACAAAGTATCATGTTTTGCATAACTTTGATTTTGCATAAAGAAACACCGCGCGATGTGTGTTGTAAGGGTGCATACTACCAAATTACTGTCCCTCATCATTTATTAGAGTGAGGACATTAGGATAATCATCCCTGAAAACAGAAACATACAGTCATGCAGCGTTCACTTAAGTGTGAAACATGTGTTTGAGCCTGAGGTATACTAGTCTCAGGTTTGAACAAGAACACTAATTTATGCAGGATACACCCCATGCAGCCTACGCCTATATGGTAGCAAACACGGAGAAGCTGAAGGTCACTCTGTATATTTATCTTTAGACAACAGCAGGTCAAGGCTGTTTATGTGTTGTTCGGTATCGGCTTTAGGGGCAGAATGGATACGGTCACTATTATAATATTCTCTACTTTCAAAGAATAATTTATATTGTATGTAGCCTAATACTCCCGGGCTAATACTTTAGGATTGTGGAGACAGATACAGATATTGCTAATTCATTTGTTACATACACTATCCGCTATATTTTGCCTTTTAAAATTTAAAGTTAACAATCATTGTGACATGCGCCCTTATTCACAAACACGAACTGCACGGGGTTTCCCAGCAAAACATGTATTTTTCATAGTGACCGTAAACATGGTAAAGTATGATATTTTGCATATGCAAAACTACATATTTTGCCGAAGTATGTAGTTTTGCATATGCAAAACTACATACTTTTGGAAAGTATGTAATTTTGCATATGCAAAATATCATATTTTGCAAAGGTATGTGGTTTTGCACGCAGCACCGGGTATGCCGTCTCTATTGCATATCCTAGGCTCTCGTAGACACACTCGCTCAGACCAGAGCAAGATCACTTTCCTGGACACTTTAATCGTCCACAAAGAAACGGGTTCACGAAGCTGCTGGTGCACCGCAAGAACACAGATGGACCAGTATCTAAATTTCCAGTCACAGCACGACCTTTGGGGTTTCTGGACACTAATGGATGGGATGGAACAATAAATACAGAAGCAGAAGACAAGAAAGAATAGGAGAACAAGATTAGAACAGCGTTAACGTGGTTACCCATAATGGTCTGAATAGAGTGAAACAGTAAATAAATGACAAATAACCGAAAGAAAGAGAAGGACGACCCGCCGCACGCGATCCATCAGGAAACATAACATCTCCATGGCCACGAGACTTACCAACACGCTAAAATGTCTGCTGATCCATGATCTGAAGGATAAAAAGGGAATTGGGCAGAGCAGTGACCTTGTATGTGTACAATATTATTGTAAAGGTTGCAATAAGGGGAGACTGGAAGACAGTTCGGGACAACGCTCCAAGAACATAATTTAAAAAGAAAGTTCACGAGAGCAATTCCAGAAAAGAATCAATAAGAACAACACAACTCAGCCATTTATACTGACCACATCGTTCAAGAAAATGACATCATAGAATGGGCGTGACAACAATCCTCGACAAGGACTCAAATGCATTCTCTATAAGAATAAGGGAAGCTATATACATTCGCAAAAAGAGGCCAAAGCAATCAACCGGGTTGAAGGTCTGGTTTCTCTCGATCACGTATACAAATCACTGCTAAAAACAAAAACATCGTCATTTACGGGAAATGTCAACAAGACATTTTGCTGGAAAAGCAATGGACCAAGTCACTTGTGATTAAGCCATTACCCTGATGGTGAAAGCTAAGAAAGTCGTGAGTACTCAGATTAATGGATTTGACAAGCAAAAAATGTTTGAATTATGCCGGGCATTCGGATGTCTGTCTGACATGTCTGAGAAAGGTAGTATTTTCAGAAACATGCATTCAATGGGTCGTTCATTTCGGAAACTTTAGGTACATACTAGTAGCTTAAAATATTGGTTTATTTTGGGTTTTTGTTTTTTAATTTAGTCTATTGTCAGGACAGGAAATAATATTACAGAATAAACCTAAATCCGTATAATCCAGTTCATGAAGTGTTGACCAATTATATTCAGATTTACATAAAGGAAAAATCTAATTTTCAGTATCCTTTAATTACAATTACAGTATTCACGCCATCATTTTTCAAGAAATATATACATACTGATTTGACTGAAAATATATAGATAAAACGATGAGGGCATTTTACCACTTACCAGTATCCCAGAGTTCCCAGCCTCTCATAAGAATACATCTATCCATGCGTCCAATGTAAAGTAACCCAAATATCAAGGCTTTGATGATACGCATTAGGCATGAGACTAAACCAATGGTCACATTGAGAAAGAACAGCAAAAATGTTGATACGTGGAAGACACGTCTGTATCAAAATAAAGTTAATATAGTCCTAAGTATTAAAGAAGACAACTAAATACTATCATTTACACAAAGTACATCTTTGTCGTTTCTCCTACCGACGAACACTACATATGTGACCGGACACAATTTGTATTCTGAGTTACAGTGTAAAATGTGCATGAAGGTCGTATTCATATAGGTATCTCAATTCGGTGCGACAAGTATCTCATGAAACACTGTTTAAACCAATCAATAATCATATTGCTGAAGAGGATAATACGCTTCTACATATTTCTATAGAATCCTTAAATAGTTCTTGTCTTTGTTTGCTTTGGCTAAATCCTTTTCAAGTGGTGGATAACAAAGCATTGTATTTTGTCTATGTATTTATAACCAACAATTAACCATGAGAGGACATTTCTGAACCTCGTTGACTTGGGGATGATTTGAAATGACCGCCAATTATGACTGTTTGATATTTCTTACCAGAAATGTGACAAAAGAGACACATGTAGAACCGAAAAAAGGTACAATTTTGTTGAAGGAACAGAGTTCAACAAACCATAACCCCGCTTCTGGATATCGTTTGAAGTCAAATGATATACCATTTTAAAGCTTATGATATCTATTTTCTACACACGAAATAAAACAATATTGACCGGGGACTTTACGGCTGATTCGTGGTGTCCAGTCACATATTATAAACATTTCGTTTTTGCTTAATTGTCAAGACATATCAAGGTATTAACAGCTGATACGATAAATCTGACGGGTTAGTGCCTAGATAGTTGCTAACCTCCTTTTTGAAGCTGACTCGTGATGATCTGGAATGATGTGAGACGGGAGTGCATTCCATGGCTAAAGATGGAATGGAAAATCTCTTTTGCTAGCTTTTGCTGTGCAATCCGTTATTGCATTGGTTGCTCACCCTGGGGTTCACCCGCGCTCAGCAAATCACGTAAGACACTTTTAAAACAGGTTATAGCCCACTCAGAGACGTTTGGTAGTCATCTGCATGTATTTGTCAGTATGCGGGAATACAGAAATAAGGCTTTCATTTTAACTGACTCTTCTGCTGAGTGGCTATGGTGCCACTCGTCATTGGGCGTATTTTGCCTATAAAAAGGGGTATGGATGCAGCCCAGAATGAGGTCTTGTGGGAGCACGGTGGCTTAGTGCAACATCGGACACGTATAATCATAGGGTCGCGGGTTCGAGTCACATCGTGACCATTGTTTTATCCTTGTGGGCAAGGTACTTAATCCCGTTTGCTTAACTTTACCGTTCACCCAGATGTAAATGTGTACCGGTTTACGCTAGGAAGGTAAATAGAACCTCAGTCTATAAATCATACACGGAACGGAGGAGCGTGGCCCCATGTCGCTTCGAAAGAGAGATGGGTAACTCTGACCTGTAAAGCATTAATCTTTGTATCTTAATAATAATATTATATTATTGTGAGAGTTATTGTGTGTCTTTTGGTAATTTTCTTTTCTAAAAAAGTTAGACATGTTGGATCTTTGCGCAAAAACTCATCAAGAAAATAATATCGATGTGCACAATGGGTTATTCCATAGACTTTGGATTTCCAGACTTTTTACTCAGTTGTGATTAATGGAAAACCAGAAATTTAAAGTGCCAAAGGCGAAAACATCCAAAAGAAAGATAGTTCAAATTCGGAAATCCTGAATTTGAGAGTTCATTTCGGACAATCCGTGATTTTTTTATTGCATTTCCAAGCTTTTTTCCAGAAACATTGGCAACTGGAATTCTAGTTATTTTCAGGAAGTGCAGATATTTTGTAATGAAAATTTACTTGTCTATAAGGGGTGCACATTTACTTTCTGGAATACTCCAATGCTCTTTACACTTTCATTACTCTGTCTCATGCATGCTTCAAGTTTCTGGATTTGAAATGATCTGGGAAATTTATAATGAATTATTAAACATTGCTAAATGCGTAGACCAAAAGGAGTAGAGAAAAAAAGGACAGCGAAATACGGGACAAAAAGATTCCTTTTTGGTAGTAGTCATGATACAAGCGGAATATGTTGAATTAAAATTCGTGTATAAATAATTTAACATGTTTCAGTCCCAGGGGGGGGCACTTCAATATGAAATGGATAT
The DNA here is from genome assembly GCF_039555335.1 of Amphiura filiformis. NCBI lineage: Eukaryota > Metazoa > Echinodermata > Ophiuroidea > Amphilepidida > Amphiuridae > Amphiura > Amphiura filiformis. The sequence goes on from NC_092642.1 coordinate 30,259,175, forward strand.
AGGTGTAGGGCTGGCACTTTCGCACTAAGGGGCATTCGGTGAGAGCAAAATGTGAAAAATATGGGGTCATTGGGTGAGAGCATGATTTTTGGCATTGGGTGAGAGCAAAATGTAAAAAATATGGGGGCATTGGGTGAGAACATGACCTTTTTTTTTAAATGGAATCTTTGGGTGAGAGCCGAAACAGCGCCACAGAAACCTCGAAAATCGAATTTCTAGTTCTAAATGGCTTCAAATTTCTTTGTTTTTTAAAAATAAGTCACAAAATCAGTGATAAATGAAAATTGCTGTTCAAATTGAACTTGTAAGGGTCTTTGGGTGACAGATCAAATGAAAAAAATAGGGGGTCTTTGGGTGACAGAGCATGTGTTCGCAAAAAAATATGGGGTCTTTGGGTGACAGCGATGCTGAAAAAGGGGGTCTTAACAGCCCTACATACGCGTCACCTCCAAAGTTGGAGTGCCCCCCGGGTTTCAGTATAGTTCATAATGTTTCATTTCATAAGTATATCATAAGTAATTCATCATTGTTCCAAACTAATCCTAATCATCCTAATTCTCAAAATCATTATGTTGCTGTCCTTGCGGTTTTTTTAAATGCAAAATTTACAATTTTACAATTTGCTATAAAGAAATGCCTTTTTTTTACATAGGGGCCCTAAAGGAAACCACTGAGAAGAATTATTTTAGTGTTGTTGCTTTTTAGTCACGGTCTTACCTGTTATCTAAGCTTAATATTTCACCTTTTTTCTGTAAGAAAAAAAGTTTGGAAACAAACACTTGCAAGTAGTAGAAAACGTAGCCCACAACAAACGTCAACCTGTCAATATTGAAAAGAGGTAAAAATAGACATTATGAGTAATAATGGCAAGAACGATGGATCCAATCCCATCATGCATTTCGACAATTAACCAGTTTGAATAATTATTATAAGATTCACTGTCATTTGTATGGCGTGGAAATCTGCAGTGTTATAGCGTCAATAAATCGCGTCCAAAATTGCCGAAACACGGCCGGTTCCCCAAATCAAGCTCGGTGTTCCCCCATCAATTGACTCACGCTACGCCACGGCGTGGTTCGAATTCGTTACGAAAAACAAACGTTTAGTGGGGGCACCGGGGGCAACTCCAGTCAGAACTCTTTCCCCACCCACGTTTTCCCCAAAAGAAACTCAAAATGACGAACATTTCTACTTTTTGCTGTAATTGTGCGTAAAATTGTTTGATTTTGCACCCCCCTAAAATGCACTTTGCCTCTCCACCCGCCCGAAATATTCCTGTCGCCGCCACACGTTTCACATCAAGCGAAGTTTACCTGATAGCCTGAATATTTGCGAAATGTGTGATGGGAAGGCATCATTTCTGCAAACAGGTACAAGGTAAGCTTCAACAATTAAGTGTGACGGAATGCAAGTTTTGAATCTATTGTGTTTCTCAAGCCAAATGAAACGCATTTGTGAAGTTAAGGTCGTGGCGAGACCTCATGCATTAAATAAACAACAATGCCTGATATTATACACAGTGGACAAAAAGCGTCCACCCTTTCTCTGTATAGTCAATATTCCTTGAAAATAATTGATATTTATCTTGTATTAGGTTAATCTGGATTGTTCATATACTTATTTGCAGCAATTCATACCAGCTAATCTATTTTTGGTGACATGAGTTTTCGTAGTTTCAAGTTTGCAGGTATTTTTTTAATGAAACTATAACAAAAGATGTATCAACAAACTATAGATTTGCTAGTAAGAATTGCTAATTTCTAATATTTATAAACTATTCTTGAAACATCCCAATAATAATAGGGAAGCACGGTGGCCCAATGTTTAGGGCGCGAGCTTCATAATCGAAAGGTTACGGGTTCGAGCCCCACCACAGCCAGTGTGTTGCGTAGTTTAATTTCCAATTGCTTCACTCCACCCAGGTGTAAAATGGGGGAGCTGCTGGGGGTTATCACAATCTAAGTCGCTGAGAGTACCTGCGCATCAGTTGCGGACTTGGTGAAGCGGAAATGATTCTGATATATCCTAACGGCAGCGGAATAATTGTTGAAGTGTGCTGATAATTAGGTCATGCCTAGCTGAAGCTCACGTTAAATCAAACAACATTTATTTATTTTATTTATTTAAACAAATATGTATCACGAATAACGAATAAATCGTGAATATCAATGATTTATAGAAGACTGAATTAAAAAGACTAGTTTGCGTCTGATGTCAGGGCTAAGGCGTGGCGTGATTGGTTGCTGACCTGCGCAGTACGGCATTTTTGGCCTGGTTGACAGAACGTCATACGCAATCTAGTCTTTCTAATTTGGTCTTCAATTATAGTGTTCGTCTATTTTTAACATCTGCCATTTTTCACGTGACTTAGCAGAATCCAAAATGCAGGCCAAAATGACAAACACCATTTTTATATTTTCAAGTTTAACGTTAAGTTTTCCAGTTATGTTAAAATTGTTGTTATGTTAGTATGTGAGTATTGGAATAGAAGACGGGTGGTAAGGTTTATCGGATTGCAGTCCTGTAAAATTTCCCAACAGTGATAAAATAAATAAAAAATTGTTATTATTATTATTGTTGTTCAAAATCATTTAAGCATCGCTTGATGAGTCATACTGATACAAAGAACATTAACATTTACGTAGGTGTGGCCAATATTGTGTTCCACTTTGTTTAGTGGTACCTTATTCCACACCACATAAAAAAGTAACGTGTCCTTTACGCGGGTTGTTAATGATTTGGCTGTTGTTTCTTTTTTGTTTTATATCTGTTTTGAAGATTATAATTCAGTAAGATGAAGTTCTTAATGGGTATTGCCAGTCTTATTTCTTTTTATCTTGGGGTGCACTTTTGCATCCCATTTTGAAAGTTGTGGTGCAATTTCATCTGACGCAACGCAATTTAAAGTACAGTCTCAGACAATCAACACGCAAAGTTAGTACAATGTGGTATCGCAATTTTACGCACATCTTTTGTATCGCACAAGCGAATTTTGCGATAGGACTTATTTCGAACGTTGGGTATTTCCATATTCGTATAAATATAGCAAGCAATCAGATCATGCTGCAGTTTGGTGACATTGTCATGATGATTAACCTCTTTATTTTGTTTCAACTTGAAGTAAAATATGCAAAATCTCAAATAAAACTCAAACATGATAAACGCACGTTCTTATCTTTGTCTAAACAATTAAAAAAGTAAAGGAGACGAAGCAAATGATTACAAAATATTACAAAGTACATTAACTTTGAAGTTCAGCAGTTTAATATAAAACAATATAAATATTACTCTTTCCAGCAGAATAATATTTGCATAATATATATTTACTTTGAAGTTCAGCAATTTGGGTGGGAGTGTTCATAAATACTTGGGGGAGGGAGTTGGAACCTCCGACATCAAAATTTTTAGACCCCCTAGTATAGGGTGGATTTTGTTATCTCCTTTTTATGGTCTAAAGTATTTTTGACCCCCCCTTCATGTCCTAAAAGAGAGAAAAAAAAATGTTATTAACTCATTTGCTATAAATGACCTTTTGGAGTAATTACTCATTGGAGTTACAGTGTTACATCCAAATATAATGTGCACAAATTTAATTGACTTAAATTATGAGAATACACAATTGAATACCTAACATTCATTTGGAATGTGCATGCCTTGTCGTACATTTTACCCCGTACCTTTTAGGACCCATTTTTTTTATCCCCCTATAAGCATATTTTCCAACCCCCACCAAAGTATTTATGAACACCCGCTTTGTATAAAATATTATATTCTTTCCAGCAGAATAATATTATAATACAATTATATAATGATTGCAAAAACATTGCAAAGTACATTAACTTTGAAGTTCAGCAGTCGAATATAAATATTATGCCTTAGTATTCTTTCCAGTAGAATAATATAATTTTAGTAAAGCACTTGAAAAATCAATGCAATATATTTGTCCAGCTCTGTACATGCACAGCATGACGAGAATATTTGACGGTTTTTGATAAAGATACATAACAATATGAATAGATAATCAACTACAACTTTAGTGCCACATCAAATTGGTACACCGATACTACTGAGTGCATTGTAAAGAGTACAATAATCATGAGAGTGATGATTTACAGTATTTAATCTGATATTAATATTCAAATCATCAGCTGGATATATAATAATATAAACTGTAAGTTTCGAACATAGCAGATTTGAAGGAAAAGATCCATTTTAAAATCAGACCGAAGAGAATTACCAACTGTCTCAAAACTACACACACTGGCCAAAAGTATTGCAGCAACGCTGAAAAAAATTAATTCAGAAACTCTAAGCTGAACATCAATCCAACATCCTGCCGATTTCACATTGCGTATAGATACCAATGTTCTTGACATCTTGACATTTTATGGATTAGGCCTAACAGAATAGTCTCCTAATGTTTCTTCGTCTCTACGTTCAAATGGATTTCCATTATTCCGCCACTGTAAGCTTTGGAATACGCGCACACACCACAAGTGACACCTTCCATCCCATTCGTTGGCCTAATCTTACGTATTTCTTAAATCCTGCTTATTTTATGCAAAGTACATTGCCATCCAGTACAAATGTACGTAAAATAGACAAGACATGAATGTTCAACTTACAGTTTGCCGAATTCTTGTTTTTCTACTTTTGGCTAGTGTGTGTATAATATAAGCTAAACAAGAGTTTATATCAAGCAAGATGATAATGGAGGAGGCGGAGAAGCTTTGTTTATGCCCAGCATTTAGAGAATATTCGACATTTCTAGATTAAGATACAAATAAGACATCTCAAACAAAACAGAATTACTACTGTAACAACTGTTTCAATTACGATAAAATGTTAAACATATTTTACATTCAAGAAGAAGATGATGATGAAGAAAGAGGAGAGAAACCGCAAAAAGAAAAAAGAATGCAGTGATTATCCAGCTCTGTTCATGCTCAACATTAAGAAAATATTCGACACTTCGTGATTACGATACAAAATAGAAATTCTTGATTAAATATGGAAAAATGAGATCAAAGTATAACTTAGGAAGTAAAATATTTTCGCACGTTTTAATAGTTTACTTATTGCAAGCAACAGATTCTATAAATTGACGTAAATTTGGCTTTATTTAAAACAGATTATTCTCAGATTCATTAATTTACCGTAAATATATAAATAAATAATGAAAGCCCCACGGTGAAATACGTTTTCGACATTATTCGCAAAAAGCTAGAAAAGATCGCCAGAAAAGGTTTAAATGTCGGGTTATATAGGGTATAAAACGTGGCATAAGATTCAATAACTAGTTCTTGGAGCCCCGTTTTTGTTCTTGTGTGATAGGCTTAATATACTCTGTTTGTTTGTTGTTGTATTAATTTAGTTCTGTAAGGGGATGGTCAATGCTGGCCTTATTGGCCTTTCGATCATCTCCTCCATAATTGTCTTGTTTTATTTTATTTTTTCGATGTTGAATTTCTTTGTATTTTGTTGTTTTTTATTATGGAAATAAAGATTCATTCATTCATTCATTCATTCATTCATTCATAACATAAAACTTCACCAAGCTGCAAAATATTCTTACATAATGCTATTTAACAAAATAATTTGCAAAAAATGTTTGCAAAAAATATTTTACAATAACTTTAATTTTGACAACATTTTAAAAATCGTTTTCATACAAGACCTTCGTATACCTCGGACATTTAATGTTATTAAAACGTTTTTACCAAAACCAAAACCCAAATTATAACCTGTTTAAAACGTAAACGTTTGCTGGGAAACCATTGATTATATGTAAATCGTATGATATTTCCAAATAATTGTTTTTTCAATTACAACTGAACTTTTCAGATTCATCCAAAAGGACAATTTGCACTTCAAGACAGTCAATATTATGTAGTTTTTACAGTTGCTTATTGATCACTCATTGGACGGATTAAAAATCTTTTAGAACTGTACATTCACCTTGTAAACATCTCAAAAAAGTAACTAACCCCCCTTAAATAATGACCATTATTCAAAAACGGGTGATTGTATTACAAATCTGTAAAATGCGTTGGAAGCAGGATTTATTTCTGCACATTTTGACACCTCATTTGTAGCAATTGAGTAAATATTGACGTCACAGCGTACATTTAAATCAATGTAACCCAAGATTTGAAACTTGAGGTGTCAAAATGCACAGAAATAAATTCTACTTCCAATGCATTTTACAGATTTGTAATACAATAGCTCCTTTTTGAATAATGGCTATTATTCAAGGGGGCTTAGTTATTTTTTTGAGACCTTGCTGACTTTGTGAAATGATGTCAATTTTAAATATACTGATTATCAAGATTAAAATGAATTATACTGATTATAACGATTTACATGAACGCGCTAGAGGCGAGATGATAACAATGAAGCGTTAAAAGCATTGTTCCATCAAAGTACAGGGTGTCCCTGAAAGAACTGTACTACACTACCTTCGGAAACTTTTTAAAATTCTTGGGTATTGTAATGCCTGAAGCATTCAGGATCGAATACTTCATGCATTTGCATAACAAAAGATCTTGCATAAAATTATACTCTCCGAATTTTGAACATTGACCCGTTTCGTTCTTGATTTCTATTTGAATCCGTGGAACGGAATCGAATAGGGCGCGATGATCTGTATCTGTAGTGCCAAACACTGAGTACGACATACATGAGGCGTGTATGTCATATTATTGTCAAATGATTATTTGAATATGTGTGACTCCGTGGAATGGATTTAAAATGGGGTGTCATTTTCAATTGTTCAATTGTCAAAATTAAAAAGATATTATGATAGCTGTTTTGCTTGGTTCAAGCAATAAAATACTCAAAATTAAAGCTTCCGACGGTAGAGCAATTTCAGGGACACCCTGTATTACTTACAACTAATACCTTAACTTTCAGCAGTGTTCAGGTAAAACCAGGTCAAATTGACACCAATGGAATTGGGAAACCCGCGATCGGACTGTATCATAATTATAATTATTATCCTGTCTTGTTGTCTAGAAATTCACTTCGGAATATGCAAAGGCGGTATCCTCACTTTGATCATTGTTAGAAATACCAACGCCTCTCGCAGATGCTTCAGAGAGATCAACATCAGCGTAATTCAATCCTTCCTCATTTCTAGCTTTCGGTCCACCTCCCTCTTTCTTTATATTGACCATCGAGTACGCTAAACCCATATCTTCCATTTCCGACTCCTCCTCAGTGTTTGGAATAGGAACTTGTGAATAATATATTGACTTATCATCTTCATCTTCATACTTCACATTATGTGTTAACCCGCGGCCTTGTCCATTTTGTATGGCACTTTGGTTCGCATACGTGTCCATGTCATCTTCTACAGTTACTGATTTCTTTTTATTGGGCAGTGCATACGTTGGTATTTCATGATCCGCAGTTGTCGTCTTATTATCTGGTTTCGTTGCCAATTTTGGTGCAGCTGATTTTCGCTTGTTCGGCAAGGCATATGTAGGTGCTTCGTCTTGGGTAGACTTTTGTTTGTTTGGCAATGCATATACTGGTATTTCTTTGGAAATATTACATGACTTTGAAGAACTAACGTCAGGTTGCGCATGAAGAAATCCATTATTAATAGCTCCTGATGATATGGTTGCCCCTTCAGAAGGCACAATCGTGTTCCCATTTGTCCTAGTCTGTTTCTTAGGACGATGTTCGTAGCATCGTCTTTTGTAAACGACAACTGCAATAATGACCACAATTATTGTCAATATTAAAAGTCCAGCTCCAATGCCACCGCCAATTACTGAAGCACTGACTTCGCTACTGTCTTCTATTTTTGTGGGAAGTAATGTTGTAGTCTGTATCACAGGCGTTGTCAGAAACATTGAATCGTGTACTATAAGGTTTACCCAATCAGCTATAACTGTCCTGCTTGCTCCATTATGATATAAAAGAGCAAAATCAAAGTCACTGTCACTAACATTAACATCAGGAATTTGAAGCGAATAGCGATGTTCCGCTGTCGCATCATCGTAGCTATCTTCAATCGTAACACCTATGAATCTACCAAATATGTCACCGTTACATGGTAGGTTTGTCACAACACGAGAAGGATTGGCATCTACGGAGCAAAACGTCGATAGTGTTTTCACGCGAACAAACCAAACTATGGGTTCATGCAACACCCCTTTGACTTGACACCGAAATGTTGCTTGTGCTCCAACAGTAACGTTTACATCCTCAAGAGGTTCAACAAGCTGAAGTGCACAAGGCATTTGAACACATTTTGCAATAATAAAGAGTGTTGCTAATAATGATATCGCCATGTCCTGCTTCAATTAATTACCCATTAATATAATTGCTCTACATAGCCTAGTAGTAGTACAGCACTCTGTAACACATATTCAATTCAACGAGTCCATTTTGTAAACTGCTCCAATGACATAAAGTGACAAATAAAATAGGTATGAGGAAGTAAATAGTGTTCGATTATTCGTGAGTATTTTGCAATGCATAGCAACTTAATCCGTTGAACCGTGAATATTATTACGAGGTCAGGACAATAACCATGCTGACTGTATATATATTAAAGCAACGATAAAAAGGTTTTTTAAGTTTTAAAGGAGTATTTCGTGATCCTAGCATCCTCTATTTATGTCATTTTTCATTAGATATTCACGAAAAAACCTATTCCCAAAATTTCAGTTGATTCCGATTTTGCGTTCGCGAGTTATGCATGATTATGTGTATTACACTGCTCCATAGACAATGCGTTGTAATTTCGTTCTGGTGCACCAGAACGAAATTCAAATTTCACGATATCTTTGCTAAACGAATTAATCTGCAAGAAATATTTTGTACATAAATATTATGTAGCCAGAGGTTTCCAGTGATGTAAAAATCTCAACTTTTTTTTGAGAAAAGTGGGGGGATGAGGTTGTGGATCACGAAATGCCCTTTTAATTATATCCTCATCAGACACATACTATACAAGTCCAGACAGTCGAGTGCATTTATTTTTACCTCACCACAAAACGAGTAACTAAATGCGTTATAAGCATTTTTCTAATGACAGTTTGCGTATGGTACAATCGTCACATTTTCGTCAAATCAAATTTAGTGAATTCAGCAAAATAACAATAATAATCGTATTATGTTAGAGGAATTGCTTTTTGAACGTTCTCAAATAGTATGGGCCCAGTGACAAAATCATTTGTATACAGTGTAAACTGGTTATTTTGATTTTATTTGATATGGTTCTTCATGTAGTTTTGACTCTGTAGCTGACCAGGCGTCCGCAAAAATGTCAGTCGCCATACTGCCATATTATGATAATCTACAATCAGTTTGCTTACTTCTTAAACATTTTAAGGACATGGCAGGTGAATCTTCATTGTTCTGGATAAACCATGTTTCTTCCTTCCCAATCGAATGTAATTGAAATACACAGTTATCTGTTTGGATTTATTTATTACTTCTTTAGAAGATGAAACCTGATATGATATCTGGTTTTCATGTATTCCTGTAAACATCATTAGTTTGATATTGGTGAACTTCATATGCTTGAAAATGTTTTGAGATGAAAAGCGTTATAGACAAGGTGAACAAATCCCATATATATATTTTTAAATAATTTTTTTTGCAATCTTGAGCATATCCATGTTTTGAAAGCGACTGCTTTAAAACAAATCCCGCATAATAGTAAACAATATGGAACATGGGTTAAGTCTTGGATTGGGTATATTTGAAAACTCTGGCGTTTTATAGCTTTTACTGAATTCCGATGCCTGCGGGGATAATCAGCTTTAAGTTCAACTTATTTCATTCCTTGAAATAGTAGCCGTTAGTGTATGTATGTTTTCTGGAATGTCTAGCTAAACTTAACTTAACCATAAAAGAGATTTCAAAAAGTTATCATGATAATAGGCCTTTATGTCTCATGCTAAAGGCTCCTTGGCCCCTAAATGAGCTGGTAACATAATGAAAGGCAAACGTCTCGACTTCTCCCCTATATGCAATGCCCCTTGCCGCCCTTCTATTGTTAAAAAAAAAAAAAAAAAACAAAAACAAAAAGCTTTTCAGAAAACGTTATATTGCCGGGTCATATAAAGGGTATGGAACGGTTTAAGAGAGTTCCAAACAATTATTGAATTTGGTGAACAACTTTAAATCTTGGGGGGGCTTAGAACTTGTGACCCTTTATGCAATACTGGAATGAGGAGATGTTTATATTATTCAGGCTAAATTATACTGCTGACAAATAGCTGCATGATACAGAGACGTCCCGTTTTTGTTTTATTTTTTATGCACAGTTTCCACCTCAATACACCTGAGCACACAAATTTGTCCAAGCACAGTGAATCTAGCAATGCACTGTCTCTACACAGTCTGTCTTTACACTACACGGTTGAGGGCAAAGCATCATAAGAGCTGTGTGGGCTTCTAGCTTGTGACTAGTTGTGATTGGTTTTGTCAAAACCTCGATAGCTTCCTCCATCCAATCAGAAATTTTTTTATATTGAACGAAAGCTAACTCTTCCCGCTAAAAACATTTTTTCCTTACGTCAACAGATGACGCAATTCAATGTTAATAGCAAGGCGAATGTGGTAAATCTGTTGAAAACGTCCATTCAAACGTCCAAGTATTACAATAATTTGCAAATTTTATGTCATTAAATCAAAGAACACAATTGTATTGTCTATATACTAGATTCATTGCAATGAGCAATATGGTCAATTCTCTTTAAATTGCAAATCTTGTACAAAAGTTACTATTTTCGCAATGAACAATGTCTTTACTTAAAGAGCGCTTAGAAATTTGTATGAGGATGTGAACAATATGCGTCGACTATGAATACGTATTTATAAATAAGCACGTGACCACCTCAATTCAATTGGGCATTCGGATCTAGCATCTGCAGGATTAAATAATTATTGTTTACGATATAGAAGTAATTGTAGGAAATGAAGAGTCAATATATTTGGCGGTGTTTACATTACTGTTCTCATGAGCAAAACGATATAGCTAGGCCTCATCGATGCAGATGAAATAAAATAAACGCGTCATTCATATTCAAATAGGCTGAATATAAGTTTCATATGTTTGTTGATTCTCTATTGGTTTATTTAACTCCATATAAGTGGAATCCACGTTGTTACCATCTGTTCCCGGCACTGGTCTTGTTCGTGTTCACTGTATTGCTGGCTGCTCCAACTGGATTGTCATTTTGCTTTGTAGCTTCACCTGCGCATTGTTTGTAACATCTTGATTTGTAAAGAACAATTACTGTTCCAATAATTAATACTATAAGACCAGCTGCAATACCACCGACAATTACTGCCGCGCTGACTTTGGTTCTGACGATGGTGATCGTATTTCCACCGACGTCTGATTTGGTGGGGAATAACGTGGTAGTGTCTACTGCAGGAGTTGTCAGAATTGCTTTGTATACCGCAAGGCTTACCCATCCTCCTAACAGTGTCCGACCAATTTGACCATTTGCTAGTGTGGTATCAGATATACAACTGAAAGCAAACGCGTTGTCACTTAAACCCACATTAGAAATCCTAAGCCGAAACTGATGTTCTGAAGTTCCACTGTAGATATCTTCAATTATTATGACACCAACAAATCTGCCAAATACGTCACCATCACATATATTTGGAAGTTCTGATATAGTACGGGTAGGACCGGCATCCATTTCACAGAATGTTGTTCTAGAATCTGTGGTTGATGTATAGCGAATAAACCACTTAATGGTTTCTTGAGACAGGCTTCCTACTGAACACAGAAACGTCGCTTGAGATCCAGCAGTAACGTTTACACATTCAAGAGGTTCCACAAGATAAGGGAGCGCGAAAGGCATTTTGATACATGTTGCAATGATAAGGAGTGTTGCCATTGATGAAATCGCCATGTTCGGCATTAATGTGTTGTTCTAAAGTATCCTATTAGTACATACACAACAAATCTGTAATCAATTCAACGAGTCAATTTCGTAAACTGTTCCAGTGTCATGAAATGACAAATAAAATTGGTATGAGGAATTACGTAAACAGTGATATCGTGAGTATTTTAGCGGGCAGTGGCACAATACTTGATTTGTTGAACCGTGAATAGTAATATGAGGTCAGAACCCGGGGTCAGAACAATAATGTTGATGTATAATATGAATCATCCAGTCGTAGAAACAGATAGTGAATTATGAATAAAATACTTACGAATTGTGCAAATTGTCATCCAATGTCATTGGACTTCATCTGGCAACTGCAAAGATGCTCCTGTGTTGATCGTAATCGGAGACTGGTCACGTGTCAGCCAGCAAGGAATATTGCTTATTGATGAATCCCATGCATGTGAAAGCTGAAATTTCAGGCCCCTCCTTTTATTGAGGGATGGCTTGGACAGCACACAAAAACATCCGGACACCAAATTGATTCGGAGGATGTTACCATACTAGATCGTGAGGAGAGGTGATTTGAACGGGGAGTTCGAGAAGCTATTTGGGAACGAATGGAGAAGCCAACCCTCAACAAACGAGGGGGCCTTAGATTTCAGCTTTCACATGCATGGGATTCATTAATACTCAATATTTCTTGCCGGCTAACACGTGACCAGTCTCCGATTACGATCAATACAGGAGCATCTTTGCAGTTGCCAGTCCCATGTCTAATGAGATTGGATGAAAATGTGCAAAATTCGTAAGTTATTCCAGTATTTTATTCATAATGCACCTTCAGAACAATAATAATTGTGAAACGATATTAAAGTAACGATAAATAGAAACAATCCCTTAAAGTGATATGGCTCGCATCCCTCTAACCGGAATCTTACCCCAAATACTAAGTACGGTAACCCACCATGTGTAACTAGCTTTTTTAATCGCAGTATTCAAAATCATCATTACACGGTATACCAATAGTCTACCCAACAAACACGAAACGTTATACAGAAAACATTTATATGTTGGGTTATAAAAGGGCATAAAATGTTTTAATAACATTCAGAAAATAATTTTTTAAGTTTTTAAAGTGTCGACAAAATATTTTGGGACATTTTTACCAAAAACTGTCTTGCAATAACATTTTGCGAACATTTTTTTAAATGTCTTGGAAACCTTTTATATGAAAAAACAGTACAACAACATATTTTTAAATATGTTGTTGTACTGTTTTTTCATATAAAAGGTTTCCAAGACCTTTATATAACATTTCGTGGTTAATGGTTCTTGTTTTACTAGGCATCCATAGAATAAATTAATGTCAGTTATACATCTGTGCATAATGAGATATGTCATCTTACTTCTTCTAGTAGCTAGACCTGATGGTGACAAATTTCAAAGGCAGCCCAATCTTTAGCGTTCTGAGTAAACCATGTTCCCTCCGCCACCAATCGAAGGTGAATGAAATATAAAGGCATCTTTTGGATTGATTTGTTATTGTTTTAGAAGATGAAATGCAATTCTATACATCACATAAAGGACAAACAATGGGTAACTCATTTCACGCAAACATTGTTATATCTGGTATTAGTCTGTTTCTATAAACATTATTATTTCGATATTGGTTAACTTCATTTGCTGAAAATTTGTTTTACGAAAATGCATGGAAAGCGTAGTAGATTAGGTGAGCAAAACCCAGCGGAGTTTAAATTTGCAGAAGCGCTGTTACGATGATTGCAGGTTAAAATGAGTTTGCAATTCTAATTAATTTCATTCCTTGAAATATTAGCCTTCAATGTATGTTCATAAGTTTTCCGGAATGGCTAGATAAACTTAACTTAACCAAGAGATTTCAAGATGATAATAGGCCTTTATGATAAATATGATAATAAGCCTTTATGTTCTATGCTAAATGCCCGGGCTAAATGCAAAATACGCAAACGTCTATCAAGATGTGGCTACATATTAGCTGCTTGATTGCGCAACCGAGAAATAAAACACGTAGCAAACAGTTACCGTAACTGCCGTAACCATATTTGGGGGTAGCTGGGTGTAAAGATAATAATAAATCTAATAATAAATAAATCTCAAAGGAAAACGTCCCGACGTTTTAATCAAGTTCCAAAAATATATTTAATTTGGTGAAAAAGTCTTGGGGGACTTAGAACTTGTGAACCTTAAGTAACACTGAATTGAGGAGATGTTTATATTATTAAGGCCAAATTATACTGCTGACAAATAGATGCATATTCAAAGACGTCCCGTTTTTGTTATATATTTTTTTTAACCTTTTTGTTTTGTTTTGTTACATCATACTGAGCTTTCCAGGTTAAGGTTAAACATTTTCACTTGTGTTGGAAAAGTTACAAACACAGTTTTATTAACTCTTGATCATTTGAATGCGGCTGTGAGCTAGAATACATAAAACTGTTAGAAAACATGAATTAAAGTTTTAACTTCAACACTACACTATTTTTCGCTCATCTGGAACGTTTTCACTAGTCCGACTAGCGTCTTCAGCAGATGGTGATGCTGTGTTTATATCTTGTCTACGTCATTCTGTCAATCATATGACATCATCTGTGAGAAATATCCCGATTGTAGTTAAAAGTTAAAAGTTAAAGTTAAAACTTTAATTCATTTTATCTACCACTACGTATGAGTATCCACTCGTATATATGTTAGAAAACAGTTGGCATTCCGACCTAGCCTCTGCAGGATAATTATTGTTTACGATAGAAGTAATTGAAATGAAGAGTCATTATTTGACGGAGTTTACATTACTGTTCAATTAAAACCAACAACTGTTCTCAGGAGCAAAACGATGTATTAAAATAAATATGTCATTCAAATTGAAATAGGCTGAATATGAGTTTCATATGTTCGTTGATTCTCCATTGGTTTATTTAGCTCCATATAAGTAGAATCCACGTTGTTACCTTCTGTTCCCGGCACTGGTCTTACATATGGCATGTACGCACTCTCATTTGGTTGAGAAGTCGTGTTCCCGGAGTTGTTGGCTGCTCCAAATGAGTTATCATTTTGATTTGTAGCTTCACCTGCGCATTGTTTGCAACATCTTGATTTATAAAGAACAATTACTGTTGCAATTGCTAATACTATAAGACCAGCTGCAGTACCACCGCCAATTGCTGCCGCGCTGACTTTGCTTTTGACGACGCTGAGAGTATTACCACCGACGTCTGATTTGATGGGGAATAACGTGGTAGTGACTATTGCAGGAATTGTCAGAATTGCTTTGTATACCGTAAGGCTTACAAATCCTCCTAACCATGTCCGACTAACTTGACCATTTTCTAGTAGTGTTTCAGAAAGACACGTGAAAACAAAATTGTTGTCGTTTAAACTCACATCAGGAATTTTAAGCCAATATTGATGTTCCGAAATGTCATTGTTCATATCTTCAATCAAAACACCAACAAATCTATCAAATATTTCACCATCACAAATATTTGGAAGTTCTGATGTAGTACGAGTAGGACCGGCATCTATTTCACAGAATTCTGTGGTTGTTGTAGAATCAGTGGTTGATGTATAGCGAATAAACCACTTAATGGTTTCTTGAGACAGGCCTCTTACTGAACACAGAAACGGCGCTTGAGATCCAGCAGTAACGTTTACATCTTCAAGAGGTTCCACAAGATAAGGGAGTGCGCTACATACATGAAACCATGATATAATTAAAACAACCTCTGAAATTACATATGTCATTATTGTTGCCATAATAAGTTTCCAGTACTAGTGCCAGAACAAATATTACTCCGTGTAATGTCATTAGACAAATCAAACAGTGTGTTATGTTCACATTTAACAACTTACAAGCAAAATCCTTTGAACCATGAAAAAATATTTGAAGGTCAGGTCATTAATAAAAGGAAATAAAGTTCCTGAAATACAAAAAGCGCCAATAGCAACCGTTGCAATTGAAGCAATAAAATTGAGCATAATCTTTCTTTACAAATATATAACACGCCATTTCAGAAGTACATTTAGAATTTTCGATAGTGGGAATTAATGATATTATGCTGCTCTAATTATCTAAGACTATTGTATATGTATTATGATGTAAAGTGTTAGGATCCATGTATAAATCAGGTCAACAGAATTGCATTAGCTGTGTCTTAAAATAAAAACCAAATAAACTATATTCAACCATCAAAAATTATTCTGAAGAAGCCTGTCCCCAAAGGTGAAACACATAAAAGGCAAAATTAACTACTTTGAGCAACTTACAGTTCAGCAAGGGCGTGTCAAAATAAAAGCACTTGCACTAGTGTTGCAGATATTTAGTGAGAAAAAATATGGTACACGACAATAAATAACTGTATAATGAACAAAGAAACAAAAAACAACTTGTTGCAGAGGGTGATCTTACTCATGGGCTAGTAAGATAGAAGGTTGATAACCCAGTTGTACATGGATCAAAATTGAGGTAGTGCTTAATTGAGTGACCAATGAGTTTGTAAGTACAAGTGCGTCACGATATTATATCTAAAATGTATAATAATCGTCGTGACTTTTACACAATGCCGAATAACAGTCTACTATAAACTTCCCGTATATGTAATACCTGTGAAGTGCGGCTGCCTTTTATACATGTTTATATGTGATTCGCCAAACGCGGGTACCGACCATGCAAAATAGGCTTTTTTACGACATAGCATAACTGGGCATTAACAGCAGAGGCAAACAAATCATTTAGAAGCTGCTGACGAGGAAGCACCCAGAAAGCGATTTAACTCCCTGCTGAAGCTGGCCCTTGATCTTATGGCTGGAATTTGGGCAGGTAGAGAATTCCATAATTGGATGTAGATGGTAGAAATGATCTTTCATGGCTGACAAGGTTTGATCTTGAGACTTCCACTGGTAGGTCATAGTATCTCACAGACCGTCGCAACCTGGGGTCATGGACATGGATGTCTGGCATCAGTTGGCATTATAACTCAGGGCAAGGGCGGATCCAGGACTGCTTACCCCCGGGGTGCTTTAAAAAATCGGGAATCGCGTCGCGCTTGCGCGACGTAGGTGTCTGAGGGGATGTGCCCCCCTCAGAAGTAAGAAACTTTTGCAAAATGAAGACGTAATTGAAGCGATTTGGTGGACCATTTTGTCACTATTAGTGTGTAAAATTTTAGTTTGAAAAAGCCGAAAATTTGTGAAATGACGGGGCGTGAGCCTTTTCGTGGACAAGTTTGTCCTATAATTGTTGTATAGGACTATGAATTGTTTTAAACATACATTGGCAAATGTTGAAAGCAGATGCTAAAATGGCTACTTGTTTATGCACTACGCAGGGGGTGTCTGAGTGGGTGTGCCCCCTCAGAAGTAAGAAACTTTTGCAAAATGAAGACCTAATTGAAGCGATTTGGTGGACCATTTTGTCACTATTAGTGTGTAAAATTTTAGTATGAAAAAGCCGAAAATTTGTGAAATAACGGGGAGTTTTTTTCGTGGACAAGTTTTCCCTATAATTGTTGTATGCCTATGCATTGTTTTAAACATAAATTGGCAAATGTTGAAAGCAGAAGCTAAAATGGCTACTTGTTTATGCACTACGCAGGGGGGGGGTCAGAATTAAGAAACTTTTGCAAAATGAAGACCTAATTGAAGCGATTTGGTGGACCATTTTGTCACTATAAGTGTGTTTGAAAAAAAAACCCGAACATTTTTGAAATGACGGCCCGTCCATGAAGCCTTTCGTGGACAAGTTTTCCCTATTATTGTCATCTAGATCTAGTGACTTTGGTGACAAAATGTAATAGGCCCTGCAGATCGGCGGACCTGCAGTAATTTTCACAAGCTTTTGGTATACGAGGACCTGCCTTCGAGCAATGCCTAAAATAATTGCAGACCTATAGGGCCTACTTCCGATCCGATCGACCCGACTGTGTGGTTTTTTAGGCATGGACCTATACTCAATTATGTGTAATTCTCTCCTCCTTTTCCCTTTTCTTTTTCTCCTTTTTTTTTTTAAATCTCTTTTCCCCCTTTCTCTTTTCTTCTCTCATTTCCTCTTTTTTTTTTTGGGAGGTGGGCCCTCTCCCCCTAAACCGCGCCTTCTGTAAAGTTAGGTGCCTAGGGTGTTGGGCAGCGTCCTCTTGCCTTGGGAAATTTTGCATTTCTGAACTCAATTTGCGCGATTTGGTGCATACTTTTTCCTTCTTTTCTTTCTTTCTTCCTTTCTTTCTTTTCTCTCTCTCTCTCCCTCTCTCATTTTTTTTTTGTTGCGATTCATACCCCGGGGTGCTGCAGCCACCAAAGCACCCCCTGGATCCGCGCTTGACTCGGGGCCTCCTTGTAAAACATACGATGGAAGAGGGTGGCTGCTCCAACTGCCCTGTGGTGGCTCAATGGCTTCATAAGTTTCAGCACAGCTAAATTAAATACATCGGCGTGGATCACGGCGTATGAGCTAATGGCATTTTTAAGCGAGTTTCAGTAATATGAAAGGGAAAATGACTTTGTTACATATTATTTTACCCACGAATTCTACAAAATTAATATTTAAGAACAACTATCTATAATTATTCATAGTGCAATACATTAGACCATTTTGTTTACATTCAATTATTACATTCGAGAAAAGTTTTCATCTACTACGCAAAATGCTGTTCAATAAAACAAGGAAACATCCTGAAATTATAGTAGTTATTTCTTTAATCAAAAAAGTAAACAAAATAACATACTACTGAATAATATCTCACACACGTCCGAATATACGGGTTTTCATGCTTTAATACATATTAAACTGCAGATGCGTATCCAAAATTCTCAACTTTAAAGCTGCACTCTTTCTAACATATCCAAGGCATATTAGTATGTATCGACTTATCAAGAAAACAACATCCAATAAGAACAACAAAAACCAAAGAAACACATTGACGTCTATTTTGTGTAAATACCGAAGAAAAAACTTGAAATATTAGTATATAGCTGCCAGAGCAATGCGTATGCTTTCCATCTGAAAGCATGTAGGTACATTCTTTGGGTTTCACAATTGCAATTCTAAAATTTGAACAAAAATACGTTGCTCTTACTGTTAGCTTACAATAAATATCATTAACATGAGTAACGATAACAAACCTTAAAATCAACTAGGCTGTACTACAAAACAGACAATGTTTTGACTAATCATATCACTCCAGTAGATTTCTCCCCATAATGACATTTGCAACTGAGTTGCTGTACATGTATTTGGTACCACTGTTTAGGTATACGATTCTCCATTCATTGATATCACTCAAAGTACAACTGCCATGTCTATGACATCATAATTGATGTCATTTAGGACCTCGGAAGGTTTAGCTAATGATTTCACTTAATTTGTAACATTAAAATAAGCTGATAAAATTATTTAAGCAGATGATTTAATACCTCTTTTTTAAAATCCGTTTTATACATATCATTTAAATGGTGTCACCGAATTTTGGTACAGAGAATACTCAATTATTACCGGTAGTATTTTATAACATGATAACATCCACATAATCATCTTTGTATAATTGGTTACGCCTCGTTATTGGGCTATTCCAGAAAATAGATGCACACCCCCATACAGAGGAGTTCGGATTTCCGGACTTTTTGTCGTGACTGTTGGAAATTCAGATTTTTAAAGTGTCCAAAGGCGAAAAAATAAGAAATCCTCAATTTGAGAGTCCATTTTGAACATTTCCGTGATTTTTTTAAATTGGATTTCCAGGCTTTTCCAAGTGACATTTGCAACTGGTATTTCAGTCGTATTCAGAAAGCAGACTTGGAAATCCAGCCATTTCTTTGATTGAAAAGTTACTCCTCTATAGGGGGTGTGCATTTATTTTCTGGAATAGCCCATTCTGAAGGACCGTTGTTCCGGAGGGTCGTTTTTCCGAAGGGTCGTTATTCTGGAGGGTGGTTATTCCGAAGATTTGTTACTCCGGAGGGTAGTTATTCTGAAGGATCGTTACTTGGAATTTACATCAAGGCTCATTATTCGGAAGGGTCATACTCCGAATTCAAAACAAGGCTAGTTATTCCGAATTTCGGAGTAATGACCCTTCAAAGTAACAAGCCTTCGGAGTAATGACTCTTCAGAGTATTTGCCACCGGCATAATAACCCTTCGGAAATAACGATTTGTTTCCGCACTAAATAAATATCTTGTTAATCTCTGAAGACATGTAATACGACAGTATCTTTTTCGGTTGTTTGATTGATTGTAATGTAAGTTGTTTCTTTCTGGAAGGAAAAATGTAGAACATTTCCACCAACTTGACAAAAGTATTACCAACTTATGTGCATCTTAAAGAAACAAAGTCTTAAGAAGTATAAATTTTGCATAATCTTATTGTATTTTTACATCAGCATATACCGTAGAATTAGCAGGCTGGACAATGATAGCAGCTGATGACGATGTACCTTGTCCACGTGTAAATTCTACGTCAGAGTATGAGAGTCCTTCAGCATTTCTACTTTTGCGCAGATTCCTCTGACGATCTATATCTGATGAACTGCTATCTATATCCGAAGAAGTTTTATCTCCCTGTGAAAACGATGGCAACTCCTCATATTGTGACACTCTTGGCTTTGGTTTCATATTATCGGGTTGAGAAGCAGAAATTCTTTTTTTATCCACTACTGCATATGTTGGGATAGTCTCCGAAGCAGTTTTAGAATTGTGGGAAGACGTCGCATACGAGTCTTGTGAAGACTGGTACCATTGGGAGTGAATCCCCAGTTTTCGATGGCTGTTATAGGGTGAGCGTCAATTTGTGAGGCAGTGTCTGGATTTTTGCATCTGCACAAGATGAAACATACTACAATTACGATTAACACTAACAGAAGAAACCCACCAACTGCTCCAGCGATTATAATAGTTAAGGAGTTTGACTCTGGTAAACCAGTAGTAAAATTGGGAATCTGTTTTGAAGTTTCATCTGTTGCTGATGTCGGCGGAGTAGTAAAATTCATTATCTGGTTTGTTGTTTGATCTGTTGCTAACGTTGCTAGCTTCGTTGTAGCCGGACTTGAACTAGGAGGACCAATGACTGTAAGGGTTACCAAACTGCTTGCAATTTGCATTGGTCCTAGCTGTGGATTATCCGTTGAGGCGCCTTCAACTTCTTGGTAAGCAATGCTGAACAAAAAGTTGCCATCGTGTATTGTCGCATCGTTAATAAGCAAGTGATATGACCTGAGGTTGGGATCTATATCATCTGTAATGTCAGAAACAGTATACAGTCCATGGTTATTTGGAGAGAATCCCGGCGGTATCGGGACCATGCGATTGGTGCCGATAGCTTCCAAAGGGAACGTGACCATAGTTTGTTGGTTTGTTAACTGCCACGATATTGCTATAAAGTTCTCAGTATTAGCAAAATTTAAAGTACACACAAACTCAACGGTTTCGCCGACATTTACTTCTTTGTCCTGAAGATCTGTCACAAGCATAGGCACACCTTCACATACAGTTGATAAGAACATAACACAAAGAAGCATCGTAAAACAAAACTTTAAAAAGAGGAGTAAACCATCCATTGTTAGATTACAGCAAGTGTTCATACCAAATATCAATACATTATTCAATAACTAAGTTCAAGTATAGCTGAATGTCATGGCAAGCAAGACTAGATCATAAGTATTAAGTTCGAAGTTTCCAAACAGGAGTCCAAGTACATATTAAAGTGGTTGCTGTATAGTACATTAAACACAAATCCTGCTTGACGTAGCTGCATATACAGTATATGGTCAATTCCAGCCAAAGCGGGACAAAATTCTCTCTGGGGGCCATTTTGAAAATGTTTTCCTTTTCAATTCCAGACTTATCAAATGAGACGATCATATCTAGTGAATCATCAGGTGGAAGTGCCATCGGATTGAAAAATAACTTTTCTTGCTAGACCAAATAAAGTGTTAAATGCGCATATGCATGTTACCCACGAATTCAAGCCTTTTTCACCCGTTGTACGCCATAAGATTTCATTTTCTTTAATATCTTTCAATATTTTATGTGTGACTCATATACACTAGAAATCGGTGAAGACTTTGAACGTAAAATAGAATTTTATTACATATATCTACAAAGAAATATTTTGGTTATTACAAATTTAAAGAAAGAACCAGGTGTACAGTTAAGATTGTGTCAATTCTTCGAACTCTTTCCCAAGTGGCTGTCATTTAACATTACTGTATTATTTCGAAAGATTAGAATAAATGCTTCATATAAATATAAAGTTAGATTTTGTATCTCGTCGCAGGATGAGGATCTCGGATGGATTCGTGGGTAACAGCGTCTGAAAATAGCATTTCCTAGTATTTTTTTTAAATAAAAATAAAAAATACTTTTCCGCATGTCAATAATTCAGGCTGCAATGGCACTAAAATGAATTTTAATCAAAATACAAACTACATGGAATATTTAAAATGGATCATTATGGCATTTTGGGTATAAAAATTTTGAGAATAATAAATTAATGAAGTTGCCAAATTCAAATAGACAGAGCAAACAGTTTTATAATATTATTTTAGTAAAATCATTCCATATTTTCATGCAGCAATATTCTATTAACTCGTGTTTGACAGTTCCTATGAACTAAAACACTATCAATACATTGTTAACTATAATTTAAGTAGGGATTCGTGGGTAACCAAAATGTTCGTGGGTAACACATATTTGAAGGTATGTATTGGTAGGCGGCAAAATAAAAATATTACAGAAGGTTGGAAACCATCATGCGGTTATTCCTCCATTGTGTTTCAATGATTCCCGTTTCTCTAACCAATTGCATTTACCCAAAAATGGTAATTTAGGATAATCAATCAAAACCTCATGATACAGCTTCAGTATACCTTCAAGAGGACGCTATTAAACAGGACTGTTTTGGAACCTATTTTGCATGTTTTCAAAATGTTAAGATGCATAAGAAACATATAATTTACGAGTAAATCCTTGGATTCGTGGGTAACGCCGAATTCGTGGGTAAAGCTATAAGTACTATAGTACCGTTTGGGGTTTGCGTTTCTTAGGTGCATAAACTGTAAGTACTGTAAAAATTATAGCATATCCATGGCTTGAATATGTGCTGATTTAAACTTAAAATAAACAATCACCTTGTTTTTCAAGGTTAGCATCTATTCGGGATTCGTGGGTAACAAAAGTTTAAATCGTCGTAGATTCTGTTTTAAAGCGGTGAACGTATTTTTACGATTTACAATTTTAAGCGCTTGTCAAACTAAATTCAGTGTCCAAAGTCATTAAATGTTAATTTAAGTTATGGCAATTATATTTGCTGGACTCGTGGGTAACAGTTGATACGTGGGTAACGTCAAATTTGATTTTATGGAATTTTATGGGTAAAACGTATTTGCATAAAATAATCACTTGGACCTCAGAATTATAGAACGAAACTTCGTTTCATGATATAGTCATTTATGGCATATTCACTTAACATTTTTCAGAACGATCATTTTATTTTTGATACGCGGATAACAAAATTATTAGCCAAATTGACTTAATGGCCTCTAGAGTCCACAAACTTTGGTGGAATTCAATCGTTTTACATAATGATGAGAGATCACGCAAACGTCTTTCTAACGGTAATAATTTCATTTTGATTGAAGGACATTCAATGACATATATGGTGCTTTATCTTTGAATTCGTGGGTAACGCCAATTCATTTAAGCCATCATAACTTGTCCCCTGGTATGACTTGCTAGTAAAGGCCTATATGCACAAAGAGAGCACATTGGACGTGACATGATATGCTCCATCAATAACGTGATTTCCTTTATTAATGACATTTTAAAGTGGAAAGTTAACATAGAGAGAATTTTGTCCCGCTTTCGTTGGAATTGACCATATACATATATATACAATCATAAATAATTTGGATTTGTTTGATACTACATAGCTTTACAGAGCTGTTTCGTAAGGGCCAATAGGCCCTCACTCATCAGAAACTTAATGCAGAATGAGGCATAAACTAAAATATACACAACACCAAGCATAAAAGGATTACATAATGTTACATAAAATCATGTCAAGTGCACAAACCATAGAAGTCAATATGCCATAATTTCAAGTGCGCAATACCATAAAATTCAATACAGATTGTCTGAATAGACATCATAAAAAATTGATCACAAAGGAATATAAGTGAGGGATCCACTTCAATATGTCAAGTGGACAGGATCATATAAAAGCCAATGCAAATTGCTTGGTGATTCTGACATTATGGCTAAAAGGAACACAATACACTTGATTGCTCTAAATGATATAAATTGTGGAACCAGGTAGACATCATAATAAGATAAAGAACATTATGACACTTGATCATACACAGAAATGATATTGACTATAAAGGCTTATACACAAATTGCAAACAATCATCAATCAAATGATTAGTGTCTTTCAGAGTATATTGGTTTCAGAGTCAGGCAATTAATTATAATTACAGAGCAAATGTTTTTTGCGATGACGGCAGGTGCTAACGAGTTCATTCCTTTTGTTTAAAGTAGATAGTTCAGGTTTGTAGATTATGAAGTACTTTTCTTCAATACACAAATTGCAACGTTTACTGGAAGTCGAGTAAGATTTTGCTCTGCTCATGATCTTCCACTTGATTGCGAATGGGATGTTGGAATCTTTCAGTGACCATACATACTCACTGAGAGTTGTTGCATTCCTTTTATTTGAGTTCTTAAAAGAAGATGCATGACCTGAATACCGCGACTTGAAAGTGTTTGCTGTAAGCCCAATGTATGTTTCTTCTTTCTTGGTGTCCTGTCTTGTCACAATGGCTTGATACACAACTCCGCTGGTGAGACACTTCTTGTCGAGCGGGCATTCACGATTGGCTCTGCAATTGCAGGCATCCACTGGTTCATCCGTTGTGGGTTCATTATTATTCAGCACAGATTTATTGTGAGATGATATTATTTGGTTGATATTGGGCATACAAGAATAGCTAAGTTTCACAGTGTTCCTATTGAGTAATTTGTGCAGTTGATGATCATGAGGGAAACATTTGTCCAGAAGATTAAAGAACTTTTTGCCGATGTTGGTTGACACATTTTCACTATAAGGTGGATTATACCAAGTAACATTCCGTTTTCTTTTTCTCTTGTTGTCATTGTTATTATCCTTATAATTGGAATGAGCGTCATATTTCAGCTTGTAGTTGTATCCACTAGCGTTGAGGGCATTCTGATATTCTGGCGAAGCATTATTGAATATATTTTCATTAGCTGAGATGCATGATAGTCTTTTGTTTACGCTTTCTGGTATGTTCTTTATAATTGGCGGAGGGTGGTTGCTTTCATTGTGCACGTACAAAGGCGTATTATTGGGTTTCATGTATGGGCCATATGTTCCGGTTGTCAGATTCATCGAGATGTCTAGAAAATCAACATATTTTTTGTTGACTTCTATTGTTATTTTCAGATGGTTTTGGGCAAAGATGCGACATATATTTTTCTTGATAATATCGATTTGCCTAGGTGTCTTCTGGGATACCGCTAAGCCGTCATCTCTGTATAATCCAACATTGATGTCGAGGTGTTGAAGTTGCGACAGGATAAAGAGACCAACGAGCTCGCATGTCTCGGCACCATCAAAACTGCCCATGGTTACATCAAATTGTGACTCGCCGCGTTTGGACCAGGGGGTACCACAGTTGAACAAGGTAGACTGCTTGGTGTGAAGAATGATGTGTTTCTCTTGCTCAGATATATTATCATATTTTGCTGCAAATGCAAGTGCCTTGTTCAACAGATCTTCATTTATCGACGGATAAAAATCACACACATCGAAGCAGATGAAACTGGATTTCTGTTTACAGTTTATGTTGGTGTACCACTGGATTACTTCATCGGTGTTTTTCCACTGGTTGAGTTTAGTTTATGAATTTTATGGTATTGCGCACTTGAAATTATGGCATATTGACTTCTATGGTTTGTGCACTTGACATGATTTTATGTAACATTATGTAATCCTTTTATGCTTGGTGTTGTGTATATTTTAGTTTATGCCTCATTCTGCATTAAGTTTCTGATGAGTGAGGGCCTATTGGCCCTTACGAAACAGCTCTGTAAAGCTATGTAGTATCAAACAAATCCAAATTATTTATGTTTATGCTCCCCTAACGGGTTGAGCACTTTCCTTTTGGATGGTTTCAACTAATCTGAATTTAATTATATATACAATCATGCGATCGAGGAAATGAAAACATTCCAAAACGGTTTCTAAACAAGTTGTGAGTCAACTCCACCATGGCATTAATAAAGCCTCAAAGGTTAGATATTATGGTTCATTAAATATTATATACTATGACGTGCCTCAAGTATAGAAACCATGATTAAAATAAAATTATTATTTGTAACAATAATTTTACATTCAATTGTGTCTATGTTCTTTGTAATTACTCGGTCATGTAATATACGCCTACTAATGGGTTAATGATCTATTGTTGCACATTATCTTTTTAATTTTCACGCGCCACCTTCCCTAATTTTTGTACCTGCATCGGTAAAAAATCAAAACAATTGGTAAATACATTTTTTTAAATTTATTTATTATTATTATTATTATTATTATTATTATTATTATTATTATTATTATTATTATTATTATTATTATTATCATTATCATTTTCTTTAAAAAGTCACGCATGAAATCGAAAGGAATCGGGTCATATAAAGGGTATGAAACGTTTTAATAAAGTTCGAAACATTATTCAATTTGGTGAAAAACTTTATTTTAAGTCTTGGGGGACTTAGAATTTGTGAACCTTAGGTATGGTAATAAATGAGTTATATTATTAAGGGCAAATTAGTGAAATTATACTGCTGACAAATAGCTGAATAGACGTCCCGTTGTTGTTTTATATTTTACATCATGCGTATGCCTCTGGGCATTCCAGGTTAAGATTAAAATTTTAAATGTTTTATACAACTACTGGTGTTGAAAAAGTTACAAACACAGTTTATTAAATCATGATCATGTGAATGATGCTGAGAAATAAAATACGTGCAACTGTAAAGTTAGAAAACCCCTAGAAAACAGTTAGGTATTCGGACCTAGCCTCTGCAGGATAATTATTGTGTACTGTTCTCATGAGCAAAACGATACAGGATTCATCAAAGCAGATGTATTAACATGAATTGGCCAAATTCAAATTCAAATAGGCTGAATATGAGTTTCATATGTTCGTTGATTCTCCATTGGTTTATTTAACTCCATATAAGTAGAATCCACGTTGTTATCTGCTCCAGGCACTGGTCTTACATATGGCATGTACGCAGTCTCACTTGGTTGAGACATTGTGTTCGCTGTATTGCTGGCTGCTCCAACTGGATTGTCATTTTGCTTTGTAGCTTCACCTATGCATTGTTTGCAACATCGTGATTTGAAAAGAACAATTACTGTTGCAATTAGTAATACTATAAGACCAGCTGCAGTGCCACTTCCAATTGCTGCCCCACTGACTTTACCACCGACGTCTGATTTGGTGGGGAATAACGTTGTAGTGTCTCTTGCAGAAGTTGCTGGAAATGCATTGTATACCGTAAGGCTTACCCATGCTGCTAACAGTGTACGACTAAATAAACCATTTGCTAGTGGTGTTTCAGACACACAAGTGAATTCAAACCCATTGTCACTTAAACCTACATCAGAAATGTTAAGCCAAAACTGATGTTCTGAAATTGCATCGTAGATATCTTCAATTATATGACACCAACAAATCTGCCAAATACGTCACCATTACATATATTTGGAAGTTCTGATATAGTACGAGTAGGACTGCCATCTATTTCACAATATTTGTACGACGCTTGTGAATGGTAGCGAATAAACCACTTAATGGTTTCTTGCGACAGGCCTCCTACTGGACACAGATACGTCGCTTGAGATCCAGCAGTAACATTTACATCTTCAAGAGGTTCTACAAGATAAGGTGCGCTAGATACATGAAAACATGTTATAATTAAATATATCATCATTGCTTCCATAATATGTTTCCAGTACTAGTGCCAGAAACATATTACTTCGTGTAATGTCGATCAAAAGACAAATTTGACAGTGCGTTATGTTCATTGACAATCAGTTTGATTTCTCCTCAAGAAGAAAACTAATAGACGTCTATCTTGAGTAAGAAGTAAAGGAAACACTTGAAATTTAAATTGAAACATCTCGTTTGTTCTTGTTTGTAGTCCACAATTACATTAGAGATAAGTGTTAGTGGTGCAGCGGTATTAAAGCTGTCAGAGCAAAGCGTATGCTTTCCATCTGAAAGCATTTGGGTACATTCTTCGGGATTCACAATGATGACAATGGCAATGTCTAAAATTTGAAGAAAAAAATACGTTGCTCTTAGCTTGCATTAACTTAGCTAACATTATTCCGTGATTAATGATAGCAAAAAAGAGACAATACTTTGACTAATGTCTTATCGCGGTTGGCAGTATCATATCGCTCCAGTAGATTTCTCCCCATAATGAACGGCTCAACTGAGTTGTTGTATTTGGTACCGCTGTTTAGGTATAGGATTCTCCATTCATTGGTATAACTCAAAGTACCCGGGAAAGTACCTTAACTATTTCATGTCTGTGACATCATTGTTGATATCAGTATGATCTATGGGGGTTTGGCTAAAACACTATTGATTTTTTCTTAATTTGTAACATAAAACTAAGCTGATACAATTATTTATGCAGATGATTTAATACCCGTATAATCATTTAAATGATAGCCCCTACTTTTGGTACAGATTGTACTCACTGATTACCGACAGTACTTTATAAGAGGCCACATAATCATTTAAGCATTGTCGTCACCCTATCACGCTAATCGACTAAGTATTTCTTTTGTCATTTTAAGAACAAAGTACAAAATGTGGTTCAAGCATGCATCAGTTACGTAATCACCCTAATTATTTCGGATTATTCCTTTTAAGTTGTACCATTATCATTTGTTCTTGTGCAAGGATTGGTAAATGAAAATGTTTAAGGGGGTACTACACCCCTGCCCAATTTTGTGCCTATTTTTGCATTTTTCTCAAAAAATATAGCGCATAGGTGATAAGTAAGATATGTACATTATAGAGCAAGGACTTCAACTACTACACTGGAAATTTTATTTCAACACGGACAACAATTGTGGAAATACAGTCAAAAATGAGGGAAAACCAATATTTGATCATGAATAAATCAATAACTACTTGCCTTGAGTTGTTGAATTTTCTGTGCAGTAGTTGTAGTCCTTACCCCCTATAATATACATATCTTACTTCTCACCAATGCAAAAATAGGCACACAATATGCCAGGGGTGTAGTACCCCCTTAAATGCATGCTTGAACCATATTTTGTACTTTGTTTTCAAAATTACAAAAAACAAAAATCATTGTATAATATTACAGATTTACGTGAATCTTAAAGAAACAAAGTCTTTCCAATATGCACGTGGTTTATGCAAATCTTAAGAAATACAAATTTTGCATAATCTTATTGAATTTTCACTTCAGCATAAACTGTAGAATTTGCCGGTTGGATAATGTTAACAGCTGGTGACGATGTATCTTGTCCACGTGTAAATTCTACGTCAGAGTATGAGAGTCCTTCAGCATTTCTACTTTTGCGCAGATTCCTCTGGCGATCTATATCCGATGAAGTGTTATCTATATCCGAAGAAGTTTTATCTCCCTGTGAAAACGATGGCAACTCCTCATATTGTGAGACTCTTGGCTTTGGTTTCACATCATCGGGTTGAGAGGAAGAAATTCTTTTTTTATCCACTACTGCATATGTAGGGATAGTCTCCGAAGCAGGTTTAGAATTGTGGGACGACGTTGCATACGAGTCTTGTGGAGAACGGGTGCCATTGGGAGTAAATCCAGAGTTTTCGATGGGCATTATAGAGTGAGCGTCACTTTGTGAAGCAGTGTCTGGATTTTTGCACCGGCACAAGATGAAACATACTACAATTACGATTAACACTAACAGAAGAAACCCACCGACTGCTCCAGCGATTATAATAGTTAAGGAGTTTGACTCTGGTAAACCAGTAGTAACATTCGGTGTCTGTTTTGAAGTTTGACCTGTTGCTGATGTCGCCGGAGTAGCAAAATTCGTTATCTGTTTTGTAGTTTTATCTGTTGCTAATGTTGCTGGCTTCATTGTAACTGGACTTGAACTAGAAGGACCAATGACTGTAAGGGTTACCAAACTGCTTACAATTTGCAGTGGTCCAAACTGTGGATTATCCGTTGAGGGGCCTTCAACCTTTTGGTAACCAATGCTGAACAAAAAGTTGCCATCGTGTATTGTCACGTCGGTAATAAGCAAGTGAAAAGATATTATAAGGTTGGAATCCATATCAACTGTAATGTCTGACACACTATAAAGTCCATGGTCTTTTGAAGAGAAAGCAGAATTTATCGGAACCGAGCGATTGGTACCGGCAGCCGCAAACGGAAACACGTTCGTCGCTTGTTGCTTGTCTGTCAACTGCCACGATATTGCGTCACTCCCAGTACTAGTAAAATCAAGAGAACACACAAACTCAACAGTTCCCCCGACGTTAACTTCTTTGTCCTGAAGATCTGTTACAAGCACGGGCACATCTTCACATACAGTTGATAAGAACATACAGCTTAATAGCAGAAACAGAAGAAAACCACCCATTGTCAGAATACAGTAAGCGTTAATATCAAATATCCACACAATTGTCAATGTATAAGTTTTAGTTAGCATGAATGTACATCAAGTAATAAAATTGACTGTCATGCCAAGCAGGATCAAGATCAAATCATAAGAATTTCGCTGGAAGATTCCAAACAGGAGCTCAGGTACATAGTGAAGTATTGTGGTGTATAGTACATTTACAAATCCTGCTTGAGGTAGCTGCATACGATACAATCAAACGATCGAGGAAATGAAAACATTCCAAAACGGTTTCTAAACAAGTTGTGAGTCAACTCCACCATGACATTGACAAAGCCTCAAAGGTTAGATATTATGGTTCATTAAATATTATGTATTATGACGTGCCTCAAGTATAGAAACCGTGATTAAAGTAGAATTATTATTTGTAACAATAATTTTACATGCAATTATGGCTATGTTTTTGTAATTATTCGGTCATTTAATATATACCATGTATACGCCTACTAATGGGTTAATTATTAGAGTCACGCGGTAGCCGTGACCAGCAAGTTTAAAAAAAAAAGACTGATAAAGAAGACTAATAACGGATGCTCCCGCGAGACTATATTTACACCTAACATTAAAACACTTGACTTCTATTGTTCGATGTTATTTTTCGCTGGGTACAAAATGTATCTAAAACCATGCTAAATGTTATTTACAGTCCCAGGTGTAATATCTTGACAACTCATTAATTCCAAAAGGGCCACCAATCCTACAGTCAATCATTGTTCGTAATAAACAAATATTTTTGCTTCCATTTCACGCGGTAATTCATAGCGAAAATTAGTTGCAAATCATACTGATCCAGAATTTTTAGACACTGCTACAGGTCTACCTGGTTATCACCTTCACATTACTTTTTCAGATTCACTTCCAAATATACCCTAGCAGTTTCTGAGATACCCTACATACAAATTCTGAGCGCCATTCGCCAAAAAATCAAGTTTTTCACAATTCTTTTGTTCTTATCGGACGACGCATCCATTTATATAATAAATGCTGTATTTCGACACAGCAATTTACAGCAGAGGCCCGTGGCCTAATGGTTAGGGCGCTTGACTCCAGATACGCTATCCGAGTTCGAAACCCAGTGACCAACTGATTTTTTCAATGTTTTATTAAACAATTTATTGTCATTAATCAAGGATAACATAATTTTAAACATCCAGTGCTATTGTGATATTATTTTTTTTATTAAAGCAAGTTGTTTGATTCTCAAGGAAATTGTTTATTGTGTTAAGGGCCTATTTAAAAACACAGCATAGTGTGATACAACACCATCAAGGATCAAAAGAAATCTGAATAACACAAGAAACTAGATCAGGTATTATAGGGTATGTAATAGCGTTGTTGCGGCTCCCGTATGCTTATGCACCGTAGATTTTGATGAATAGACTGACGGTAAAAGTCAATCAGCTGTATAATTTGAAGTACTCAACCTGCGTGACACACCACGAAGAGCGTGCTGATATCAATCAATAAATCCCATTTGAAATCGAATCCTAAGTATATTAGAGTCACGCGGTAGCCGTGACCAGCAAAAAAAAAAAAAAAAGACTGATAAAGAAGACTAATAACAGATGCTCCCGCGAGACTATATTTACACCTAACATTAAAACACTTGACTTCTATTGTTCGATGTTATTTTTCGCTGGGTACAAAATGTATCTAAAACCATGCTAAATGTTATTTACAGTCCCAGGTGTAATATCTTGACAACTCATTAATTCCAAAAGGGCCACCAATCCTACAGTCAATCATTGTTCGTAATAAACAAATATTTTTGCTTCCATTTCACGCGGTAATTCATAGCGAAAATTAGTTGCAAATCATACTGATCCAGAATTTTTAGACACTGCTACAGGTCTACCTGGTTATCACCTTCACATTACTTTTTCAGATTCACTTCCAAATATACCCTAGCAGTTTCTGAGATACCCTACATACAAATTCTGAGCCCCATTCGCCAAAAAATCAAGTTTTTCACAATTCTTTTGTTCTTATCGGACGACGCATCCATTTATATAATAAATGCTGTATTTCGACACAGCAATTTACAGCAGAGGCCCGTGGCCTAATGGTTAGGGCGCTTGACTCCAGATACGCTATCCCGAGTTCGAAACCCAGTGACCAACTGATTTTTTCAATGTTTTATTAAACAATTTATTGTCATTAATCAAGGATAACATAATTTTAAACATCCAGTGCTATTGTGATATTATTATTTTTATTAAAGCAAGTTGTTTGATTCTCAAGGAAATTGTTTATTGTGTTAAGGGCCTATTTAAAAACACAGCATAGTGTGATACAACACCATCAAGGATCAAAAGAAATCTGAATAACACAAGAAACTAGATCAGGTATTATAGGGTATGTAATAGCGTTGTTGCGGCTCCCGTATGCTTATGCACCGTAGATTTTGATGAATAGACTGACGGTAAAAGTCAATCAGCTGTATAATTTGAAGTACTCAACCTGCGTGACACACCACGAAGAGCGTGCTGATATCAATCAATAAATCCCACTTGAAATCGAATCCTAAGTATATTAGAGTCACGCGGTAGCCGTGACCAGCAAGTTTAAAAAAAAGACTGATAAAGAAGACTAATAACAGATGCTCCCGCGAGACTATATGTGACCCGGCAGCACAAATGAGCCGTAAATTCCCTAAATTGTATTCTGAGTTATGGTGTAAAATGTGTACGAAGGTCGTATTCATCGGTAACTTAAGCTGGCCCGACATCTGACTCATTTTGATAGCCAGGAGCTAATCAATAATCCTATTGTTGAAGTGGATAATAAGCTTCTACCTTAGATGGCTATAGAACTTTTAATAGCTCTGGTCTTTGTTTGCTTTTGCTAAATCCTGTTCAAGTGGTGGGTTACCAGGCATTGTATTTTGTACAGGTATGCATAACCAACAATTAACAATGAGAGAACTAGTCTTTCTTAAACCTCGTTGACTTGGGGATGATTTGAAATGACCGCCAATTATGACTGTTTGATATTTATTGCCAGCAATGTGGAAAAAGACACACATGTAAAAACGTAAAAAGCTATAATTTTGTTGAAGGAGCAAAGTTTAACAAACCATAACCCCGCTTCTGGATATCGTTTGAAGTCAAATGATATACCATTTTAAGTTTATGATGTTTATTTTTAAACACGAAATAAAACAAAATTGACCGGGGAGGAATTTACGGCTCATTCGCCGTGGACGGTCACATATTTACACCTAACATTAAAACACTTGACTTCTATTGTTCGATGTTATTTTTCGCTGGGTACAAAATGTATCTAAAACCATGCTAAATGTTATTTACAGTCCCAGGTGTAATATCTTGACAACTCATTAATTCCAAAAGGGCCACCAATCCTACAGTCAATCATTGTTCGTAATAAACAAATATTTTTGCTTCCATTTCCCACGGTATTTCATAGCGAAAATTAGTGGCAAATCATACCGATTCAGAATTTTTAGACACTGCTACAGGTCTACCTGGTTATCACCTTTCAAACTACTTTGTCAGATTCACTTCCAATTATACCCTAGCAATTTCTGAGATACCGTACATACAAATTCCGAACCCCATTCGCCAAAAAATCACGTTTTTCACAATTCTTTTGTTCTTTTCGGACGACACATCAATTCATATAATAAATATTGTACATCGACATGCTATTTCACAGCCGGCTCCCGTGGTCTAATGGTTAAAGTATTGGATTCCTATTCTGGGGACTCGAGTTCGAAATCCGATGACCAACTTATTTTTTCAATATTTTATTAAACAATAATTTTATTGTCATTAATCAAGGATAACACAATTTTAATCATCCAGTACTATTATGATATTATTTTTTTAAATCAAAGCAAGATGTTTGATTCTCAGGGATATTGTTTATTATATTAAGGGCCTATTTAAAAACAACCTATGTATAGTGCAGCAGCTAGCAGAACAAATAATAAAATAACTATTTTTATTTATTTATTTATTTATTTAAATCCGAATAACACAAGAAACTAGATCAGGTTACCAATATTTTTCTCATGTCCTACCACGGGGAGATTCGCATGATTGGACAATAAAACATGTGATATGTATGAATACTTGTTAAATCGATCTAGAGACCTGTCCCTCTGTCATCTTCAGCTATCGTAAAACTGTATTCCAACATGACTGTCATTTCAATTGTTATACCGTTCCGGTTGGATTATTGCATACACTCTATTCGCTGTC
Organism: Amphiura filiformis; assembly: GCF_039555335.1. Taxonomy (NCBI): domain Eukaryota; kingdom Metazoa; phylum Echinodermata; class Ophiuroidea; order Amphilepidida; family Amphiuridae; genus Amphiura; species Amphiura filiformis. The sequence goes on from NC_092642.1 coordinate 30,294,028, forward strand.
GAAGTGCACGTTATTAACCATTGGTTACTGCTCCAAGCCTGGGCTCATACACCTGTTCCGAATTTTGATATGCCATAGGGTTTGTGTTGTGATCATTTCGATCAGTGGTTCGTAACAAAGAAAGCGTGATCCAGTTGGCCTAGCAACGGTCATATTGTAACGTGCACTACGACAGCGAATAGGTGTGAAAATTTATTGTTCCACTAGTATGGACAAAAACGTATCCAAAAAGAGACAACCAAATATGGAAGACCATTAAAGTCATACGTAAAGACAAATTAGCAAAGCGGCAAAAATACCCAAATGCCTATTGAAAGGAGGGACTGTCCCAACCACAGACACAACTGCAAAAGACCACCAACAACCGCCGCTCAATAGAGACATCCAGCTAGATTGCCCCGCAGGGCTTCAAAAACCACACACCGCGAAGTATAGTTATCCAACAAGCTTAAACTATAAATTAACCCCGATAGAGGGTAGGGCATGAAGAATGAGGGAACTCAAAACCAAAAACCGCTAAAGACCGCCAACAACCGCCGCTTTATAGGGAAATCCAACTAGATCTATAAATCTAAATAACTATCAGCCGCGAAATTTGGATATCCAACTAGATTGCCCCGCAGGGCTACAAAGAACCACACACCGCGAAGTATAGTTATCCAACAAGCTTAAACTATAAATTAACCTCCGATTGAGGGTAGGGCATGAAGAATGAGGGAAATTAAAACTACAAACCGCGAAAGACCGCCAACAACCGCCGCTTAATAGTGAAATCAAACTAGATTGCCCCGCAGGGCTACAAAGAATTATCAACCGCAAAATTTGGATATCCAACTAGAACCAACAAAGAACCACGCACCGCGAAGTATAGTTATCCAAGAAGCTTAAACTATAAATTAACCTCCGATTGAGGGTAGGGCATGAAGAATGAGGGAAATTAAAACTACAAACCGCGAAAGACCGCCAACAACCGCCGCTTAATAGTGAAATCAAACTAGATTGCCCGCAGGCTACAAAGAATTATCAACCGCAAAATTTGGATATCCAACTAGATTGCCCCGCAATCTACAAAAACCACAATGATTAAAACATAATTATCTTGCTAAGTCGTGGCACTTAGACGCTTCCGTAGTATAAGCCTTGCTACATACACGCGCATTTCTCAGTTTCAATTTGAAGTAAATCGGACTGACTCTGTGTCTCGCTGGCATCGTCAACGTTGGGTATGTGTTGTTCATATTTACATTTTCTTAGTTGCCTTGAATAATTGAAGTATCCCTATTACAGTCACGCGGTAGCTGTGACCAGCAAGTTTTAAAAATAAACGGCTGATAGATAAAGTTTTACTAAATTATTTACTCTCATAAATCAAGGATAACATAATTTCAAACATCTATTTTTCGTTTTATTCGTTTTATGGAGTACTTCGTAACCCGATGACTTTCCAAGCTTAGAGCTGCTTGGCTACATTCATAAAAAGAAAGAAAATCCACCAAAAAAACGTTGACAACGTAATGAAAGCAGCAAGTTTAAAAAGCCCCCACCTCGGCTCACTTTTTGAAACTTGGTCCCATTTTGAATATCAACAGCAAATCGGTATTTTAACGTTTAAACAATAGCATCATTGCCATTAACATGCCTACTTGTTATCCGTTTAATTCAATCATTGATCATGAACTTAATGATTATTATAAAACAAAACTTATATAGGATATTGGTCAAGAACAACATAATATTAACCTTTCTGATCGTTCCAGAATGCTAACAACTTAATATCGCATCGGCACATTAAAGATACATAACACTTCTGGAAATGTTTTAAGTTGATAATTATGACAAAGTTTAAATCAGTATATTTTACAAATGGGACCAAGTTTCAAAAAGTGAGCCGAGGTGGGGACTTTTTAAACTTGCTGCTTTCATTACGTTGTCAACGTTTTTTGGTGGATACAATACATAACAATGAGAGGGTTTGTGCATCGATGCATAATAGTAGGTCTAATATTTCAAAGCGGAGCAGACAGAAGCTGTGGAATATTTTGTAAGGGAGAGGTGGGGGGGGGGGGCAATTGTTTTGAGCCTGTTCCGAGACGCGATATGCCGAAGGGATGGGTGCGGGAGGGCGGGTTTTGAAATGCATACATAAAATACCTAAAATCAATTACATTATGAATTATACCCTAAAATTATGAATTTGACCGTAAAATACAATACAATACAATAAAAACAAATTATGAATTTTACCCTAGATTAATGGGGAGGGCCTAGGGTACTTTGTAGTGGTCAGGCGCCCTCTCTATCTCTCTCATCATAATGCTCTCTCTCCCTTTCTTCTCTCTCCCACATATGGCCACAATCCACCCACCGGCCCCGTCTCTCTCATTCCCTCTCACCTCTACTCTCTCCTTACATGTAGGCCTACATCTCGTTTGGACACACAGTCGCAAGTTACTTTCGAAATTAAACGAACATGTAAACACACCCACTTCTCTGGGATTAGGTGAATGACCGCTAAGGTACCTCCTTTGTTAGTATATGCTAATTCTCCTTTGGTAGATACCGTACGTTTGATTGTTCTGGATAAAGGATATGACCGTAACAATGACTACTCGGTACCTTCATTGTTATGTATCACGGGTACCATGGCTACTATGTACCTCCTTTGTTAATATGCTAATTCTCCTTTGTTGGATACCGTACATTTGATTGTTCTGGATAAAGAATATGACCAGAACCATGGCTACTCCGTGCCTTCATTGTTATGTATCACGGGTACCATGGCTACTATGTACCTCCTTTGTTAATATGTTAATTCTCCTTTGTTAGATACCGTACATTTGATTGTTCTGGATAAAGGATATGACCGGAACCATGGCTACTCCGTGCCTTCATTGTTAGTTTCCGTAAAGGATTAGAGAGCGCAAGTCGCTTGTTATGCTCATTCTCTTCATTGTTTGTTACGGAACAGGTTACTCACCTTAGGTAAAAGTTTAAACTCAGTCGCTACGCTATCGCGACGATTGATTGACTTTTATTGAATAAAACCGCTGTTCCAAAGGCGACTGGGTGTAAACCTTTACCTAAGGTGTCTAACATGTACGGTAAAACAATGAAGAGAATTCGCATAACACTGAACGGGCTTGCGCAGCTGAGCAGTCTCTCTAATCCCTTACGCAAATTAACCATATCAGTGGTGGGGTGGGGGAAGTGGGGATGTGTGTGTGTGTGGGGGGCAGTGGCGGCTGCAGACATTTTTCGTGGGTACAAGGGTGGGGAGGGGTCAAAGTGAATTTCAGGGGGTGGGTAGAATCAACCCATTTTGCCCAAAATTGGAGCAAAAGGTCAGTCAGAACCACCGTCAGTCAGAACCACCGTCAGTCCGAATTGTTTAGGGTTCGGGTTAGATTTAGGGTTAGCTTTAACCCTAAAAATTGGGACTGACAGTGGTTCGGACTGCACTGACGGTGTTTCGGTTTGACGGGGTGTAGGCCTACCCAACAAATTAAACTTTGAGGAACCTTTGAGAATGATGCGGACATCTGTGGAGATGAGAGGAGAGGAAAGGCGAAGAAAAGAAAAGAAAAGAAGAAAAGAGACAGAGGACAGGATAGGAGCGGGGCGATTACTTTTCCGTACATCACAATTAGGCCTCATATTTGTAACGCATGTGGTAAAATCAGCAGATTTTTCAGACAATTTTGCTTTGAATATTTCGTGTTTGATTATGAAAAACGGCACAAATTTTCAAATATGTAGGCCCTATATGATGTATGAAAAAATCGCGAGCGGAGCAGGAAAGGCCCGGCCGGGAGACGAGAGGAGGCAGGAAGTGGAAGGAAAGAAAGTTATCAGATTTAGATGATGTTCCCAATTTCATCACTATCACCAAAATACCCTATTTTATAAAAACTCGCCCCGATTCCAACAATAAAAAAAGTTATTATGGGCAATGAGGACGCTAGACCAATTTAAACATCGGTGTCTATCAAACCTTGAAACAGATATAGTGGACAGCACCCACCCAGCTCTATAATTGATGTATGAGCGTGTTTATAGTGGTGTACGGTATTTATACGGTATCCTTATACGCATATGGGATTAGGATGGAATGTGACTTATCCGTTATCTCGCCTGTTTATAGTGGCAACCAATAGCGCTATTCTGAATCCGAGGTGGTTGAACTCTGCGTGTTCGAGGTCACCGCAATGCAATGTGGGAGGCACAAATATTTTCAGTTTCAAATAGTTTGCCGTCGCAACGATACCGATACATTATTGCTACGGTACTGTACCATATTTGTAGGTGATGTATTATTACAGTGATAAATTTGAGCTGGGAGAGTTATACAACCCTGTTCCACTTCCTTGAATAACGGTATCGTTTATCGTATACGGAATGAATATACTGCAATATCCATCGATGTCGAAGGATATCAGTTCCGTATAATAGAGAGGTTGCGATTTCCAAACGTAGACATCGGACGTACGTTGATCTATTCAAAACCACTCTCCTGTATCGAAGCGAGGTCACGTATTTAGCTATTTTTGAAGATATTCCACGTGCAAAATCGACGTAGATACATCGTTGAAAATGCACAAAATTTGTCCATTTCACAATATGTTAAAGACAGTCAAGGATAATGAACATACGAAGGAAAGTCTAATTATTATTATGATCCTTTTTGTTTGTAACAAATCATTATTATAAAGGTACAGCGATGTGTTAAAAATGGACTAAATTTAAACGCAATATTCACACGCAGAGATTGTCTATTGAAATGTGTGTGATACTTTGCGTATAAAAAATTACCTTGCGATTTGACATTTTGGACTCAACGTAGCATTAAAACGTACGTTCCACCATGGTTCCACGTGGAAATAGGCTGATTTTACCTCGAGTCTAGGTAAAGGAAACGTAGAGAACGAGTGTTTCTCTACGAATGTTATAGTCAAAATATCATGTGTTTTTTGTACAGCTGAGGGGTGGTGCAATAACTTTGTGTATCCCCGAGGTGGTGAAGTATTATAGGGGTGGGGGGGTCAAAGATTGGTTGGCAGGTCAAAGGGGGAAGCATTTTTTGCAGGTCAAAAGTTGGGTGGGGGAGGGCAAGGAAAGTTTGGCTCAGATATTTTAGGAACATTAGGAACACGTTCAAATATGCACAATTCCTGATCGGTTATTTATTTATTTATTTATTTATTTATTTATTTATTTATTTATTTATTTATTTATTTATTTATTTACACACAAATTCAAAGTATAGACCTCTGGCAAGGCAACGGTTTACTCGCACCTATAAGATTAGTATTTTTGAAAAGAGCTGTATTGTATTCAATCTATGTTTGCAGACATACACAGGTGATTAGTGCAATCTGCTTGTGTTGGCATGGTTGGGCGATCTATTCAAACATTGTATTCATCTATTGCGATTATTACGTCACTTCTTAACTTATAGAGGCTCTGCATTCTTTTATTGATTGGCTCCAAACAAAGGATTTGAACCGATGTCCTTCACCGTAGTTATGGAGGAGTACAGTTCAACAAAAGCATGATTGCAATCTACCACGACATTTCGGCTAACACACATAAGAAATGCACTACGATAAAATAGGTTGATGAAAACAGTGCAACAGAGCATTAGTGCCCAAAATTGAAAAGCTGTATAATTTATAAACAATATACACTACACATAAAAAAATACTACTACAAGGGATTTTCGACATATAAGAATCCAAACAATCAAGTACCAACATGCACAGTTTTGTCCTTATATCACTTTTGGGTTTATAACAAAATTTAATATTAGGGAAATGAGACTGGGCTAATTTATGTATTACGTAGAGAGGATTAAGATCCCTTTATTGATCCCTGACCCCACCGACTACCCCGGGCTGATTTCATGCAAAACAAATCACCAGATGACTGACTATAGGACATAGCGCCACAACACGAGCGTTGGTAAAGTATGTGGCCTCACTGCAATACATAGCTACGTAAAAACGTACGTGTTAACGTACGTAAAAACGTACGTCCTACGTCTACGTTTGGAAAATCGCAATCTCTCTAATATGTGCGGCAAATAGCGCTATTGGTCTGTTTATAGTGGCGACCAATACCGTATAAGATGTACTTATACTCTAAATACCGGATAATCTGGCTCACTATAACTAGAGCGTGTTTATAGTGAGCCAGATTATGCGGTATTTAGCTGGACTGCCACGCAGTCTATATTTGTTTATGTTTTACTAATCATTGCAAATCTAGACTACGCCGTAGTTTAGCTAAATAACGGAAAGATTGTCTCACTATAAACACGCTCTATGAGGCACAACTTTCAGGGTCACATTAATAAAGACTTCTCGGTAGGATTTATTGATTGATATCAGCCTGCATTCGTGGTGCGTCACGCACGTGGAGCTACTTCAATTTTTACGGCTGATTGACTTTTAACCGTAAGTCCATTCATCAATACCTACGGTACGTATGCATACGGGAGCCGCAACAACGCTAATACGACGTTACTCATTGTTATTCTCATTTAAATATATTTTGTCCTACCACGGACAAATTCGCATGATAATAGGACAATAAAACATGATTGTGATATGTATGAATGGTTGTTGAATCGATTTAGAGACCTGACTCTCTGTCATCTTCAGCTATCGTAGAACATGACAATTGTCGTACCGTCCCGGGAGGTTGATTACAAACACTCTGTAGGTATGGAAAATTGTTCCGCTAGTATGGAAGGCCAGCAGGAAAAAAATCCAAATAACATTTATCAAGCATATGTAGTACGGAAGCGTCTATGTGACACTAGATTGCCCCGCAGGGTTACAAAGAACCACAAACCGCGAAATGTGGATATCCAACTAGATTGCCCCGCAGGGCTATAAAGAACTACACACCGCGAAATATGGATGTCCAACAAGTCTTAACTATAAATTAGCCCTCGATAGAGGGCAAAGCTTGAAGGATAAGGAAAATTATAACCACGAACCGCGAAAGACCTCAAACAACCGCCGCTCAATAGAGATATCCAACTAGATTGCCTGCAGGGGTACAAAGAACCACAAACGGCGAAATTTGGATATCCAACTAGCAGGGCTACAAAGAACCACACATCGCGAAATATGGATATCCAACAAGCTTAAACAAAAAATTAGCCCCGATAGAGGACAGGGCTTGAAAAATAAAGGAATACCACGAACCGCGAAAGACCGCCAACAACCGCCGCTCAATAGAGATATCCAACTAGATTGCCTGCAGGGCTACAAAGAACCACAAACGGCGAAATTTGGATATCCAACTAGATTGCCCCAGGGCTACAAAGAACCACGTACATTTTAGTTATAGGTCTAGCTACATATACTCGTATTTTGTATTGTCATAAATCAAGGATAATATTATTCAAACTTCTATTTTTCGCTTTATTCGTCTTATGTAGTACTTCGTAACCGGATGACTTTTCAAGCTTGGAGCTACTCGGCTTCATTCATAAAAAGAAAGGAAATCTACCAAAAAAACGTTGACAACGTAAAGAAAGCGGCAAGTTTAAAAGCCCCACCTCGGCTCACTTTTTGAAACTTGGTCCCATTTTGAACATCAACAGCAAAATCGGCGTTTTTATTTTATTTAAAAAAAATAAAATACAGCGTTTCCAACCTTTTTAATAATAGCATGACTGGCATTATATGCCTATTTGTTATTTATTTAATTCGATCATTAATCATGAAATTAATATAATAAAACAAAGCATATATATAGGATGTTGGCTTACCATGCAAGAGCAAGATTATAACCTTTCTGATCTTACAAATTAATATCGCATCGGTACATTAAAGACGCATAACACATCTGGAAATGTTTGAAGTTGATAATATTATGATAAAGTTTAAATCAGTCCCAGGAAATCAGTACGTTTTACAAATGGGACCAAGTTTCAAAAAGTGAGCCGACCTTACGTTTGGGTTTTGGAAAGAACCTTCTGTTAAATCATGCATGACTCAATTACAAATCTGTACATCCCTTTCTTCTTGTGTATTGATATTTTGAATAGTGTTTATCTTTCCCTAATAGATAGCGCCCTGATCGATTCTTCCTGCATATCAATATGCTTCATTTACATTACCGGTACATATCGGACAATAATCCCTACCATAACAAACCATGTAAACAATGGTCACCTATATTACAGGTGATATAACAGGTCTATATTATAGGATTAGATTAGTAAACTATGATCTATTTGCAAGTATTATATTGAGCAGGAAAGATGTGATACTATTTTTTGTATAGTAGTCTAGTTGCCGGCGTCAGGTATACATAATAATTTTTTTATGATGATGACATGTATGATGCAAACTCATAGGTGTTGTGCGTTTGGCAATTTGGGAGGGGTGGGGGTTCAAAATGACCCCATAGGATTATAAAATCAAAATTTCAATTGCTCAAATACCTCTTTCAAATATATCAAATTATTTACATAAATAAACAAAAATAAATAAATAAATAAATAAATAAATAAATAAATAAATAAATAAATAAACGAAAAAAACAAACCAATTGTAGCGTAGCATTAAAATCATAAATATAACCATTGCTGGCAGGAGGACTCGAACCAACGATATTGACATTAGCAGTCTGATGCTCTACCATTGAGCTATGACAGCATCTAGTGATGAGGGTCGAGTTTTTAGCTTATTATACAGTGTTTGTCTGTGATAATGCCGCCTCGTGAAATAAATAAATATAAAATCTCAATTTTTAATTTAAATTTATTTGATAGTTTTCTAACCTATATTTTCTTTAGAGCAGGGACAAATATTTCCCTTTTATCCAATTTGACCGCTATATAAGAATCTACTTCTTTTATTACTGATTTAATTCCGCGATTTGTTCCATTAAGCAATATCAATGATTAATGTCACACATCTCCCAACAGATACTTAGTTGGCTTAGTGGTTTTGCACAGCGCTGTTTAACCGGGAGGTACCGAGATCGATTCCCACCTCTGCCTGCAATTTTTTTAAAGACTAGGAAATAATAACCTGACATTCGCCGCTGACATTCGTACTGCAGAAGCGGAGTTATAACTTGTTAAACTTTGCTCCTTCCGTAAAAGGGTACATTATTTTGGCACTACATTATTTCTTTTTTTTTCCTTTTCACATTGCTGGTATTAAATATCAAATGGTCATAATTGGTGGTCACTTCAAATCATCCTCAACTGAACGAGGTTCAGGAATGTCCTCTCATTGTTAATTGTTGGTTAACCCACCACTTGAGAATAAAGGACTATGAATAGGCGCAACAGGATTACCTACGGGATTATCTCAAGGATATAATTATGTTCTCCCTCCTTTTCTTACATCTTCTCTAATATGTGACCGTACAGCACGAATGAGCCGTAAATGTCCTCAATTGTATTCTGAGTTACAGTGTAAAATGGGCATGAAGGTCGTATTCATAGGTACCTCAATTTGGTGCTACGTGTACCTCATTTAATGAGATACACGTAGCACCAAATTGAAATACCTATGAATATGACCTTCATGCCCATTTTACACTGTAACTCAGAATACAATTGAGGACATTTACGTCTCAATCGTGGTCTACGGTCACATCTGTGCTATTGTCAATGGTTATTGTTAAAAGGCAATAAGGTGTGTAAATGCAATATTTCCTCTGAATAGGAAAGACTCTCTACATCGAGTTATGTATGCTGGTGGTTCGCAACACTGTTATTTAAGAGAAGGTATCTTCCAAATCCAAATTCAAATGGAGGTGGGGCTTTTTAAACTTGCTGCTTTCTTTACGTTGTCAACGTTTTTTTGGTAGATCTATTATTGCACACAACCTTTTAAATTTTCACGCGCGACTTTACCTTATTTTTGTACCTGCGTCGGTAAGAGATCAAAACAATTGGTAAATACAACAGAATATTATATTTTTGAAATGTTATTTTGTTTGAGTTTGTCTATCTGATATTGATTGCTCTTTTGTTGTTGCCATTGTATGTTATTATTGTTGTTTCTGATGCTGCTATTGTTGTTATTTTTGTTTTCGTTGTTTCCAGTTGGTTTTAGGGATAATAATAAATTATTATTATTATTATTATTATTATTATTATTATTATATATTATTATTATTATTATTATTATTATTATTATTATTATTATTATTATTATTTTTATTATTATTATTATTATTATTACGTTATAGCAATATTACGTAGGAGATGTTTGTACTTATTTTGATATCACTGGATAGAAGAGACCAATAGCTATACTTCTGTACCAAATATACTGCGCCAAAAAGTATCCTTACACTGGGGAAAAATAATCACAATTTCAAAGTAAATTGCGGTAAAATTGTTGAGTTTTTAATATCTAATCCTGCACATTATGACACCACATTGAATACAATGTGTCATCAAGACGTAAAGTTAGAAGCAATTGAATAGATGAAGGTCCAGTTCTAAAAGTGACAAACTGGCCTATCCAAGGCACGAAAAGATTCCAACAAGCGCAACAACTTGAGACAACACAATTTCGTCAATGAATCTTTATTTAAAGCAGTTTTTATTTCAGTTTTTACTTCCCTGTACTTTTCATAACTTTCATTTTATTTGTCAGCTCTTTTGTTTCTGTTTTCTTTTGTTCCTTTTATTTCAAATTAAAGGCACGCACAAATTAGTCATTCACCACTCTCAAACCATATGTCTAGTCCGTGGAGTTTTGAATAAGTCAAATGCTTGTAACTTTGCTTCCTGAAGTCACATTGGATTCAATGGGGAGTCATAATGTACCGGATTAGATAGCGCATGTAGAAAAAAACAAATTTACCCCAATATGGTTCAGTTTTGAAATTGTGATTATTTTTCCATGTGTAAGGATACCTTGTTGGCGCAGTATATAATGAAATATAACATTTAACAACCACCCTCTTCGTATTCCGTGCATATGGCTCGGTTAAGAGAAAATGCCTCCAAGAGGATCGATGATTGTATCCTTTGGCACAGAGCGTTTTCGGCAATTTTCCTATGGGATTTTCCTAATTTAAAAATCGATTGGGTGCAATCTGGAATTTGTTAGGGGCTGTGCTATAATTATAAGCCCCCGGAGGGGGGGTTAAAATTTCCAAATGGCTCGCCAAAAATCGCTTGCCCCCCCCTCTCGGCTCGCCAAAAATCGCTTGCCCCCCCCTCTCAGCCCACCAAAACTTCTTTGCCCCCCCCCCCTTTGAACATGCCAAATTTTTGGGATCCCAATTTGCAAACCTTAAATGGTATAGATGTACATGTTGCTAGCGCAGCTAGCAGGAAAATTTGCATATTTAAGCGTTTCCGTACTGTTTTCCTAAGCATTTTTAGAGCGTTTAATTAAAAAGGCGCCCCATGAATGTGTGCCAAAACCGCTTGCCCCCCCATCCCGGCTTGCACAAAATTACTTGCCCCTTTCGGCTCGCCAACAAATTTTCTTGCCCCCCCCCAATCTCACCCTCCCCCAGGGCTCATACTTATTGCACAGCCCTTTGTAGCCGGAAGCCTGTGCGCGTCACTTGGTAAAGTAGTGCCTGCATTTTTGCATCTGCACACAACAAAGCACAAGCAGGTGTCAACATTGGGGTGATGATTGTATGGACCTCCTAGCACAATATTGTGGGGATTTATCCCCGCCATCCCCCAGGATCTACGCCTATATGATATCATCACTTTTTGTCAAATTTGTAATACGTAATAGTGCGTGAAGGTCGTAATCGTAGCTACCTCAATTTGGTGCGATAAGTTTCTCATTTGATAGCGTTTAATTGCTGAAGAGGATAATAATCTTCTACCTATTTCTATAGAATCCTTTAAGAGTTCTAGTCTTTGTTTGCTTTGGTTAAATGTTCAAGTGGTGGGTTAAAAAGCATTTTATGTATAACCAACAATTACCAGTGAGAGTACATTCCTGAACCTCATTGATTTGGGGATGATTTGAAATGACCACAAATTATGACTGTATGATATGTTACCAGCAATGTGGAAAAAGAGACACATGTAGAACCGAAAATGTACCATTTTGTGAAGGAGTAGAGTTCAACAAAATGGTACATTTTGTTAGAGTTCAACAAACCACAATCCCGTTTCTGGATATCGTTTAAAGTCAAATGATATACAATTGTAAAGCTTATGATCTATCTATTTTCTAAACACGAAATAAAACAAAATTGACCGGGCCGACTTTACGGCTGTTTCGTAGAGTCCGGTCACATTTAAACGCGCGTTCATGCGTAACTAATAAAAGTAAACTCGTATTCTCTTGTTGATTTTCAAGAGCCACAGGATATTAAAATCCCCGATATTTGTAACAGAACACGTGAACTCAACACTTCCCCTGACATTGACTTCTTTATCCTGATGACCTGTCACAGGAATACCTATGCATGACTCAATTACAAATCTGTACATCCCTTTCTTCTTGTGTATTGATATTTTGAATAGTGTTTATCTTTCCCTAATAGATAGCGCCCTGATCGATTCTTCCTGCATATCAATATGCTTCATTTACATTACCGGTACATATCGGACAATAATCCCTACCATAACAAACCATGTAAACAATGGTCACCTATATTACAGGTGATATAACAGGTCTATATTATAGGATTAGATTAGTAAACTATGATCTATTTGCAAGTATTATATTGAGCAGGAAAGATGTGATACTATTTTTTGTATAGTAGTCTAGTTGCCGGCGTCAGGTATACATAATGTTTTTTTATGATGATGACATGTATGATGCAAACTCATAGGTGTTGTGCGTTTGGCAATTTGGGAGGGGTGGGGGTTCAAAATGACCCCATAGGATTATAAAATCAAAATTTCAATTGCTCAAATACCTCTTTCAAATATATCAAATTATTTACATAAATAAACAAAAATAAATAAATAAATAAATAAATAAATAAATAAATAAATAAATAAATAAACGAAAAAAACAAACCAATTGTAGCGTAGCATTAAAATCATAAATATAACCATTGCTGGCAGGAGGACTCGAACCAACGATATTGACATTAGCAGTCTGATGCTCTACCATTGAGCTATGACAGCATCTAGTGATGAGGGTCGAGTTTTTAGCTTATTATACAGTGTTTGTCTGTGATAATGCCGCCTCGTGAAATAAATAAATATAAAATCTCAATTTTTAATTTAAATTTATTTGATAGTTTTCTAACCTATATTTTCTTTAGAGCAGGGACAAATATTTCCCCTTTTATCCAATTTGACCGCTATATAAGAATCTACTTCTTTTATTACTGATTTAATTCCGCGATTTGTTCCATTAAGCAATAGCAATGATTAATGTCACACATCTCCCAACAGATACTTAGTTGGCTTAGTGGTTTTGCACAGCGCTGTTTAACCGGGAGGTACCGAGATCGATTCCCACCTCTGCCTGCAATTTTTTAAAGACTAGGAAATAATAACTTAACATTCGCCGCTGAAATTCGTACTGCAGAAGCGGAGTTATAACTTGTTAAACTTTGCTCCTTCCGTAAAAGGGTACATTATTTTGGCACTACATTATTTCTTTTTTTTTTCCTTTTCACATTGCTGGTATTAAATATCAAATGGTCATAATTGGTGGTCACTTCAAATCATCCTCAACTGAACGAGGTTCAGGAATGTCCTCTCATTGTTAATTGTTGGTTAACCCACCACTTGAGAATAAAGGACTATGAATAGGCGCAACAGGATTACCTACGGGATTATCTCAAGGATATAATTATGTTCTCCCTCCTTTTCTTACATCTTCTCTAATATGTGACCGTACAGCACGAATGAGCCGTAAATGTCCTCAATTGTATTCTGAGTTACAGTGTAAAATGGGCATGAAGGTCGTATTCATAGGTACCTCAATTTGGTGCTACGTGTACCTCATTTAATGAGATACACGTAGCACCAAATTGAAATACCTATGAATATGACCTTCATGCCCATTTTACACTGTAACTCAGAATACAATTGAGGACATTTACGGCTCATTCGTGGTGTACGGTCACATATGTGCTAGTGTCAATGGTTATTGTTAAAAGGCAATAAGGTGTGTAAATGCAATATTTCCTCTGAATAGGAAAGACTCTCTACATCGAGTTATGTATGCTGGTGGTTCGCAACACTGTTATTTAAGAGAAGGTATCTTCCAAATCCAAATTCAAATGGAGGTGGGGCTTTTTAAACTTGCTGCTTTCTTTACGTTGTCAACGTTTTTTTGGTAGATCTATTATTGCACACAACCTTTTAAATTTTCACGCGCGACTTTACCTTATTTTTGTACCTGCGTCGGTAAGAGATCAAAACAATTGGTAAATACAACAGAATATTATATTTTTGAAATGTTATTTTGTTTGAGTTTGTCTATCTGATATTGATTGCTCTTTTGTTGTTGCCATTGTATGTTATTATTGTTGTTTCTGATGCTGCTATTGTTGTTATTTTTGTTTTCGTTGTTTCCAGTTGGTTTTTAGGGATAATAATAAATTATTATTATTATTATTATTATTATTATTATTATTATTATTATATATTATTATTATTATTATTATTATTATTATTATTATTATTATTATTATTATTTTTATTATTATTATTATTATTATTACGTTATAGCAATATTACGTAGGAGATGTTTGTACTTATTTTGATATCACTGGATAGAAGAGACCAATAGCTATACTTCTGTACCAAATATACTGCGCCAAAAAAGTATCCTTACACTGGGGAAAAATAATCACAATTTCAAAGTAAATTGCGGTAAAATTGTTGAGTTTTTTAATATCTAATCCTGCACATTATGACACCACATTGAATACAATGTGTCATCAAGACGTAAAGTTAGAAGCAATTGAATAGATGAAGGTCCAGTTCTAAAAGTGACAAACTGGCCTATCCAAGGCACGAAAAGATTCCAACAAGCGCAACAACTTGAGACAACACAATTTCGTCAATGAATCTTTATTTAAAGCAGTTTTTATTTCAGTTTTTACTTCCCTGTACTTTTCATAACTTTCATTTTATTTGTCAGCTCTTTTGTTTCTGTTTTCTTTTGTTCCTTTTATTTCAAATTAAAGGCACGCACAAATTAGTCATTCACCACTCTCAAACCATATGTCTAGTCCGTGGAGTTTTGAATAAGTCAAATGCTTGTAACTTTGCTTCTTGAAGTCACATTGGATTCAATGGGGAGTCATAATGTACCGGATTAGATAGCGCATGTAGAAAAAAACAAATTTACCCCAATATGGTTCAGTTTTGAAATTGTGATTATTTTTCCATGTGTAAGGATACCTTGTTGGCGCAGTATATAATGAAATATAACATTTAACAACCACCCTCTTCGTATTCCGTGCATATGGCTCGGTTAAGAGAAAATGCCTCCAAGAGGATCGATGATTGTATCCTTTGGCACAGAGCGTTTTCGGCAATTTTCCTATGGGATTTTCCTAATTTAAAAATCGATTGGGTGCAATCTGGAATTTGTTAGGGGCTGTGCTATAATTATAAGCCCCCCGGAGGGGGGTTAAATTTCCAAATGGCTCGCCAAAATCGCTTGCCCCCCCTCTCGGCTCGCCAAAATCGCTTGCCCCCCCTCTCAGCCCACCAAAACTTCTTTGCCCCCCCCCCCCTTTGAACATGCCAAATTTTTGGGATCCCAATTTGCAAACCTTAAATGGTATAGATGTACATGTTGCTAGCGCAGCTAGCAGGAAAATTTGCATATTTAAGCGTTTCCGTACTGTTTTCCTAAGCATTTTTAGAGCGTTTAATTAAAAAGGCGCCCCATGAATGTGTGCCAAAAACCGCTTGCCCCCCTCTCGGCTTGCCAAAAATTGCTTGTCCCCCCTTTCGGCTCGCCAACAAATTTTCTTGCCCCCCCCCCCCCAATCTTACCCTCCCCCAGGGCTCATAATTATTGCACAGCCCTTTGTAGCAGTAAGCTTGTGCGCGTCACTTTGTAAAGTAGTGCCTGCATGTTTGCATCTGCACACAACAAAGCACAAGCAGGTGTCAACATTGGGGTGATGATTGTATGGACCTCCTAGCACAATATTGTGGGGGATTTATCCCCCGCCATCCCCCGGGATCTACGCCTATATGATATCATCACTTTTTGTCAAATTTGTAATACGTAATAGTGCGTGAAGGTCGTAATCGTAGCTACCTCAATTTGGTGCGATAAGTTTCTCATTTGATAGCGTTTAATTGCTGAAGAGGATAATAATCTTCTACCTATTTCTATAGAATCCTTTAAGAGTTCTAGTCTTTGTTTGCTTTGGTTAAATGTTCAAGTGGTGGGTTAAAAAGCATTTTATGTATAACCAACAATTACCAGTGAGAGTACATTCCTGAACCTCATTGATTTGGGGATGATTTGAAATGACCACAAATTATGACTGTATGATATGTTACCAGCAATGTGGAAAAAGAGACACATGTAGAACCGAAAAATGTACCATTTTGTTGAAGGAGTAGAGTTCAACAAACCACAATCCCGTTTCTGGATATCGTTTAAAGTCAAATGATATACAATTGTAAAGCTTATGATCTATCTATTTTCTAAACACGAAATAAAACAAAATTGACCGGGCCGACTTTACGGCTGTTTCGTAGAGTCCGGTCACATTTAAACGCGCGTTCATGCGTAACTAATAAAAGTAAACTCGTATTCTCTTGTTGATTTTTCAAGAGCCACAGGATATTAAAATCCCCGATATTTGTAACAGAACACGTGAACTCAACACTTCCCCTGACATTGACTTCTTTATCCTGATGACCTGTCACAGGAATACCTTCACACACCGTTAAGAATAACAGAGCATCTCTAATACCTTCATGAACAGAGTGATAAAATATCAACGATGTATATACAACATAAAGTTCGACATATAAAATCAGCCATTGTTAAGTTGCAGTAACGTTCATATCCAATATCGACAAATTGTTCAATATAAGTTTTAAATTAACGCTAATCTCAGCGACAGAATACACCTGATTCCATTTAGCATGTGCAATGACATTTTCTTTAATATGCTCCACCTTCCTTAATTTAATTTTATTTTAAATAGTTATAACATAATGATAGTGTAAATCGTTCATCATTTGGTTTGATAAATTTGATTTTGTTGGGGTCAAATACCTTGAGGTAAATACAAAAATGACAAACAAAATAAAATGTTTGAACATAAGATACTCTTAACAGAAAATCATAATCTTTATAATCCTAATTAAGGCAATATACAGAAAGATATACCAACACGTTGATTAAAGCTATATTGTAACATTTGCTGAGGACATCCTCAATGTTTTCCAGTCGTTTTGAATAAAATCAGATTAATGAAGATTCAAAGGAATCCATGATATTTTTATATAAATAATCATAATCTTCATAATCCTAATCAAGGCAATTATAAATTCCAGAAAAATATGTCAACACGTTGATGCAGTGGGGTTTACAATCTAGTTTATTGCATGTTACACATTATTGCATTGTATTGGCTACATTTGCAGCATAGAGGCAGAACAAAAATCACGTTTCTCCTAGAGTTCAAGAATTATTGTAACTATTAAATGGGTAAGCATTACTAAATTTACTTCAATTACTTCATTTAAAATATGAGCCTTTTACGGTCTTTCTGGTCATAGCCTGATACATTCCTGTATGGTATGTATGCTATAGCACAATTCGGTGCAATATAATGTTATCATTCCCAATCCTGGAATATCGTTTACTTTTCCTCTCTAGATTTTCGCTACTTTGTACATGCACCTGTCACTTACGTATAGATTCAGATAATAACTCATGGAACAATAAAAATGTGACAGGAACAGTTACATTTCTAAAATTTTCATTGGTACTATAGAACTATAGAACTATTGAATATGTTCATATTCATTTGATGATTTGCATAATTGTCGCCATTTTGTGCCAAATGAAACAAATCTCGTTTAAGGGAGGGAGCATGGGGAGTGGCTACAACATGCAGTGCTGTACTATTTTGGACATGGATTAAGCAAGTCCTTTTTAAAACCATAGAGTGTGTCATTTGAAAATTATATTTACATTTCGCTAAAACATTCTTGTATACGTACACATCAAATACCAAAATAAAGTGCACCTAGATCCTATGATTACTTAAATGATGGCACGAAATGTCTTATACTATCTTGATATTATTTTATTTTATTTTATTAGTTCTTATTTTGCCTGGGGAAACCCCATCAGTGCAAGCACTGTTTTTCAGGGGTGCCCAGGGTCAAACAAAATACATCAAAATCTTTTAAAAACACATACATTAAAATTAAATATGGAATACAGATAATAAGATAGAATTGCACATGTATACAACATACTTAATAAAACACTATGTAAAAATACATTTAAATGTATTAGTGTTATGCATGATGGATATAAGTTTCATATGTTCTTTGATTCTCCGTTGGTTTCTTTAACTCCACATAAGTAGAGTCGACGTTGTTACCTTCTGTTCCTGCTACTGGTCTTACGTATGGCATGTACGCACTCTCAGTTGGCTGAGGTGGAGGCACTTCATATACTGTGCTGTTTGCATCATTCGTATCGTCCCTCCTTTCTAAATTAGTGTTTAGATTTTTGCATCTGTACATAACAAAGCATACTACAACTACGATTAGCAATAACACAAGGAACCCACCAACAGCCCCAGCGATTATAAAAGTTAATGGGTTATCTGGTTCTGGTAAACCAGCAGCAGCACCAGTAGTAAAAATCGCTATCTGTTCTTCACTTCGATCTGTTGCTGACGACGCCGTTGATGCCAAATGTACGGATAGCTTCGTTGTAACTGAACTTGGGCTAGATGGACCAATGACTGTAAGGGTTACCAAATTGCTTACAATTTGTAGTGGTCCCAGCTGTGGGTTAGCCGTTGTGCTGCCAAAAATCTGATGATAACCACAGCTGAACAAAACGTTACCATCGTTTATTGTCACGTCGGTAATGGTCAAGTAATATGACATAATATTGGGATCCATATCATCTGCAATGGCAGACACAGTATAAAGACCATGGTTATTTGGAGAGAATCCGGACGGTATTGGAATCGTGCGATTGGTGCCACGAGCATTGAACGGAAACGCGTAACTAGTTTGTCGGTTTGTCATCAGCCACGCTATGACAACGTTCTTAGAATTGGCTAAATCGAAAGAACATACAAACAAAACGGTTCCCCTGGCGTTAACTTCTTTGTCTTGAAGGTCTTTCACAAGCACTGGCATACCAACGACTGTAAGGGTTACCAAACTGCTTACAATTTGCACTGGTCCTAGCTGTGGGTTATCTGTTGTGCCGCCTTCAACCTCTTGGTAACCACAGCCAAACAAAAAGTTACCATCGTTTATTGTCACGTCGGTAATAAACAAGTTATATGACGTTAGGCTGGGATCCATATCATCTGTAATGTCAGACACACTATAAACTCCATGGTTATTTGAAGAGAATGCCGACGGTATCGGAACCACGCGATTGGTGCCGCGAGCCTGGATCGGAAGCACGGCCATAGTTTGTTGGTTTGTTAACTGCCACGTTATTACTTCGCCCTGAGTATTAGTAAAATCAAAAGAACAAACAAACTTAACAGTTCCTTCGGCGTTAACTTCCTTGTCCTGAAGGTCTGTTACAAGCACAGGAACACCTTCGCATACAGTTGTAAACAGCAACCCACCAATTAATACCAATGTAGAACACAATGTCAAATGCTGAACAAAACCACCCATTGTCAGTTTACAGCAAGTGCTCATTTCTAATACATACAAATCTGAAGCAAGAATTCCAGGCTAGCAGTGCTAGCATTAAGGAATATTCTGACTAAAGTATACAATAGAGGATCAGAACATAAAAAGACTCCTGAGATTTTTTGAACAGCATGCAGCAGTATCGCGACCCGCGGACGAGTTACAAGGAAATAAAAGAGATATTCCAAACAAGTGTATGATTTGGTACCTTTCAATATGTGAAATGTACCATGACAACACAAAATGACTACAAACACATTGTTTGCTATTATTTAGCAAAATATTATAATAGGATGTCGATTTTTACCAAAATATTAATATCATAATATTTATATGTATATAGATATTGTTCATGCTCATACTGCTCTATTTATTTAACCACTTTGCTTTAAATTTGTATTTAATTTTTTAAACAAATGTGCTATCTCAGCGATAGAATATACGCCTGATCCCACTGATTTAACTAGGAGTGGGCTATAGATGGCCCATACTTAGTTTTATTTTCTAAACAGTTTATTTTTTGTTCTATATAATCTCGGCATGAAATGACAAAATTTTTGGCAGGGGGTCTGAGAAAAAAGTGTGCAGCGCCCTCTTGTGTCACCACAGTTCTGTCACCATACCTTATCTTTGTAGGTGATTGGATTTGAGTACAAAATCCTTCATAGTACTCCTTTTCTGGCATATTGCTATGATTTTGGTGTCTAAATATATGTAAATGAGCTAAAGATACCTAATTTTGAAAGTTTCATGAAAATCGGACATTCCGTTTTCTTAAAATTGCTATTTCGGACAAAATTGAGCGTGAGGGCGCTTTTCAAGATTTTGCGCAAATTTTCTTCCTTTCGGTATTTTAATGTTTACATCTATGAAGATTGATCTGCTTGAGAAATTTGAGCTTTTTAGCAGAAGCGGTTTGTCCGCAACGCTCATCTGAACGTTCATTTGGATGCCACCATTGGATTGTACATGATAAAAGGTCATTGACCCCCATGTGTTTGTATAGCAGTGTCGAAGGAACATTCAAACGAGTGCTACGGACAAACTAATTGTGATAAAATGCTCAAATTTCATGAGCAGTTTGAACTAATGATCATCTTCATAGCTATTAACTTAAAAACAGAGAATGGACGTTAACTTTCGAAAAATCATGAAAAGCGCCCTCATGCTCAATTTTGACCCAAAATGTCCATTTTTAAGAAAACGCAATGTCCAATTTTCATGCAACTTCCAAAATTAGGTATTTTGAGCTCATTTACATATATTTAGACACCAAAATCATAGCAACATGCCAGAAAAGGACTACTTTGAAGGATTTTGTACTCAAATCCACTCCCTCAACAATGGTAAGGTATGGTGACATAAGAGGGCGCTGCACACTTTTTTCTCGGACACCCATTTCAAATTGAGATAGGGTAAAAGGAATAAATAAAAACTGTTTGGAAAATCATATGACAAAAAAAGTAGTTTTCACCTCTGTATAGCACACTGCTAATTTAACATTGTTCGATGATATGTCCTTATTGTTCACCTTCCTCGCTTAGTTTAGTAAAAAGAAACACAAATAATAATATTATTATAATAATATTAATAGTGTACTATTAATAATTCGTCTGCTTTTGGTCGGTTTTGGCTGTAATTGTTTCTTGTTTCATTGTTTCCTTCTATCAGTTGGTTTGCTAGATTTGAATTTGTTCTGGTCAAATCTTGAACTACATTGAGGTAATTAAAATGACACGAAAATGTTAAACAAACATATGCTACATTTTCACCCAACAATATTATTGACAACAAACATAATTTGTTTTTTTCGTAGCGTATTTTGACATAACACTTGATCATAGTCAACACAGCAAATTAGAAACAAGAATCTGCCATATTAGTTGTAACAAGTTTTTAATCATCTTTAGAATCGTGATACTCTGCATGTTACACATTAAAAATTAAGCCTAGAGTTCAAGAATTATGGAAACTATTGAATGGGTAAGCATTTTTACTTCAATTACCTCATTTAAAATATGAGTTTATAATCGTCAAATTTACAATGTATGACTTAGCTAAGACAACAAAAAGTTACAGCCTTTCTGGTCATAACCTGATACACCCCTAATAGTAAATTTCGGTGCAATATACAGTAAGCAAAAGAATTAAGGTACCAGTTGTGTGCACCCGGTATATCCTAAATAAAGACATATGTGTCAAAATTAAAACAAGCAGTCGACGCATGTACTCTTTAGCTCTGATTTAAGACCTTATTTGTTGAGAATTAAAGAAACGGTGATCCAAAACCTAATGAAGATACGAAATAAAAAGTTGCACTTTTGTGTTCTAATCAATGAAAGCACGGCGCTAGTTTGTTTGTTCGCGAACGCTTGTGTACAAATCAATAGGGCATGCAATATGGCAAACTGCAACTTTTAAATTTGCATCTTCCTAGGGTTTTTGGATCGTCGTGTCTTTATTTCTTAAACAATTTCAACGAATGAGGTCTTAAATTCGAGCTAAAAGATGCAGCTATTGGCTGTTGGTTCCAATTATGACATATCTGCCTTTGTTTAGGATATACAAGGGGTGAACGTTACTGGTACCTTAATTATTTGGTTTACTGTAGTGTATCCTGGAATACCGTTTGCTTTTCCTCTCATGGATTATTGCTACCTTGTACATGCACCTGACACTTGCGCATATAGCTTCAGATGATATATCATGGCACAGCAAAATGAGTCAGGAACAGTTATGTTTTATTAGTACCGTAGAACTTTTGAATATGTTCATAGAATATATTCATTTGATGATTTGAATAATTTTCGCCATTTTCGGCCAAATGAAGAAATCAAACGGAAACCAAATTAGTTGTATCTTACTTCGGTTAATGGGGAGGGATACACAATGTAGTGTTGTTCCATTTTATTTTAATAATTTAATATTTGGGACATGGATTAGAATTTTAGAATCATAGAGTGATTCATTTGAAGAAATGTTTTAGGCAACAATGATATTAACATCATTACGTTCTCTCAGAAATCCTTGAATACGTACACGCTCAAATATACCGAAATGAAGTGCACGTATATTCTTAAAATTAATTAAATGATGTATGGTGTATATGCCAAGAAACGAACTGGCCTTGATAGATCTTGATAGATGTTATGCATGATGGATATGACTTTCATATGTTCTTTGATTCTCCGTTGGTTTCTTTAACTCCATATAAGTAGAGTCGACGTTGTCACCTTCTGTCCCTGGTACTGGTCTTACATATGGCATGTACGCACTCTCAATTGGCTGAGGTGGAGGAACTTCATATACTGTACTATTTGCATCATTCATATCATCCCTTTGTAAGGTAGTGTCTGACTTTTTTAATCTGCACATAACAAAGCATACTACAACTATAATTAACAGTAAAACTAGAAAGCCACCAACTGCTCCAGCGATTATAATAGTTAAGGAGTTTGACTCTGGTAAATCAGTAGTAACATTCGGAATTCGTTTTGAATATTGATCTGTTGCTGATGCCGCCGGAGTACTGAAATTCGTTATCTGTTTTGCAGTTTGATCTGTTGCTAACGATGCTGGATTCATTGTGAGAGGACTTGAACTAGATGGACCAATGATTGTTAGAGATACCACACTGCTTAAAATTTGAAATGGGCCAAATGCTGGGTTATCCGTTGAGCCGCCAATAACTTCGTGGTAACCACAGCTGAACAAAAAGTTGCCATCGTGTATTGTCACGTCGGTAATAAGCAAGTGAAAAGATATTATAAGGTTGGAATCCATATCAACTGTAATGTCTGACACACTATAAAGTCCATGGTCTTTTGAAGAGAAAGCAGAATTTATCGGAACCGAGCGATTGGTACCGGCAGCCGCAAACGGAAACACGTTCGTCGCTTGTTGCTTGTCTGTCAACTGCCACGATATTGCGTAACTCCCAGTACTAGTAAAATCAAGAGAACACACAAACTCAACAGTTCCCCCGACGTTAACTTCTTTGTCATGAAGATCTGTTACAAGCACGGGCACATCTTCACATACAGTTGATAAGAACATACAGCTTAATAGCAGAAACAGAAGAAAACCACCCATTGTCAGAATACAGTAAGCGCTAATATCAAATATCCACACAATTGTCAATATATAAGTTTTAGTTAGCATGAATGTACATCAAGTAATAAAATTGACTGTCATGCCAAGCAGGATCAAGATCAAATCATAAGAATTTCGCTGGAAGATTTCAAACAGGAGCTCAGGTACATAGTGAAGTATTGTGGTGTATAGTACATTTACAAATCCTGCTTGACGTAGCTGCATACGATATACAATCATACGATCGAGGAAATGAAAACATTCCAAAACGGTTTCCAAACAAGTTGTGAGTCAACTCCACCATGACATTGACAAAGCCTCAAAGGTTAGATATTATGGTTCATTAATTATTATATATTATGACGTGCCTCAAGTATAGAAACCGTGATTAAAGTAGAATTATTATCTGTAACAATAATTTTACATGCAATAGAGGTTATCCGTGTTCTATAAGCTGAGTATCCTATCAACGACTGCTATACCTTGTTTAGGACTTTCAAAAGAAGTACCTGCATGTGCAACCATGACTATTTCAAAATAGCCCGCCAAGAGTCATACAGGTAACTCCCAGGTCATGCATTGAATTGTTTTGAATAAGGAATACTACGGGAATCAGCGCCTTTTGTTAGAAGTCACACATGAGTAAAGTGGATAACCTCTATTGTGGCTAAGGTTTTTTTGTAATTATTCGGTTATTTAATATATATATACGCATTTTAATGGGTTAATTATCTGTTATTGCACATTACCTTTTTAATTGTCGCGCGCGACTTTCCCTTAATTTTGTACCTGCGTCGGTAAAAGATCAAAACAATTCATGGTACAAAATAGAATGTTTACATTTTTGAAAGGTTATTTTGTTTGTGTTTGTCTATCTGATATTGTTTGCTCGCTTGTTGTTGCCATTTGTAATTGTGTGTTAAGTGTGTTGTTTTTGATGCTGCGGTTGTTGTTATTTTTGTTTTCGCTGTTTCCAGTTGTTTTTAGGAGTTATTATTAATATTATTATTATTATTATTATTATTATTATTATTATTATTATTATTATTATTTAATATTCTTTAAAAAGTCGAAATACATTAATCTAAAACATCGATAAAATATTTGCAGAATATTTTTTTTCCAAGAAAAGAATTATAATGTTAAACAGATAATTAAAAAGCAAAAATTACATTAGCTGTTAATTACACACCACAGAACTAGAGAAGTGTTACATACAGAAAACTAAACATTTGGTATAGTAAATGTGACATCTTAGGGAACTTATCTTACCTACATGATGTTGTTTCACGCAAAAAGCGGACATTGAGAATATTACATAAAAGGAGGAAGCGGTATATGACAATCAAAATGGACTCAAACACATACAGGGACTAAAGTTTACCAATTGGTACTATTACCCTAGTACTATGAAGAGGAGCTAAGAGGGTTGTACAACCCTCTCTAATCCGGCATAAAACCGCGAGTGTGTACGCCCAAACGACCTAAGCTAGTCGTAGATTCATCCTTTGCACAACTTAAGAGAAATGTACTTTTCATAATTTTCATTTTATTTGTCAGCTCTTTTGTTTCAGTTTTCTTTTGTTCCTTTTGTTTTAATGTAAAGGCGCGCAAAAAATAGCCATTCACTACTCTCAAACCAGATGTCTAGTCCGTGGAGTTTTGAACATGTTGACTAGGTCACTTTTAAAACTGCACCTTCATTTAATCAAATGCTTGTAACTTTGCTTCTTGAAGTCACATTGGATGCAATTTACCCCAATATGATTCAGTTTTGAATGTGTGATTATTTTTCCAAGTGTAAGGATACCTTGTTGGCAGGGCCGAATTTACCATAGGGCCAGATGGGCCCGGGCCCAGGGCCCCCAAATTTTTTGGGCCCCCAAAATTGCCCTGTGCTGAAATACACCATGTTTTGGGCCAAAATAGGGTACAAAAATTGCAAAACTGGCCTGTTATATAGCAAAATTCAGCTTCAATTTGGGCTAAAATAGTCTAAAATTTAAATATTTTCGCGCGCTTCGTGTGCAACTGTCCTAGTAAAGTTTAAAAACTTGGCTACTTGCGTGCACATGCCTTCCTCATGGTGCGTTTGGGGCCTCCAAATTTTGGCCTGGCCCAGGGCCTCCCAAAAGGTAAATCCGGCCCTGCTTGTTGGCGTAGTATATAATGGAATATGACATTTAACAACCACCCTCTTCGTAGTCCGTGCTGCAGCATATGGCTCAGTAGAATAAGGGTTAAGAGAAAATGCCTCCAAGAGGATTAATGTTTGTATCCTTTGGTACAGGCCGTTTTTCGGCAATTTTCCTATGGCATTTTCCTAATTTAAAAATCGATTGGGGGTACTGGAATAAATCTTGAATATGTTATAGCTGTAAGGTTGTGCGCGTCACTTTGTAAAGTAGTGTCTGCATTTTTGCATCTGCACACAACAAAGCACAAACAGGTGTCAACATTGGGGTGATGAATGTATGGACCCCTGGCAAAAATATTTATCCCCCCCCCGGGATCTACGCCTATGTCAAATTTGTAACACGTAATATTGAGATCTTCATCATTTGTAGTGGAGGAAACACACTAAAGTTCATGGTCATGTGTAGAAAATGACATACTTAATATTTGTGGCCGGTCACTACGAATGAGCCGTGAAGTCGGCAAATTGTATTCTGAGTTACAGTGTAAAATGTGCGTGAAGGTCGTATTCGTAGCTACCTTAATTTGGTGCGACAAGTGTCTCATTTGATAGCGTTTAAACCAATCAATAATCTTATTGCTGAAGAGGATAATAATCTTCTACCTATTTCTATAGAATCCTTAAATAGTTCTAGTCTTTGTTTGCTTTGGTTTTAATGTTCAAGTGGTGGGTTAAAAAGCATGGTATTTTGTCTAGGTATGTATAACCAACAATTAACAATGAGAGGACATTCCTGAACCTCATTTGATTTAGGGATGATTTGAAATGACCACAAAATATGACTGTATGATATTTGTTGCCAGCAATGTGGAAAAAGGGACACATGTAGAACCGAAAGAGGTACAATTTTGTTGAAGGAACAGAGTTCAACAAACCACAACCCCGCTTCTGGATATCGTTTAAAGTCAAATGACATACCATTTTAAAGCTTATGATATCTATTTTCTAAACACGAAATAAAACAAAATTGATCTGGCCGACTTTTTACGGCTGATTCGTAGAGTCCGGTCACATTTAAACGCGCGCTCATACGTAACTAATAAGAGTGAACTCGTATTCTCTTGTTGATTTTTCAAGAGCCACAGGATATTAAAATCCCCGATATTTGTAACAGAACACGTGAACTCAACACTTCCCCTGACATTGACTTCTTTATCCTGAAGGTCTGTCACAAGCATTGGCACACCTTCACAAACAGTTAAGAATAACAGAGTGATAAATATCAACGATGTACAACATAAAGTTCGACGGTCACGGATAAAGTCAGCCATTGTTAAGTTGCAGGAAACGTTTATATCCAATATCGACAAATTGTTCAATATAAGTTTAATATTAACGTTATCTAAGACACAGTTAGTTGCATAATATTATGGCCATCATAATTATTATGATCAGATCACAAGAAAGTGCCTAGAATTTTTTCAGCACGCCACCCAGCACGGTGGCGTGGCTTGAGCGGTAAACACAAACCTTATATCTCTAAAAAATGGTAGCTACTGGTACATTACAATAAGGAAAGAGAAAGAATAAATAAATTGACACACAAGTAGTTGGTACATGTTTTATGTTTATAAACAAGTTGTGAGTCTTTACTTTACCATGGCAAAGCCTCAAAGGTTACATATTATGGTTCAGTAACTATTATATTAAGATGTTTCAGTATATAAATAGTGATTAATAAATATAATATTTGTTTTGAAAAACATTGGCATGATCGACGGGAATTTTATATAATAAACATAATTTTTCACCAGGTTCGCCGTCACAAATAAAGGACAAAAGTAGAAAAAGTGATCGCGCCTGGGAATTGAACCCAGGACTTCAGGTTTACAAGACCTGTGCCTTAACCACTTAGCCACGGGAGCTTCGTGATTATGCTGGTTGCAATTCGAACCTATCAGTTGTCACTTAAACTTGTCTCCTCCCCACAAGTAGCCCATAGTAGCTAGGGCCGTAAATTGATTTCTCGCATTTACGGCCCTAGCTATGATATTTTCGCTCAAAAATTCTTGTAGGCCTATACGTACAAGTTCAAATACCAACACGAAGTGCACGCATATTCTTGTATATTCTTATATTTAAATGATGCATGGTGGAGATACAAGAACTGGTCTGGCCTTAAACTATCTTGATAGATGTAATGCATTAAGGATATGGGTTGCATAATATGTTCTTTGATTTTTTCCGTTGGTTTCTTCAACTCCATAATAAGTAGAGTCAACATTGTTACCTTCTGTGCCTGCTACTGGTCTTACATATGGCATGTATGCCCTCTCAGTTGGCAGAGGTGGATATACTTCATATACTGTGCTGTTTGTATCATTCATATCGTCCCCCAAGGCAGTGTTTGGATATTTGAATCGGCACATAACAAAAAATACTACAACCACAATTAAACCTAAAACAAGAATTCTATCAACTGCTCCGGCGATTATAATAGGTAATGATTTTTCTGGCTCATGTATAGCAGTAGCAGCACATGCAGTAACATTCACTATCTGTTTTCACCTTGATCTGTTGCTGGCGCCGTCGTAGACTACCCCGTAGTCCACTTGCCCATTGTGCATACTCTGGATATTGTATTTAAGCTTAAAACTCTGATTTAATTAATGTGTGCACAATTGATAGATTTTCACATCTGATCAGTCACCCTACTCCCTCTGTTTGTTAGCTTCCCAAGTGGACTACTGACATTGCCTTGCGGTTAAGATTTTTAACACGGGACTCTATGGAGAGTTAGGCCAATTTCTGGCCTAACTAAAATTGTCCATGATGTAATGCATCTTTAAATGGATCTGCCTTGTGATTGGTCGCCCATACCTCGCTATGGTTTAAATCGTCTGGGCCCGCGCCAT
This sequence comes from Amphiura filiformis, assembly GCF_039555335.1. NCBI lineage: Eukaryota > Metazoa > Echinodermata > Ophiuroidea > Amphilepidida > Amphiuridae > Amphiura > Amphiura filiformis. Next base: position 30,322,991 of record NC_092642.1, read on the forward strand.
TACCATTAACTACACCGTAAACAACTGTCTGTGGTATATGCGGCGCTTTTGTGTTGACGCGAAAGTTAATCTCGCATCAAACATCTAGCGCGTCCATGCTTAGTACTTGTGGTTAATGGACTGATAAACAAGTATGCTTGACATTGTGTTTTTAGAGAGGGGGGTAAAATTCTGCTTACAATTCAAAGTTCATAGTCGAAATTTCGGGGTTCGCTATCAATAAACTGGTGGATTCCAAAATCAGAATTGTTCAGTATTAAAGTGAGCCGTTATAATTATGCAAGATATAAATGTTGCATTCAATTACTTTTATTGTCACTAATCGTCTGATATTTTTAACTCTTTATGACCATTTTACTATTGAATACTTTAATTTTAATAAACATCAGTATAATTTTGAGTTCAACGAAATGGGTTCATCATGACTAATAATAACATATTTTTAATAAAATTCGACTATGGCATAGTCTAGCGCCGTCGTTGATGCTGAATGTACCGATTTAATAGTTAAATTTTCTGGCTCAGGTATAGCAGTAGCAGCACCAGCAGCACATTCGCTATCTGTTTTCTTCTTTGATTTGTTGCTGACGTCACCGTTGATGCCGAATATGCGGATGGCTTCATTGTAACTGGACTTGAGCTAGATGGACCAATGACTGTAAGGGTTACCACAGTCCGTTGTGCTGCCAATAAACTCTTGGTAACCACAGCTGAACAAAAAGTTACTATTGTTTCTTGTCACGTCGGTAATATGCAAATGATAAGACTTGGGGTTGGGATCCATATCATCTGTAACGTCAGACACACTATCATGACTATACTTTCCACTTGAAGAGAACCCCGATGGAATTGGAACCATGCGATTGGTGCCGACAGCCTCGATCGGGAACTCAGCCATAGTTTGTTGGTTTGTCAACTGCCACGTTATTACTTCGCTCTTAGTATTAGTAAAATCAAAAGAACACCCAAACTCAACGGTTTCCCCGACGTTAACTTCCTTATCCTTAAGGTCTGTCACAAGCACAGGAAGACATTTACATACAGTTGAGAACAACATACATGTACCAATTAATACCAGTGTAGAAAATAATGTGAAATGCTGAACAAATCCACCCATTGTCAGTTTTCATTTCAATTCAGTACAATACAATATAATACAATACAATACAATACAATACAATACAATACAGATTTGAAGTAGAAGTAAGAATTTAGAAGAGCACTTCTATCATATTAAATGTTCCAAGCGATAGGTGTTTAGAACATGAAAAGACTGCTTAGATTTTTAAACAGGAGTTTAAGTACATAGTGACCCGTTGACCAGCAACGAGGAAATAAAACATTATTCCAAATTTACGTGTGATTTGGTACCATGATTTATCTCAAAAGACCTTATTTGTTATGAATCAGCCGGGGAATTCAGCAAAATACTAGAATTGAATGTAGGTTTTTACCAACATTGAATATAATACATGTTGCTTTTTATTCATGCCAGTTCTTTATACTGCTCTAATTTTTGACATCGGCTATAAATGTGCAAGAGACAGATGCGCTATCTCAGCGACAGAATACACTTGATTCCATTTGCATGTGCAATGACATTTTCTTTAATATGTTCCACCCTCCTTCCTTAATTTAATTGATAAAAAATAGTAATAACATAATAATAGTGTAAATTGTTCATCTGCTGTGCATCCTGTTTTATTCTTTGCTTCTTTCGTTTGGTTTGATAAATTTGGTTTTGTTGGGGTCAAATACCTTGAGGTAAATGCAAAATCAACATTCGGTGCAATAATAGTGTTATCTTTCCCAATTCTGGAATACCATTTACTTTCTCACTGGGATTTTCGCTACTCTGTACATGCATCTGTTACTTACGCATAACTTCAGATAATAATTCATGGAGCAATAAAAATGTGACAGGAACAGTACATTTATAACCCTTACTGAACTAAATCTCACTGAATCTCACTATGAAAATCGCTGCTCGTGCACGCATTGCACGTGACTTGATGACGCAATCAGCCTAAGCCATATATGCCCAGGGAATCGTTGGCCGGGCCAACGTCACCTGTGTGGCTACACGCTGGGGATCCTCTGCGTGGCATGCGAGGGGTCCGAGGTTCGAATCCCGGGGGTGCAAAGTGACTTCTTTCTTCATCTTCTCTCCTTTTTCGTTTCTTCTTTCCCTTCCGATAGCAAAAATCCCTTGTGTTCAGTTAGGGTTATGTAGCGTGTTTTTCCTAGATATAGGCCAAAATAACCCTTACTGAACTAAATCTCACTGAATCTCACTATGAAAATCGCTGCTCGTGCACGCATTGCACGTGACTTGATGACGCAATCAGCCTAAGCCATATATGCCCAGGGAATCGTTGGCCGGGCCAACGTCACCTGTGTGGCTACACGCTGGGGATCCTCTGCGTGGCATGCGAGGGGTCCGAGGTTCGAATCCCGGGGGTGCAAAGTGACTTCTTTCTTCATCTTCTCTCCTTTTTCGTTTCTTCTTTCCCTTCCGATAGCAAAAATCCCTTGTGTTCAGTTAGGGTTAACCTTTTCATTAGTACCATAGAACTGAGAACTGCTGAATATGTTCATATGCATTTGATGATTTGCATAATTGTCCGCATTTTATGCCAAATGAAACAAAACTCCAAAAACTCCAAAAACGGGGGTACAATATGCAGTCAGTGCTGTACTATTTTGGACATGGCACCTTTGTTTGCCATGGACATTTTATTGTGAAATGTCATTGTACAAGGAATACATAAAAAATTTTCCACATAGCCCCCGAATGAAAAGTATTTAATTATCTTTGTAATCACTCAAAAAGCATTTTGTGTGAATTTTACATCCGAACTAGAGGCTATTAAATTTTTACGAGCCTTTTTATTTTACATGTAAAGCCTATGGAGGTGACGATTAGAAATGGACGGCAATATTGAAAAAACCCTCATTTTGGGCCATTTTAGACACTAAAATGCCCATAAAAAAAGAATAGCCTCTAGTCCGGATGTAAAATTCACACACAATGCTACCTGAGTGAGTACAAACATAATTAAATCAATTTCATTCGGGGGCTATAGCAAAAACAAAAAATGTCCTATACCCTCATGGTTATGAAACAAAGGTGATGGATTAAGCAAGTCTTTTTTAGAACCATAAAGTGATTCATTTGAAAATAGTGTGTTAGGCTACAATAATATTTACATTTCACTTAAACATTTTTGTATACGTACACATCAATACCAAAATGAAGTGTACGTAGATCCTATGATTACTTAAATGATGGCACAAAACGAACTGGTCTTATACTATCTTGATAGGTGTTATGCATGATGGATATGGGTTGCATATGTTCTTTGATTATCCGTTGGTTTCTTTAACTCCATATAAGTAGAGTCGACATTGTTACCTTCTGTTCCTGCTACTGGTCTTACATACGGCATGTACGCACTCTCAGATGGCTGAGGTGGAGGAACTTCATACACTGTGCTGTTCGCATCATTTGTAACGTACCTTTGTAAGGTTGGGTCTGGATTTTTGAATCTGCACATAATAAAGCATACTATGACTATGATTAACGCTAAAACAAGAAACCCACCAACTGCTCCAGCGATTATAATAGTTAGGGAGTTTGGCTCTGGTAAACCAGTAGTAACATTCGGCGTCTGTTTTGAAGTTTGATCTGTTGCTGATGTCGCCGGAGTACTAAAACTTGTTATCTGTTTTGTAGTTTGATCTGTTGCTGACGTCGCTGGCTTCATTGAACTAGATGGACCAATAACTGTAAGAGATACCACACTGCTTACAATTTGCAGTGATCCTAGCTGTGGTTTGTCCGTCGAGTCGCCGATAACCTCTTGGTAACCACAGCCGAATAGAAAGTTTCCATCGTTTATTGTCACGTCGGTAATAAGTAAGTTGTAAGACATTATGTTGGGATCCATATTATCTGTAACGACAGACACAGTATAAACTCCATGGTTATTTGAAGAAAATGTCGATGGTATCGGAATTACGCGATTGGTGCCGCCAGCGTGGATCGGATACACGACCATAGTTTGTTGGTTTGTCAACTTCCATGCTATTACTTCGTTCTGAGAATTAGTAAAATCAAAAGAACACACGATTTCAACGGTTTCCCCGACGTTAACTTCCTTGTCCTGAAGGTCTGTTACAAGCATAGGTACACCTTCACATACACTTGTGAACAGCAGCCCACCAATTAATACCAATGTAGAACATAATGTCAAATGCTGATCAAAACTACCCATTGTCAGGTTACAGCAAGCGCTAATTTCCAATACAATACATCTGAAGTAAGAATAACAGGCTAGTACTGCTAGTATTATGGAATATTCTGACTAAAGTATTAAATAGGGGATCAGACATAAAAATAGTCTGCTGAGATTTTTCAAACAGCAGTTCAAGTACATCGCGACTCGTTGAAGAGTAACGAGGAAATAAACCATATATTCCAAACAAGTGTGTACTTTGGTACCTTTCAATATGTGAAATGTACCATGATAATTAACAATGCCTTCAAAGCATTGTTTGTTATTATTCAGCAAACTATTATACTAGAATGTCGACTTTGCTTTTACCAACATTTATAATGTTTATAAAACATAGTACATGTAGATATTGTTCGTAACAATTATTCTTTCATACTGCTCTAATTATATGTTTAATGACTTGAGCATTAAATGCTTGAAGGTATTTTATTTGTTTTTTGAAAGATGAGATATTTCACCGACAAGGTCGCTTTAATATTATGTACCATTCACTTTGAAGCTATTTCTCAACCTTATTTCCTCCTCGCTTAGTTTAAGGGTAGACGAGGTATTGTTGGTCGAAGCAACCTAAAAATCGATTTTCATTATCCAGATCAATATATTATTGAAAATTAACACCTTGATGTTTTGAAAAAGTTCATTCTACAAATCGTATACTTTGCAAACTTGCTTTATTTATTGTTGTTAATGAGTTATGTACGTTTTACAAAAGTGTTGTTGTTTCAGCCCTCTTTACAACGTAACTCAAGAACCGCAGCACCTATAAAAGTATATCTGTGATATTTTAATTCTTCTACACGCTCGCTATGAATTGAGCGATGCAGTTTTTGCCAAAGCTCACTACCATTCGTAAGATGCTGTGAACTACCAAATCACAACAGTTTAAAATAATTAATAACCTTAAAGCAATAATGTACGATCTTACAACTTGAAATTGCTTATTTTTTCAAACTTGATGTTTTGGCATATTTGTAATGTTTACACATGTCCCAATCCATACCTAAATGGAACCAGCCAAATTCAGTATAATTATTTGTCACTGTGTGAATAGAGCAATTTTGACATTATATGTCATACAACACACTCCACGTTAATTGGCCAAAATAGCATGTGGGTTTCTTTCACTTTACATTTTGGCTTATAATAGATTGAAATCTTTCTTGACAATTATTTCTAACATTATTTCAGCATTTTGAGTAAAGAATAAAAATAAAATTGGTTGGAAATCATATGTTATGGCTTTAATAGCAAGAAAAAAGTACAATAATAGCATTGCACTATATCGTTCGTCTGTTTTGTTGTTGTTTCTCTGTTATGGCTTTTCTTTTTGTTTCATTGTTTGCTTCTTTCCTTTGGTGTGCAACATATGATTTTGTCGTGGTCAAATCTTATATTACACCTTGAAGTAGATAATGACAAGCAAATGTTTTAAACATACACAGACTACACATTTGACATGAAGCGGCATGATTTTTCAAATAGTCTTCCAATGTAACCCATAGTACAAATATGTGCAATAATTATCTTTCCTAATCCTAGAATATCCTTTACTTTTTCTCATGCATTATTTCTATTTTGTATATACACCTGGCACTTTCGAATAGCTTCAGATAATAACGCATGGCACAATAAAAATGTGACAGGAACAGTTACGTTTTATTTTCATTAGTACCATATAACAGTTGAATAAAATATATTCATTGATGATTTGAATAGTTTTCGCCATTTTTGCCAAATGTTTCAATGATCAAAATTAATTACATTTATTTCGGTATAGTGCTGTACTATTTTGGACAATAGACAAGTCATTTTTTTAACAGAATCATAGAGTGAGTCATTTGAAAAAGAAATTTATGCAACAATGATATTTTACATCATTATTTTTGCTCAAAAATTCTTGTATACGTACATGTTCAAATTCCAAAACGAATTGCACGTATAATGGACATGATGGAGATGCTACGAAATGAGCTGGTTTTGAACTAATTTTATCTTGATAGTTGTTATGCATGATGGATATGGGTTTCGTAAGTGCTTTGATTCTCCGTTGGTTTCTTTAACTCCATGTAAGTAGAGTCGACGTTGTTACCTTCTGTTCCTGCTACTGGTCTTACGTATGGCATGTACGCACTCTCAGTTGGCTGAGGTGGAGGAACTTCATATACTGTGCTGTTTGCATCATTCGTATCGTACCTTTGTAAGCTAGTGTTTGGAATTTTTAATCTGCACATAACAAAGCATACTATGACTATGATTAACACTAAAACAAGAAACCCACCAACAGCTCCAGCGATTATAATAGTCAATGAGTTTGACTCTGGTAAATCACTAGTAACATTCGGAATCCGTTTTGAAATTAGATCTGTTGCTGATGTCGTCGGAGTACTAAACTTTATTATCTGCTTTTCAGTTTGATCTGTTGCTGACGTCGCTGGCTTCATCGAACTAGATGGACCAATGACTGTAAGGGTTACAAATCTGCTTACAATTTGCAGTGGTCCTAGCCGTGGATCATCTGTTGTGTCGCCTTCAACCTCTTGGTAACCACAGCTAAACAGAAAGTTACTATCGCTTATTGTCAAATCGGTAATAAGCAAGTGATAAGACACGAGGTTGGGATCCATATCATCTGTAACGTCAGACACAATATAAAGTCCATGTTCATTTGAAGAGAACCCCGATGGTATTGGAATATTGCGATTTCTGCCGCTAGCATCGAAAGGGAACTCGGTCATAGTTTGTTTGTCTGTTAGCTGCCACGTTATAATTTCTTCCCCCAAACGAATAAAATCAAAAGAACACACAAACTCAACGGTCTCCCCGACGTTAACTTCTTTGTCCTGAAGATCTGTCAAAAGCACAGGCACACCTTCACATACAGTTGAGGAGAATATACCACAAATTGCCAATGCACAGCACAATTTTAAAAGCATAACAAAGTCGTCCATTGTCAGATTTCGTCATTTCACTCATTGCAGCAAGTGTACATGTTCAATTTCAAACATCCAATATAAAGTTCAAGTTGAATAAAGGGGTGTCAAAAGAGATTCTGACCACACTAACGCCAAGCAAGATAAGATAATTTAGAGGTGGCTTGAGCATTTTAAATTGGCAAAAAGTGGTACTACTTGATACATGCACCGACGAGGAATATATACCAAATATTTCAAATAGGTATTCAAGTGGAACTACATTCTCATGGTACACTTAAAGCTTTGTATTATGTCAACATTAACAATACAGGTTGTAGGTTATCCATTATACTTCATTGAATATGGCACTTCCCTGATTATTGGTTATTCTGTTACTTTGTATTAAGGGGGTATAATACACTGATTTTCATCAGTACCCCTCTTCTTTTTTTTTCTTGCAAATTTATGAAATACATAAATATGGTCATCACCTCCTGTCGTAAACTTATGAAATACCTCTACCTACAAAGTACTTTTAAATCATTTTAGTATATCATTTTTGCCCTATATACTTTTTTGTTTACCTGTTACTATGAGATTATAGTAACTCAGTATGTGTGCCTCACTCATAACAAAACATAATTTATTCTATTAAAGTAGTACTTGAATAGAATAAATTATATCCTTTGTTATACCATCTTCAGACTTTGATTAACTAGGCATGCTATATCTCTTCCTCAATGAATTATTGTATAGCAAATTTAATACTATATAGCCTCTATCATGTGTTGTTTGGAAAAGAGATTTCTAAGGTTATAGGTCATCATAGGTCAGGTTAGTAGGACATCTGGTTGAGGTCAAATTAAGGCATCCATTTTGAATACATGTGATATATCAATATTTGGTCTAGTTTGTCTTTTTACTGGATATATAATGCTATGATGGACAGAATAATTTTTCTTGGGAATGGATGTAAATGGTGAGTACAATTTAAGTTGTCTAATTGAAATGGATTGGACAAACCAAAGGTACAATTGGTACCAGAATCACAAAAATGAAGCTTACGAAAAACTACCTAATCTGATGGTATAGGTGAAGAGAAATGTAATGTTTTTCAACATAACTGTAGTTTGGTTGTGGAAACTTTTTACCTATGGCTTAATTAGGTTTCAGTGAAATAATGCCGCTAGTTAAAAATACAAAATATAGCTTAACATTAAAAATAGAAGCATTTTAACCAGTTCGTTTGTTGATAGGTGTGGAGCACGGAAAATCACCAAGTTCATGAAGTAACCAAGAACCACTTATTCCTATTTTACATATCAACATTATTTCTCTAATGCGTTAGCAACATGTATCCAAAATTTTAACGAAATCCGTTGATAGTAAGCTTTCCAAAATTAAGTAAATTGAAAACATCAGTGATGTACCACCTTTTGGCTTCTACCTGTAAAAGCATGTAAGCTACATTGATACCGATGCCACCAATAGAACGAGAAGATTTGCCTCTTCATTTTGCATACTACTTTGTCCAATTTTTTCTTGCAAAAAAAATGCAATGGGTGTAGTACCCCCTTAAAGGTATAATGGAAAAAAATAACAAAATAAGAGATAGCAGTTAGAAATAAATATAACTGTACCTTGTCTTTTGACAAATCACAATTTGTTAACATGAAAAAAACCCTTGCAGTTAAAATGTGTAATTATTCACAATATTATCGAGACGAATTGAGTGACTGTGCTCATGTCAGTTTTGATATCCAACGGGTGTACTTTTGAATTATGAAAGCTATACAAAATAAAAAATCCTTTAAAAGGAATAGGGCGGGCAAATGAAAAATTGTCAAGAGAAATGAAAGAGAATGAGTAAGTCTTCACAATTAAAAACAGTTAATATGACACAACATCGATTTCCAATGGGGGAATAACACAAAACGTATAAACAAAGTTAAAAGAGTTTTTAACTTTATACGTTTGTTATTCCCCCATTGGAGGTTGTGTCATATTTTGCCTGATTTTAATCTTATCTATTGCTTATCCTTTGTTCTCTGCTGGTCAGTTGGAACAGATTTTCCATGTTTTTATATTAACCCTTCACATCATAACAGAAGACGTTTTATGTTAACATTTTATATAAAACATTGTTATAAAACTTTTGTAGATAATAGTTATTTAAAACATTTTCGTAATCATACCTAGAGGTTTTTTTATCATCAGATAGAAAGACTTCTGCTCATCTTCTCTGGTGAGACAACAGGGCTGGGGTATCTTTCCATATCAAAGTTTAAAAATCTGTCATATCAATTTCCTCAATATGTTGTTTTGATACAACTTATGAGGGGAAAAGTTTGATTTTACAATATTTCGATATTATTTTTTAACTTTGTAACTTTATTATGATTAACATAATTGTATTTCAAAGCGTCAAACTATATCATTATTTTGTCCCAACAAAAATAATCCAGGGAATAAAATATTCATTCATATGTTTATTTATTTTATTCAACCTGGGCCATTTCTACTGGTGCACATGCATTCTAATAATTTGTCTATAATACCTTATACAAGCATCAGCAAGCACTATTTGTCACAAGATTTGAAAAGTAAATAGCCTATCACTGAACACAATGCACACACAAGCTGTAAGTACATGCCGAAGCTGTCAGTACAGTATAAAATGATATACATGACCTTCACGATGCTATTAATTTAGCCCAAAGATTAGGAAAACTAGCAAAACTGGTGAACTGGCACTGTTCAAATAAAAATTAGTTCTATTACTTAAATAATTATTTTTGTTATTTCTTTTAATACAAACACATTACTGCCTATGACGACTTTATCGTATTACTATTTACTTACATATCAAAATCAAGTAATAATTACAAACCTCGCCGTAAACTATCACCTCTGTGGGTGTTGTTTGGGATATAACCGGCACGAATATTTTCTCAACACTGCGGCATGTGAAAAAGTAGGTCAATAGTCAGAGAATATAGGGCGGGTGCGGCACGCCGCACCCGCCCAAAGATATGTGATAAAGATCTCAAGTGGATTTGTTCGGATCGATAATACTCATAATACTACACGTTGATTTTGTAAAATGTCGGATCTATTCATCTGTATGAAAACTCCAAGATCAGACAAGAATTGCTGAACTTGTACACAATTACCATGCTAGGAAAACGTTGAATTCAAAGTATTGAAATGCATGAGGTGCCGCGCTAAAACAGATTATATAAGGCAGATAATGCTGGTATGTTCAGGTAGAGGTTGACTTATTTGGTATTACGTTCGTCTTAAAGGAAGTCTCCGGCAATCACAACATTATGCCTTATATGTTTGGAAAATTATTATCAAGCACGAATCCCATGGGTTTATTTTAAACAAACTCATATTTACCATAAAAACGAATGAAAATAGTCGTTTCGCATCAAATTTCCCGGTGACGAAACTGTCTGGGGCAATGACGTCTCAGTAATACAATGAAGACTGGTGAATGTTGAGCTCAAAATAACCATGATATCATTGGCCTAAACAATATCGGCGCGCTGATGAGAGACGACTGTTTTTATTCGTTTCTTACGAGTTTGTTTTAAGTAAAAGCATGTGATTCGTGGTTGATAATTATTTTTAATAAGGCATACATTAATGTCGTGATTGCCAAAGACTTCCTTTAGCTTTCGTTTCAAGATTAATCTTGTATTATACATGTACATGTTGTAACTTTAGGGAAGATATAGTTAAATAGCAATGTAAATTAGCATTAGTATATTATTTGTTTGTGTCTTGATCTTCAGAAATATTTTAAATGTCGTTTGCTTTTGCGCTATTTTATTCGCATTCAAATTGGTCATGCATTACGAATCAAAGGATGCAAAATTCACTGGACAATGGGATTTTACATAAAATAACAAAATAAAACTATAAGGGTTCTAAAGGGTTCAACGGCTGTCCTCCAGGGGAAAACTTTTCAGGTTCTCCAAAGAACCATTAAAGGTTCTCCAACGGGTCTCTTAGAACCCCTATTTGTGACCTTTATTTCCCCATGGGACAAACAGTTCTTTTTTTTTCTAAGAGTGTACTATCAAGATAACTTACCAGTAGTCTTCTAAGAATTCCGTGAAGTAGGTGCTTCTTCCTTTTATAAATGGCTGAACTACACAAGACATTATCAGAAACACGAGTGCCCACAATACCATCTGAATTAAGATAAATCCTGCAAAGCAACATATACCAAAATAACGTTATTACCAATGTGACAACATCAAGCAGTAGTATCTTGACTGTATGTACCAAAGTGGTCAGCGACTTTCTGTAAAACCGGAATGAATATATAATTGCGTTATATTAATTATATCAGGGGTGAAAGTCCAATTTTGACAATAGAGACATTGCGATGTTCCAAACGCAGCACGTGGAACGTACGTTTTACATACGTTAATACGGTGTTAAATATTGCTAGTCTCGGTTCCAAACTGGATTGTGCTCATTCGTCACGAAGGAGAACAAGTCAGCTCGTATGAAGACTATAATATTTGATCTAATCTAATCTTGGTCGATAGAGGGCATAGTGGTGGAAAAAAATAACAGTAAGCTGAGTCTCTTGCCTAATTCAAACAGGCCGCTTTTGATTTTGACCTACATGCTGATTAAACTTAATTGCTTTTTTGTGCTTGCCCAAAAACATATATTTTGGTAGATATAAGATCACTGCATCCATACATCATTACATTACTTTCAAAATGAGACTTTTTCGTCCTGAAAATTGGGCGCGTTGCATGGACTTAGACATGAGGTAAAATCAGCATATTTCAACGTAGCATCTGCGTTTTATTCTACGTTGCATGGAATCCAAAATGGGATACCGCAATGTCATTTTTGTACACAAAGTATCACACACATTTCAATGGGCAATCTCTGCGTATGAATATTGCGTTTAAATTTAGTCCATTTTTAACATCGAGTTTGTTATTAATCGTCCTGGCCAGGTTAATTTTAAAAAATCTGATTTTTTTTTGCATATTTGTTTAAGCCTACATGTCCCAACGTCCGCCTAATTGGAATCAGTCAATTTGGTTGTGTTTGTGGGACAATAGGACAATTTTTCCTGGTAATACTTCTTTAACAGCGTGACAATGACCAGAATGGTCCTAAAATGGGCTGAGAATGAAAGAAATTGCGTATATTATCTTGACTACAAAAACAAAACAAAACAAAAACAAAACAAAAACAAAAAACAACAACAAACAAACCCTGAATTCAGCCAAAAGCATGAAAACTTACATCCCTGATAAACCTGTTGCATTTTTACCAGCTGTAATCCCCTATGGAACATGTGGAATGGAAACCGCTTACTTTACATTCTGGTAATTCTGATCGTCATTATATTATCGGTTTATGATTTTGGGACAGAAATGATGACATCAACATTGTACTGAGCATGCTGAAGATCGAGGTCCACATAACATAGTTAAAATGGGATCTTCTTCTTCTTGCGTATAGACCTATACAACATACACCAAAGTGCAGTTATACTTGGCTGCAGAATTGTAGTCTACAGATAATAATAAATCTGCCAGGGATCGCTACTTGAACGCTTCTGCAATGACCCACCGAGTGTAGTAAGAATAGAGACTAAAGGACTCAATTAGGAGTGATTCCTATGAAAGGGAAGGTTAATTATGTGGAAAACGTACGTACCCCAAATACAATAGGCGATTTGATACCCTGAGTATCGAAGGTTGGCAACCTGCAAGAACATAATGTAAATTGTAAGCGTCACTTTATTCATCTTTAACGTAATAAATGGAGTTCTTGATACGTAGTATTAAAAGGAGATATAAATATAACGTACATTTCAATTAATCTTTCGGTTTCATAGAAAGGATGTAAAAAAGCTCTACAGGCAATTATTTTGTCAAAGAGAATTTCAAGTTTACCACAAGAGTAGCGAAAGACAGTTCTTCAGGTGGATAAAATGACCGGTCTCCTTTCCACAGCCTCATTGTATTGTCTCTATAATGGGGAAGCAATACAGAAACATTATTTAACCAATATATTTATCATACTAAAACCGTGTTTAAGGTCGAAGCTTTATTTACAATTCCTTTTCCCAATGGTCCAAGCTCCATTCAACTGTAGCTTTCACCCAGGTTCCTCTTTGAGCAAGAAATTTCCCTTTGCATTGGATGGACGTTGAACTATAAACAACGGATATCGTTTGTCTTGGTCCAACATAGAGAGTTTTTAGCCCGGGAATTTAGCAGCCTGATACCTTTAACTGAACAAATCGATAGAAAGATCCCTTACGAAAATGCAAGCAATGAAAAATGTGTGCGGAAGCATGCAGCACGCGTGCGGCAGTGTGCAGCACACGTGCAGATGTGTGCAGCATGCAAGCAAGGCCTGCTGGTAGCGTGTTCGTGCGTGCGAACCAGCTGTGTGCATGCAGGCACCGCACACAAATATCCACCGCGCACACAATTTGCTTGCAGAACCTGCGTGCAGACTACCAATCTGTACGCAAATTACGTGCAGACTACACTTGTGTGCGGACTGCAGGACTGCATGCAAATTGCACGCATCTTGCATGCAGCACGCATATTGCTGCATGCATGCAGGATTTCCAGATCACAAAGTTAGAATGCTGCACGCATACAGGGTTTCCAGAAGCAGTAAAGGTAAAATGCTGCATGCATGCAGGATTTTCAATGACTAATTCACCTTTACACAACTGACATCAAGTCACAATTTGGCAATGATCTAGAAGTGAAAATATTTAAATGTTTACAATGAATAAATAAGTTAGCCTTAGGACCAAAATTTTCGAAGTATTTAACCTTCAGACCAAGATTTTTGGCAGACCAAGAGGGAGGGGGGGCAAGCAATTTTGGCAGGCCAACAGGGGAGGGGGCAAGCATTTTTGGCAGGTCTAGAGGGAGGGCAAGCAAATTTCGTATTTTGATAGTTGGCATTTCAACTTTGGGCCAATGTTGGAATGCCATTCCTGTTTTGATAGTTTGGCATTGAAACACTGGGCCAATGTTGGAATTCCATTCCTGTTTCGAAAGTTGATATTGCAACATTGGGCCAATGTTGGAATTCCATTCCTGTTTCAATAGTAGGCATTGCATCAATGGCCCAATGTTGGAATGCCATTTCTTTTTCGATAGTTGGCATTGCAACATTGGGCCAATGTTGGTATGCCATTCATGAATCAACAGTTAATTGGCACTGCAAAAATCAAAACAAAATTCAACATTTTTATAGTGAATGTTATCAATATTCACAGTAAATTTGATCAATATTCATAAAATGATGCACTTTGGCCGGTTTATAGTCATCAAAATATTGCTTATATTAACTTAAAACACTTAATCAAATGTGTATACCCCAATAGCTCAAATGGTAAAGCATCAGACTCCCATGCAGAAGGTCCCAGGTTCAAAATCAGGTAGGTTAAGTTAGATAAGTGACTTGTATAAAATTAAGCTAGGCAATTTTGGTTCATTGTGAAATGGATAGCCAGGTTATGTAAGACTAATTGTAAGGACAGTATACACTGTTAACCATTATTTTGATTTTTTTTCATGATTTTGTCTCGCATATATATGGCCAGTACGTGCTGCACGCATGCAGTGCACGCTAATGGATTTGCATGCTGCATGCAAACTGCACACGCTCATGACCTGCACGCATGCAGCAAGCATCTGCACGCTTCCCTGCATGCGTGCCTCGTTCCAAATATACGCATCCGCACACTACCAACTGCACGCGTGCTGCTTGCATGCTGCATGCGTTCAAAAACTGCGTGCCATTTTCGTAAGGGATTCTAATGGAGTAAAGTAGCATCCATGTATTCCCTTATTTATAGATTTGTATGAGTTTAGTCTGATTGATTAGTAATTGCGGTACTTACCTATAGACAACTATCATATGGATTATGAAGGAAACCATGATTCCCAAGGATACATAACATGTAATCCAAAACGTATCTGCAAATAAGAAAAACGTCCCCTCCAACGTTCAGGTCAAAACACCAAGAAATAACGAAATGAGACATAGTACTGAGTGAAATAGCCATATGAAATCATAGTTTATATTCTGAAGTGGTCCTTCCGACCAACTCTTCCGACCACACAATTAGTCTACGCTGCGCGGCTTTGTTTCGTAAACTTGTTTTACAGAACTGATCAAGGACCAAATCTTTGAACAAGCTCAATTGGAATGTTGATTTCAACATATAATTTCCTTTTTGAACAATCCCGATCATGTAGCCTCTACGAATCATTCTTGGGAATCAATCAGAAGGACTCAAAAGTCATTCGTGAAGACTACCAGGTGGCACACAGAAGCTATTTGGATCCGCAGAAAACGACATGGAACTCTAAACAAGGACGAGGGGGCCTACCCATTTAACAATATCTGTGACCAACTCATCACGCCCTCTAAGGCAGTTGCAGTAGACCATAAAAGGAATCAGTCAGATGCTATGGGTTGCCAGTCTGATGAAACCACTAGTGTAGTGATGAAACGTCACTAAAATGTTAGTGATTAAAGTGCCATTTTTTGGAATTTGTCAAAAAGAACAAAATTAACTGTTGATCAAGTCTTAATTGTATTTTCTCCACCTTTAAATTTGATATCTTTGCAAAGTCATGCATTATATGAAAGACTTTCCCAGCAAACACAAAAACGTTTTAAAAACGTTTTAAATAAGTTATATTTTGGCTTTTGGTTTAGGTAAAAAACGTTTTAATAACATTAAAATGTCGGGTTATATAAAGCTCATGATAATGTTTTAAAACGTTTTGTATGAAAACACACTACAACAATATTTTTAAATGTTGTCAAAAATGTTATTGTAAACTATTTTTGCAAACATTTTTGCCAAATATTTTGTCAATACTTAAATAACATTATGTTAAAATATTTGAACCCAGCAAACACAGAAATGTTCTTAAAATGACATTCTATTTAGAATGTTTTGTATCAAGTTTTCAAGAATGTTTTTGGAATGTTATCAAAACGTTTTATACCCTTTATATAACCCGACATTTAAACGTTTTCTGTAACACATTTTGTTTGCTGAGCAGTAGATTATCAAAAATGTTTTTAAGGTTATGAAACCGTTTTATACTCTTAATATACCCTTTATATAACCGACATTTAAACGTTTTCTGACAACCTTTTATAACCTTTTGCGAATGATGTCGAAAACGTTTTGCGTTTACTGGGTTTATATGAAATATATCCTTGTTTGACGCACTTTCGAATCTGAATACGGTAATGTATTATTCATAAGCTAAATACTTACTAATCTACACACTTACCTTTGCCGGAATTGAGTGCACGGTGTATGATTCCGAACGTTTCGGTATTATTTGTAACCTCAAACCCCTTCTCTAAAGGACCGTCATAGGCAAATACGTGAATCAATGTTGAAAATATATAGTCTATGCCAAACATGTAGGCTAGACTGACCTATGAATATAAAAGAGCATGTAATGAATGACATTTCACGAAAAACCAGCTACGTCCGTCGGCAGAAGCAAGACCCCTGAACCTCAATTATTATATACGATTCGGTACTTATACCATCTGCTGTCAGCCATGACGCCAAAGATTGGTGAGAATATGGAACATTATTTTGCTTATCCTGGCATTGCCAATTTTCTTCGAAGGCGCGATGTAAGATTAGGATAAAAATATACCTCGCAATAACGTTGGGACCCGTTCCCAAGGTGTTCATCAGACATTCCTCACCGATTACCATCACGTGACCAAATCAGCCTCCGCAAAGTCTGATCAGGAAAGTGTAAAACATGATCTCTCCTGTTTCTCTTTCTCTCTCCCCTAACCCCCCTTACACATACTCCCACATCCTCCCTCTCATTCTCATTTTTGGTGCAATAAATAACTTGAATAAAAGTCAACTGGCCTTTATATCGGAAGTCATATAGCTTCAATCGATTACCCCGTATGCGACGCGATATGTTTATGAATTAGATGTGTGCATCACTCGAATGTATATTCTTTTGTAATCTCGGGAGGAAATATTTCGATGGTCTATATTTTTTCACAGGAACATAATCCAAGGATTATTCGAACATCTACACCACGCTTTCAAATATAGATTGACTAGTTCGATTTCTCTGCTCGTAAATATTGCACTGCGTAAATTTAAACACTTCTTTTGTATACATTGATCAGGGTAACTTCAAACCAATTGATTCTGCGGTCACATGATTATATAACAAACTGAAATGAAAACAGAAACTGCTTTCTACAAGTTTTAAGTTTCTAACAAAGAGTACAGACAAAGATATTGGTAATGACGTCAGTCAAGAGCTTAGGCAGGACCAAAATCAAAACCAATCCTAATAATCTTAACTTGATACGACCGATTATCATAGCAACTTAGATTATTGGAATACAATTTTTAAGCGGAAATGAAATCAGTGATGTCTTTTTTAATCACAATATCTTACCTCATATAGAGCAAGGGCACTAACCGCTATCGTCACCACAAAACGTCTGGAATACTTAAAGCCTGAATGAAATGCAAACAATTATTATTAAATGTCATTTATTGCATTTTGTTTTCGTCTAATTGTCCTATTGAAAATAATTCAAAAAATGCCAATGCATGTAATGTTTTATTTCATTTGTATTTTACTCGCTATTTACTGTCTTATAAACACACCAAAAAGTAAGTTACCCACTTAATGAATGACCGGGTTGGTATGCCAAATTTGTTAAAGGTATTGGAAGCAGAATATATTTTTCGAATTATGACACATTATTTGTTGCAATGGTCCAAATATTGATGTCTCAGTATACATTTAAATAAACTAATCTAAGATTTGAAAGTAGCAGTAAAAAACTATTGCCTGGTATTCAGTATTCCATGGAAGGAAATTGTTTTAGATCTCATTGGGTTATTCTTATTGTTTCGTGAATTTAGCATGTTTAGGGAAGGCCAAAACTGCGATAATCAATCAAATTTGGCTGGTGTTGGCAACACCAACCACACTGAAATTTCGAATCTAACGTTACCACTGAAATGACAACTTGTTGGTCATACCTTGTTGGTCAGAAAAACAATTTAAATCTTCATGTTTCAATTTGACATTAAGGTAGTATGAACGGCTACGGTGTCATGCTCAGATTTGGTTGACCACTAATGTAAATAATGACAATTGCTATTGATTATCACATGTTGTAATCCACTCCAAATGCATAAAACGAATAGAAAAATCCAATGAGAGCCGAACAGATTTCCTTTCATGGATAATACATACAAGGCAATAGCATTTTGCTGCAACTTTTTAAATCTTGGGTTTCGTTCATTCAACAGTCTATAATATCGAATTGTTTCGATTAAACAATTCATTGATGTTTGCACTGGGTAGTAGCCATTACTGCCAGTAGACAGGAAGTCTAGAAAGTTGACCTCGACGATGTGGGAGGTCTTCCTGTGCTTTTGAATGGGACAGCAGTAACCTTGACCAATTTTTAGACCAAAATTTTGGATTTTTCAGATTTTTTTTCTAAGTTTTTGAGAGCATAACAAGACTATCCATCGATGGATTTTTATTTCCGTCGGTAAATATTTTTAAAATTAAGTTTTTCATAACATATTAAAAAGGCAGAGACCACTGCTGTATAATAATTAGCTAGATAAGTTTTGAGTAATCTTGATGAAAATTATCAAAAAAGTGCCTATTTTTGTGTGTGTACGGTCCTTCACCTGTCTGTCACTTGGTAGTCTTGTAACATGTCTAATGGCGCTGCCCATGGCCACTCGATGAATTGTTTAATTCGAATTAATCAATTCGATATTATAGACTGTTCAAATGTACAATGCGACATCAGTATTGGGACCATTGCAACAAGTGAGAGGTCATAAAGCGCAGAAATTGCATATGCGATTGCATATCCCAAATTTGGCATACAATAAACCGTTTTGGAATAATGGTTATTCCCTTATTCATTAAGGGGTAGTTACTTTTTGATGCGTTTATATTGTTATACCAAATTTATGTATAGCTACTACCCTTTATGTTCACTACATTTTGTACCTAATTCCATTGATGATTCGCTTATTTCAATTAAAACCTCAACAAAAACAGATCGATCGACAAATTACCAAAAATAACAAACCTGGTTTTGATTGGTAAAACAATGCCCTTACTTTCGATCGAAAGGTTTGCTTTTGATGGCTGTAAGAATAAAATCAAACAATACAAAATTGTCAGTAGTAACCAATGGTCGATTTATAACCACGTTAATAGTTGCCAGTCGTCGTAAGAAATAACCATCGTAAGTTGAAGCCCATTGTTATCGTGTAAATCCCATGGAACTGGAAGAGTAAGGACGATTGGGACTTACGGTGGATTCAAGACTTATACGATGCGTCGTAAGTAACTCTTTACGAAATAGATATCATATAATTCAAAAAATAAAAATATGTATGGATATTTTGGTGTACATGAGCCTTTGCATCAGAAGCTTCATTATGTAAAATTCAAATAATTACTAAATAAATTATAAACTTATTTTATAGCTTCAAATTCTTCCAATCATATAGGATTTCACCTGACAGGCTGGCAACTACAAAGGTGGTCCGGTATTCGCCAGCGAAGTGGTTACGTAACTCCCTGGTAACTGGATCAAGCACCTTTTAGAATTGATAGTACATGCCATAGACTTTGTGTTGCGATCATTTCGATCGTGGTGTAGAACTCAAAAGCGTGATCCAGTTGACATGGTGATAATCGGATTACACGTAACACATCGCTGGCGAATTGATCATAGTCGGAGAATGATCACCTTATGGTCAGATGCAGTCCGATGAGATTTTATACCCTATGGGAAATGTAATAATGTAAAAAAGTTGTAGCTTGGATGAAATTAACCCCCCAAAAAAAAAAAAAAAAAAGAAATTACCGGAATAAAGCAGCTACTGAAGCTAGAGTAACATGTATACAGCTCCAATTTGACCCGTCCCTTCAAAATATAATTTGTGAGATACTTACATTGGTGGAGTTAACAGATATGTCACCCGATCATAGTAGTGCGTTTTCCTGAAATCTCTTGGTGGGGCTATGTGTAGAGTGGCAGACATAGTCTGTACAGATATGAAAAAAACCCACCAAAATACCATAAACATTTTTGAAGTAATAACACACAAGGAGATACAGAGCGCTTAGGCACAGGCAGGTTTTGGCGCGTATCATGTGCGTAACAGTGTGAATATCCAAACAGCACCAGAACGGATTGGAAGTCTGTTATTTTACCCTGCTCTTTTCGGAGAGTTAATTTAAATACTTTATAAGAAGTGGCTTTCTGTACAAAGGACCGACCCTTTTGACGGACAGTGGACCCGCATAATTGCCCAATTCCAATGTACCACGATAAATACCGAATGATTTAAAGTCTATACCTATACTAGTAGTAGCAATTAGCAATTGAATATATGAATACAAAACCCACCCAAGTCCATACGTTGGCTAAATTGAGTTAACCATGGGAAATTGTTGCTATGCATAAGCCTGTCATATGTATGAAAGAACAACTCATATTCATCCTCTGTGTCTATTGAGCATGTGAAAAATAGCATGTATGAAAGAACCACCCAATTCCATTATTTGAGTCTTGTAACATATTGATTGAAATCCAGTATATATAAAAGTCCACTTGTAACACATTCATTGCTAGAGAGTGACTTTTGAAAAAAAGGGTTTAATAAAGGAAATTGTGTGGTTTATATTACATGGCAGAATGCTTATCAACATTATACATACATGTGTGCTTTATTTTGTATTATCTTACTAGTGGTAATCTCATTCTAACATTGTTGTCTTTGTATATGATTCAAAAAACCACCCAAGTCCAAAATTTAAAATGAACCCCACGAAGTCCCTGAAATGCTAATCGTCATACATAATACAGGTTAATCCACTCATTTGCACGTAAAACTTACCATATTGACCAGGTAAATCTAACTGAAGGAATTAAAATGATACACATGTTTTTCTCTCAAAATCACTTCCCATGGACTTGGGTGGGTTTTGTATTCATGTATTCAATAAATTGTGCAACACTCTTTCCATCAAATCATGCTGTACCTTGAAATATATTTGGCTTGGACTTGTGAGCATACAATTATCTTCTCTTTTTGACTTGTCCATTCGCCTCTGTTCCTCCATGATGCACAGCCCAGGCAGAGGTGAGAGCCCCGAGTTTAATTGTAGCTTTTATATGTGTCAACATCTATGGGACATCAATGATACATGTTTTTGAGGGATTTAATTTTGGTTTTCCCGAATCGCCTTCTTACCTTTGCCTTACACATTTTGTAAGTGCAGAGCAGAATACCAACGAAGAACCGTAACAATAAGAACCAGAGACATACGTAGATTGGCAAGATGTAAATTGAACCTGAGGTAGAGATATTCTAAAATAAAGAAACAATTTAAGAATGTTGTTAAACTTGGTTAATATGTACCAATTAAACAGTGTACTTCGGTTATATTTATAAATGCGCTTTTATAAATACGCACGTGACCCATGGGCGCGACATACCAAGACCAGCAAGCGTGACCAAAAAGGGATAGGAATTCTGTAGAAAAAAATCATCAAATTTAAGTACTAATTTAATTGCAAAAGTATTACACATTTTGCAATTCCGAATCTGTAATATGTTATCAAAAACAACATTTTGAAAGTATTTGACGACGGAAATTTTTTTTTACTAATTTTGCTACACAGTAGTCTCATGTTGTTCCGCCTTTGCATTCAAATGTATAGGAAGACCACTCGCTATGTAGAAGTCACTTCGAGACTTACTGTCTGTTAAGCTGTTATAGCAGCGCGGAGGTGATCACGTGCGTATTTATAAAAGCGCATTTATAAATACAACCGAAGTACGCTGTTAAATAATATAACTTTACTTTGGCGTCATAATTTTATTCAGAATAATTATATACTTATAAATGTTAAACAGTTCAGATTGATGCAATGCGGAGCAAATTTACCCCCTGTTCTCCGTTACAAGTGTTAGTTGGACGCCATTACTCTATTCTATAACCATCATGCCCATCATGCATTGTAGGGCCTGGTCAAGTCAGTTTATTTATTAGCCACTTGTATAAATTATATCATAAACATTAATCATTGTTTTGATAGCCGTTTTTAAAGTAATAACTTCAATGCTCTTCTGTATCATTTATCACATATGCATAATCTAAAGGGGTGTCCATATCATGGTGGCAATGTAATCATAATAAACATCTCAAAAAAGTAACCAACCCCCTTAAATAATGGCCATTATTCAAAAAGGGGCTATTGTATTACAAATCTGTAAAATGCGTTGGAAGCAGAATGTATTCCTGCACATTTTGACACATCATTTGATACGATAGCCCAGAAAACAATAAAACATCGGTCAATTTAATGTAGTGAGGTCCACATTTGAAAGTTGCACAACAAAACAAAAACTCTCTGATATCATTACACAGATTTCCTTCCATTACACTGAATGCAAAATCAATAGAATTTACTGCAACTTTCAAATCTTAAGTTACATTGATTTAAATGTACACTGTGACGTCAATTAGTCAATTGCTACAAATGAGGTGTCAAAATGTGCAGAAATTAATTCTGCTTCGAACGCATTTTACAGATTTGTAATACAATCACCCGTTTTTGAATAATAGTCATTATTTAAGGGGGTTAGTTAGTTTTTTTTGAGATGTTTAGATGCATCAGAATACCTACCGGGCTTGAGAATAAGGGACACTCAATCAGTCCATATGTGTAAATAAATGTCCTGTTGGTAAATGGAAAATAAAGAAGAAAGTAAGTTTCATCCAGACCAAAGTGAAAGATAATATTATTCTTAATTACATTTAGTATTTTATCTAATTTCCTTGTACGGCTTAAAGTAATTTAATTGTGTATCGTATTATCTGTAATATAAACACATCCCAAAAAGAAAGTATCCAGTTTGATTTTGGTCCATAAATCAAAGATGGGGTCTTAAATCAAGACCTACCAAAAGTACGGCACAGATGAATTTATTCCGCACAGTTTGATACCTCATTTGTCCAAATCGATGCAGAATTGATGACACAATGACCTTCTTAAATACAATCACCTCAATTTTAAAAGTTGCAGTAATCCCTATTGATGTGGTTTCCTGATTCTCAAGATTCTTCATAAAGGTACACAATAACAGAGACGGTATAAGACTGCTTCATGTGTTTTATTCAATACAGATGCTCTTTTACTTCTTCCTCAATGTTTTACCATTCACTCTTCACAGTTAATATCTGGTATGTCCTCCTGCTGCATCAATGACTGCCAGCCAGACATGCTTTTAGCGAGACGTCTGATGCGCCCTGGCCTTGATCTATCGCTGCCCATATTGAGTAGCAGGACCAAATCAATAGAAATTTACTGCAACTTTTAAAATTGAGGCGATTGCATTCAAAAGATCATTGTGTCATCAATTCTGCATCGATTTAGACAAATGAGGTATCAAAATGTGCGAAATAAATTTATCTGTAACATACTTTTGGTAGGTCTTGATTTAAGACCCCATCTTTGACTTATGGACCAAAATCAAACTGGATACTTTCTTTTTGGGATGCGTTTAGTTAATCTAGTATTGAAATTATCACGGTAATTTTTTCGCATATTCTTGATCACAAAACGGGCTTTTTTTGGTTTTTGTTAGGGTAAATGAGAGGGGGGGGGGGGGTGGGTTGTGTATTGACATTTTGCGGTATATTTTGTTGTTGTTGTTGTTATTTTGAAACTTTTTGTTGTTGTTAGGGCGTTCTTAATACAGGCCATCCGGCCTTCCGAGAACCTCCTCATTCAATGTATGTGTTCAATTGTTGTGCTGTTATATTTTATATTTGAATGAAATAAAAATAAAGATGAATGAATGAATGTATGTTTGATGTGATTATTCATTACTTTTTCTAACAAATCATTGTATAATGTTCAATTCTAGACCTGGATAATACCAAGAGTTATCACACTATTAAAATACACATATATTTTATAGCTATTGTTAACGTAGATTCTAGTTTCTATGTCAAATTATTCATCTTTTTCTGCTTTATTGTGGTAATTTTTATTCAATAAATTGCACATTTGTGTGCAAATTGAGGGCGCTATTCACATACATTTTCATTGAAATCTTTTCAAATATACTAATCTTACAGTGCGAGTGATCAACATAATATAGTTCAATGCAGAGGTACCACGTGAACGTACTAGTGAAGTGCGATATATTCAAAAATTGTTTTAACCTATTGCTATGGTAGTTAATCCGATTACGTCACTTCTACAGCGAATACCGCTAGTTCGCGGATAATTCAATACGTTTAATACATACCAGCTGCAGGTGTATAAAAAGCCGATTATCTGTCCAAGGAATACATAGGATGTAGTCAAGCATATGAATAACGGGTAATATATGAAACATATCTCGATCACGTTGATGATCAGAATGATGAATTCAACAGTCCCTGTAATAAAAACAAAAACAATTGACGGAGACGTAGGTATGTGATCAGAATAACAAAATTCAGTCCTATAATCTATAATTATCTTGGAAATCCTCATATGGCTCATTTGACACTCGTATTACAACATGTTATGGAAAATTCATGTTGCTATTTAAGAAAAAAAGAGGTTTTAATAGTAGGGCACTTGCGGCCTTGATGTGTCTTTAGGACGGGGGCCGTAAAACATCAAGGCCGCAAGCCCGGCAGGACTGAGGCCGGAAACTCCCATATTGAGGACTTGCAACTAATCGAGTTACAATATTAAATGGCCCGCAGATCAATAAGTAGCCTTCAGTTATCGACACTCGTCACTTTGTTTTTGCCTTTTTTCTTTGTACCCTTTTTTCCTACCTCCTTTTACCTTTTTTACCACTTAATTTCCCCCATTCGTCGGGCCCTACCCTATTTCGGGGGCTAATGTATAGTTTAAGCTTGATCGCTATAAGTTTTTGAGCGTTAATTGTTTCTTGTAGCCCAGCATTGCGGGGTAACCTTGAACAATATTGTTTTTGAGCGTTATTGTTTTTTTACATCCAATACTCGTCACTTTGTTTTTGCCTTTTTTCTTTGTACCCTTTTTTCCTACCTCCTTTTTCCTTTTTTTACCACTTAATTTCCCCATTCGTCGGGCCCTAATGTATAGTTTAAGCTTGATCGCTATAAGTTTTTGAGCGTTAATTGTTTCTTGTAGCCCAGCACTGCGGGGTAACCTTGAACAATATTGTTTTTGAGCGTTATTGTTTTTTTACATCCAATAACCTCCCAACTTCCTCATACCTCATTAGCAAAATTTTACTTATCAAATTACTTGTTTAGATATTTTATTGTGTCAAATATTTCTCAGTAATATGCATTAAATTTATACATATAACATGAGATGCTGTCCTCCAGAGAAAGAAAGAATACTCTTGCATGATTCTAAACATGAGATGCTGAACAGTATCCGATGTATTGATAAATTAGGAAGTGAGCTGTGATCTATGAATTTAATACAACAATGTGTTTACAAAGTTGAACACATGGAATCAGACAACTTTAGCAAAAGTCTTCTAACCTCTGTCAAGTGGAACGCGGAATTGAGAGCCATTCTTGAAGAGCAACGAGTGAATAGTGACGGTATTGTCATTTTGAGTGGCAGAGGATTCATATTGCAATGGATTTACAAAGTTAGAACGGGGCATTATTTCGTCTGGAACACTGAGTGCAACAGAACTTTATAATTAAGATTGCAACATGCTGGATAAGTAAAATTCACAAATCTGCGTATTTTATTGATTATAAATGATTGTATGTATTCATGTTTATGATGAAAAAATATTGTCCTATTATCATGATTAGACTCTACTTTTCATTAAAAATTTAAATTTGTTAACTTATACAAACAGTGTGTTGTTGTTGTGCATTCGTGTAAGAATAAGTGTGTTTTGACCTTGAGTCTTTCCGACTCGTAACAATTGTTTTTTTATAATCACTTACCGTGAACTATACTGGGGGTGGAAGATATATCTGGATCTATAGGCCATTCTCCAAAGAATAGTCCCATTATGGCCACGATACAAGTACAAAAGGCACAGGAAAACGCAATCCGAAGATCATAGGCGTCCACTAAATTTACGGGACTGTGGTGGTTAAAATACAAAATAAACATTATATCAACATTTTAGGTACTCAAAAGCAAAGTAGCCTAAGTCTTCATCGGAATGCAATTTGGTTTTTTTTATAATTCCGTCGAAATTAAAGCGCTCCACAGACTCCGAGTATTAGACGTACAATATTGTATGTACAATATGTACGTTATTTAATCTATTGCCATTATATTTCCAGTAATGTTTAAGTTCTAACGAATGTTTGAAGACGTCAAATCGATAATATGTTACGTACTATATCTGGTAGAAATATAATATCGATTTTACGTCTTCAAACATTCGTTAGAACTTAAACATTACTGGAAATAGAATGGCAATAGATTAAATAACGTATTACATACAATATTGTACGTACAATAAAAAGTCTGAATACTGCTTAAGTGTTAATCAGTTTTATTGCAGAAGGTTTTAGCTGTTTACTTTAAAATATTGATTGGTGAGCTGATCAATCAACTTACTATGCAACCCCAGGTCGTCCATTCCACAATCGGAGACATAGTCGTTTCCTTTGTTGCATGAAGGCGAAAATAAGTACAGTCAAAAACTGAAAATGAATTACAGCAATATAAAAATATCAATTTTGCTAATGAGAAACAAGAGATTTTCGTCTCAAATGTATAATAGTTTTGTACTTGTCAGCCCAACATCATTATGTTTTGTTACATATTATCCAGCTAGAACGAAGCAGATTTGGAGTACGCCAAAGTGTGCATCTTTGCGCAAAATGGGATTATGTACTCTTCTGGTTTATTAAACAACACATCTGTCAATGTAAGTGGAAATAAGATCAAGAACTGCTCCTGAACTGAGAAAGTGAGTGAATGATAAAAGCAGTATCATTTTGAATATTGTCATCTTTGAGAGGATTATGAACGCACAGGATATGCAATATGGCTGGAACATATAATACTTCAGAGACACTTATCAGCAATAAGAACGAGACTTTTGGTCAAGTATTCACTATAAAGATTGCATCAATTAAGATCCTGAAGTAGTGAATGTTGTCCTACATATTTTACACATTAAGAGTTTTCCAATCATACCATACTTTTCATTAAATAAATTAAATAAACTTTTTATCAGTTAACTCACCACAGGACCAAGATTGTAGCCAAGCCACTCGTTTACACCAAATGTTGGGTTTAGGCACTTGTTGGTCATATTTAGAGCAGCTTCTCTGCAAATGGAATGTAGAAACATTTTTGTACTAGGTTTACTGAATACAACTGTGAGAAACAAGTAACAAAGGACTGTTACATACTGCAGTTAATGTCCGTTTTCCTATACACAATACACAGTGCTCTCACAATTGACGCGTGACCTTACAAATAGTGTATGTTAGAAGTAATAGGCAATTGCCTAGTTAACGTCACTGTGTAAAAAATAACCGGCCAATATTTAAAGTATTCTCTGAAATTCTAGAAAATATAGTTTTGTAACATGTCCTAAATTTTTAGCTAATTTAGGTGTTTGGAAATAGTCGCACTTTGGTGTTTTAGTGTATGTTATAGGTAATAGGACATTGCCTATTTAACGTCACTGTGTGAAAAATAACCGGCTAATATTTAAAGTATTCTCTGAAATTCTAGAAAAATAGTTTTGTAACATGTCCTAAATTTTTAGCTAATTTAGGTGTTTGGAAATAGTCGCACTTTTGTGTTTTAGGAAGGATATATAAACGACAGATAACACCAAAAAATATGAAGAAATTATTTTCAAACCGTGTTAAGTCTGCAACCATATATGCTTCTCATTTTCAAGAATGCTGGTTAACAATAAGCAGACCATTGTCTCATTTCGTAAACAAAAGCCTACACATTATTGTATACCTTGCGTTTGCTTTATAATCGTTCACCCAACTGAAACTTTAATACCAGCTCATTGCTCATTGCACAGGTAAAACAGACACATGTGTTGTGAGGATTTAACCAGAGAAGATCTGATTTAACCAGTTGAGCTGTTTTCAATGAGTGTTATCTTGGTTTAATGGCTTTTAATGAGGTTTAAGACCTGCTAAGGTCGTGGTGAATTCTACTGTAGACATGACTGCATCATGAAAACCATACAAAAATATGGGCTCCAATGGGCCCTCTCAAGTTCTCAGTTTTGCTATGCCAGGCGTAGCCAGGTTTTCGGAAGGAGAAGAGGGGGGGGGGCACAAACTCAAGAATCAAGAATCAAGAAATCCGGAGGGAACAGACCAATCAATTTGAAGGAAGGATCACATCCCAGATTTGGGCAACATAGTTATATGTTTCTTCACCCTGCACAAGCAGTACACACGACCTCTATTTTTTCACCATCAGGGCACGTTGTGAACCGACGGTCCATGATGAGGTGGGGGGGGGGGGACACCGCCACCTCCGCCCTCACTTGCTACGGCACTGCTGGTATAATGAAAATCCACTGCTCTATTATTTACAGAGAAATAACCACCAAGAAAAAGGTTAAAATGAAGCAGCAACATTCAGTCAAGCACAAAATATCTTAAGAACGTTTCAGCCCCTATTTTTAATTGGTCAAAACGCTTCAATAAACAGAAAAGGTTGCATTATACAAAGATCATAAAACCGTTTAAAACACTTTGGATTAAAAAAAAAAAACAATGCTAAAATAATCATCGACAATGTTGACAAAATGTTTCTGGAGAACGTTTTTTTTTTCAGTGCAGCGCCATTTTCACATCACGTAAGTCTGATTGCAGGCATTTCACGCGTTAAATATTAATAATAGGGACGATTTATGGTATCTGTTATTCGGCAGTATGCGAAAATCATGACAAAAAAGAGAAAGTTTACAGAAAAATAAGCCCCATCGGCATTGGAACTTCCGGTTTTTGAGTTTTGGGACGCTTTGACCTCTGACATATCGGGAAATTGCTCAACTTATTACTCATTCAATTATTATTGTAAAAATGTTACCATTAACAATATTTTAAATAATTAATATAATGTAATATTCATAATTTTAAACAATTTTTATTCTAGTAAAAATAAATTTTAAACAGTATTTTGTACGCACAAAAATCAATTTTCCTGATAGGTCAGAGGGCAAAAACTGCCCAACAATGCATTTCAAATTTCAATGCCTATTTGGCTTATATTAGAGGAGCTAGTGGCACTTAGTTTTTATTATAAACAAAACGTGCAGCGTAGAAAGGACTTTTTCAGAGGGGGAGGAGGGCGGGACAATGCAACTTTCAGGGGGGTTACGAAAACTTGTCAAATACGGTATGGGCTAAGGAGCACAAAAAAAAATCTTAAATATTAAGGCGGCCAGTATCCCACAGTGGGCAGAAGACTTCTCACAGGATGGGCCTGTGAAGCTTCCCCCTTGCCTACGCTACTAAAAACGCAAGTTCTTTGCAGAGTATAGGCTAATCTAGAAATAAAATGCTTCTACGGTCTACCTATCATACTGTACATGTTGTACAGATAAATTATCAAGCTTTATATATTTTCCCTGCCTACTCGATGCTGTACTTTTGACCTGCATGGGCATCTCTCATCAATTTACCGTCTTCAGATATTTTGACATGGAGGCAATTTACGCAGGGATAGATGAGGACATCAGCAAACACCAGTTTGGCTTTCTGGCGACATAAAATCATGCAGCTACTTTATGCATATGCTTATAACTAGCGGATGGAGATGGACTGCACTTGATAAACCTCTATTCTAAAATAATTTACGAAAATGCTCCATTATTTCCCATCAAACACGACTACTCATATTCCAGAAAAAGTGCAGCGGTAATTTTTTTTAGACTGAAAAAATATTAAAATGTATTGCCAAAAGAAGCAAATGTAAATCGTTATCATTTTATATGATATAGTTATACATGTAGTTCTAACTGGTAACGAAAGTCAGATTTTAATATTTGGTCAGGTTTTGGAAATATGGGCCCAAAACACGCATTTTAAAGGCGTTTTTGTATGCTGTATCATAATTGTAAGAAAACATGCAAAATTGCAGGTTTTTGGCCCATTTTCCCTCAAATTACAAAAATATTAAAATTTGACTTGTTTTGTCAGTTAGAACTAACTTAAAGATTGGGATTTAGCCATGTTTCCTTTGGCAAAACAGGATAACATTTTTTAAAGTTCCAAATAATTAGTGCTGTATTTTTCTGAAATCATGAGATTTATTTAAAAACTAATCTATTTATAAGTATTTCCTATAGGCCTATATAACCAGAGAAGATGTATAATACATTTATTACATTTTCTCTGCTATAACATTATCGCAAGCGTTGATAGCCTCTAGCAAATAAACTATCAACACTGCAAAAACGAATGTTTATATTTAAACACTTTACCATATAGTGTGTATAGATCAACACTTAATAAACACATAATTGGTGTTCATGAACAACACTGCCAAAACAGTGTTTAGAAATCGGGGACATATTGGTGTTTAGAAAGTGAAATATTAAGTATTTACCATGTTTATACATTTTAATGTTTAGATCATAAACACATTTCATATGGTTATGTGTTTCGATGCTTATGATATCTTATAAAGTGTTTGACAAAACATTTAAATTTCAAAACACTACCGGTAATCTGTCCTCGATTTCTAAACATTCCTTTTGCAGTGAATAATTCAGCATGTTATAATATAAGTAGTGTCAATAAACATGTATAGATAAACACTATTAGGCCTAGGTGTTTATTAAACGTTGCTCTAAATACACTCTGTCGTGTTTAAACATAAACATTTTTTTTGCAGTATAATAAAAGTAAACATGAATGGCGCATTTTGTAGCTACACAGCCACATGGCTACACGTGTATTGCTCTGAATCATACAATCATCTATATAGTTCTTTTTGCTATAAAATCTCTTACCCAGCAAATACAAAAAAAATATTCTTAAAACGTGTGAAGGTCATGAAAACGTTTATAAAACGTTATTGTTAAATATTTTGGCAAACATTTTTGCAAAAATACATAAATAACATTCTGTTTAGAATGTTTTGGATCAAGTTTTCAAAAATGTTTTTTTGAATGTTATTAAAACGTTTTTATAACCTCTATATTCAAATTATATAACCCGATATTTAAACGTTTTGTGTAAAACGTTTTGTATTTGCTGGGTACATACTGCGTTTGCATGCAAAAGTTGCAAATTTATCTACAGCATTTTGATATTTCAAAATTTTACAATAACCATACCTTAACTTTCTGTCATGTGAGAGTTACCAAATACCAATGATATGAGAGAATGAATTGAAAAATGATATGAAAATGAAATGGGCAAGCTATACTGCAAATACTGAGTGCTTATAGATGATTTATTTTTAATATATTTAATTAAGTTTGGATATTCAAGTCAAGCTTCTCCCTTTTAAAGGGATTTTTATTCTTATAAAGCGACCGTGACGAAAAAAGGAAACCTTGATAGGCCTACTCGAAACAAGTTATGAGGGTGGTCGAGTGCAGATCCGTCGGAACACGCTTTTCAATACGGAATAAATGCTAACCTCATTGTGACATCATCCAAGCAGCATGTTCATTTCCCATGCATTGACAAAGCGTTTTCCGACGGATCTGAAAGAGCGCGTTATCCGACGGATCTGCAGTCGACCATTCTGGACCTGTCGGCAGTGTTGGAATATTATTTAGTCTTTGGACATGGAAGATACATTAAATGCAGTGAAAGGGTGATTAAAGGCATGCTTGAAATGATGCATTTTATAGAAAACATGTATGGTTTAATTTTCACTTAAATCATCATCATGTTTATGTCAAGAACCACGAGACCAATAAAATTATGTCTTTGTATTATTCGGGTTTTTTTTTTCGTTGTTTGGCAAACCCGAAATTCGAGAAACTGATATATAAAAATTCCTTTAAAAAGGAATTGGCAGGCAACAGTACAATGTACCACCTTAAGCTAAGTCGCTGTCCTATTTTTTTTTATACCTAGTACCACCTTAACACCTTAATTTGAACCATCACATTTCAAACACTATTTATAATATTTCAAAATTAAATTCAGATAATTTTTTCTGCATGGGTCACTCATCATTCACAACTTGAGATGTTTCGGTGATGCCCACAGATGCTAAATGTTCAAGTAGTCTTGCTCGAGGCAATTCCTGATTTCCAGAATGATGCATGCATGTGCGTCAAAACCAGCAAAATTGTACGTACATAGGCTTTTTACTTCTTTCGTTTTTTTCCCATGAGCGTAAATAGTTCGATTACCCGGTTCGATTATTTTCTCTAGTTTGCTGCAGGTTTCGTTGGTTTGCTCCTGAGACTAGAATATTGGCTTGGAAAATTCTCAGGGGAAATCATTATTCATCATTATGCGATAGCCTTCTTTGCTTATTTGTTTGTTTATGTATTTGCATGTGAATGTGTCAACTGTGTATGGGGGGTGGGGGTATTCGCGTATACGTATCTGACATAAAAGCCCCCGCGATATGCCATAAGCCTACATTTACCCGGGGTTGTTACATGACTCATCAAACCTCTGACTCATTCCTTATGGGGATTATGTAGGCTATGTCCCTCAGGTGCGATTTCAAAACTTTAAGCTATAAAACGCTCAAGTGTGCAACTTTCCCTAGATCATGTAGATGGGGACCCAACCTCAGCATACCCACTAGCACTTTGAATGTTGGGACAAAATTGTATGCCAATGATCAAATAATCATAACCAACATAAATATCCGCACAAAACCACAATTCATTTTTTGTTTGTTTGTGTGTTTTTTTAATGGGCCAAACATTTTTCCGCTGGAATTCGATTTCGACATGTTCGAAGCACGCACATGAGCAAAAATGAGATCATTTCCAAACGCCAGTTGCCAGCATAGGCCCATACCCCCGGAGGGGGTCCTCCCTGGTTGAAGGTATAGCCCTATACAGGGATGTGCCACGGTTTTCAGTGGAGGCAAAAGTGCCCCTAAAAGCGCCCAATTAGGATAAAATTGGGTGCTTTCGGCCCGGGGCTTTCGGGGTGTTTTTGTACCGGGGCCAGCAAAGCTGGCCACGGTACTTATTAATTGGATCAAGTTTGTTGTTGTTTCTATTAACTTTCTGTTTGATAGTTTATGAATAAAACAGAAAATATTGTCAAAAAATGATCAAGTTGTCATAGCAAATAGAAATACCAAAATTGGTGTGTGAAGAAAGCAGAAGTTTTGTGTTGATTTTGCATGACTAAGGTAAAATCAGTATTATATTTTAGGAACTTTCTTTCTAAATTGAAAATTGGGCAAATTCGCTGGTCCTCTTACCATGCACATTGACCTTATTAGAGTATAAAGTGCAGGGGACAATAAAATACTCAGTAAATGTGTCAGTGTGTGGTCATCATGTCATATATAGTGCTTTTCAAGCAGGGTCAAGGTTATCTAGCTGCGATCTTGCTATAGGTTAATGAAAATGTTTTGATGTCATTACACATCTATTCCAGAAAACTTAAACATGAAAATTAATTGGCAGTTGGTGGGAGATAGAGAATAATTGGCAGGACACTGGTTCTACATTTAGGAGTTTCACATGATAATAATAATATGTTAGGATAGAAGAGGGTGTATGTTATGCCCTTAATCAAAAGTCTGGTATCAAAAGCTATTTGCACACATGATAAACAATTACCTTCTTTTGGATAAGTTGATTAACTTCATATATTTTTGTCTATAATATTATGATGATATACAGAAAAATCAGAAATCAGTAAAATGTAGCTTTGGTGCAGATGTAAAAATCAGAAATCAGTAAAATGTAGCTTTGGTGCAGATGTAACGAATTATGTTCCTACGTATATCACTAGTCTTTAACCATGCTATAAACAATAGCATTGGGTTTCAGTATGTGTAGGCCTATAATATATTTGTTGTTTATATATTCCAAAAATAATTATTCTTGATATAGTGTTTAACATGTGTTTAAATTTTCAAACCAGATTGTTATGAATTAATCTATACTAAAAGATGCGAATGTTGTTTGCTTTTACAAATTTCATTTGTGCAAACACAATTATACTATATATAGACAGTGTGAGAGTGAATACAAAACAGAGTGTAACATAAACTATGGGCAAAATCGCCAATTAATTAGCTTCCGAAATTCTTGAGGATACTTTGGTATAGGGATCACATTTGGTACCAAATGTTTGGAATCTATTCCATCTTTTTTCAAATTTATGTAACAACGTAAAGACTGATGTTGAAAGAATAGCAACAAATTGTTTATAATTAGTGCTTTTGTTCATTATATAATATGCTATTCTGTTTCTCTTATCAAGTCTATTTGCTTTATAATGTTTTTAAATATGTGTACTATAATTAATTTGTATTGGTTGTATTATGCCTAATAGATTATGTACTTTTGTGTAGTTTTTGCATAATGTATTTGTCAGGTTAGTTATCTGTTCAGCGCATTGAGGCCTGGCATAATGCGCTATATAAATTGCTTTATTTATTTATTTATTTATTTATTTAAATGGAACTTGGCTCAAAATGTTTCAAACAACCACAATCTTTACACTTAAAAATTATTTTTACTGTATATTTATATTTTAAAAAAGAAAATGGTTGTTACTCAATGTAATCTACTTTTTGTTATATAATCTTCACATGAAATCATTCCTGTCCCGGTACATCCCTTTTTAAAGGGTTTTTTATTTGTGAAAAATTGGTTTACTGATGGGTGGCAAAAACTCCCCCAAACAGCAAAAAGTATAGGTATAAGTCATCAGCATCCGAAAGTCTGCGTGGCCGGCACATCCTCGTATTTTTTTTCGAAGACCCCCCTCCCGGCCCATACCCAAGAGACTAAGTTGATAGTATATTGCTAATATTATATATTTTTCCATTAAAGGTATTAAAGTAAATTAAAGTTTAAACTCTGATGATGATGGCAGTAAAAAATGGATGGAAGATTAGACTTACCCTTCAAGAAGCGATAGCAAAATAGACAATGCCCCCAACGGATCCTCAGTAGGACCAACATCGAGGTAGTCTGCAAGTTGCTGCTTCTGAGCGTAGGTAAGGTTAGCTTCAACAAAAGCATCCTGGAGGTCGTCTACATCCCAACCTGGTGGAAGATCGCCGACAATGTCCTGAAGGAAATCTGGAGCAGACTCTAGCAATGGTGACGTCATAATCACTGTGGAGGAACAGGTGTGAGGTAGGCCTATATTTTATAAAGTTCAACTTTATTGCATTAACTTTTAAACATCCATGCAATACTTCAAGCTTTTCGAAGCTTTCGAAGATCATGTGGGTTGGAGTTTGCGGTTCGTCCGGCATATGAACTAGAAAAAGAGTTTAAAAAAAATGGAAATGCCCCTTTCTTTAAAAGAAGGGAAATGCCCAGCCCCTTAATAAAAAAAATCGAATACCATTTATTGAGGAACAGGGGAGAGGGGTACACGCCTCCTTCAAAACCAGTGTGCCCCTTTTATTTAAAATGCCCATGCCCTTGAATTAGCTTGACGTACAAAAAAATGCTTGTTCCTCATGGTGAACAAGTATAATTCAACAAATTATTGTTCACATTCAACAGAGCCAGACTGTACAAACATTGATCACCAAAGACAACAAAATTAGTAAAGCGTTGTAAAAAAGGTCATTTGATTCAAGTGGCATGAAGAATATAATTGCGTTTTCAACATGTTCAATACTTTAGTACGACTATATCATTGACAGATTTCGCCCGCAACTTGGGGAACAGAACCACAAGAAAGTGGTGCCGGTGGTCCACTTTTTTTCTTCTTTTTTTTAAAGATGTGAATATAGGTTAAGGTTTAGGGGGCTATCATTTTCTTTGGAAGGGTGGGGGTCCAAATTTTAAAAAAACCGGCGTCAATAAAATTGCGACCCCCTCTATTTCGGCAACAAAAGCTTTCACCACCGCCTTACCCCCTAAATAGGCTAAAATTGTTTTGAAATCAGTCTTTTGGAAGGAATAAAATAAACACCCTATCTGTGGTCATCTTGTGACTCCCTATATTTTGGTCATTAAAAATGTTATGACCCCCCTATTTTTCTTTCCAAAAATTTATGACCCCCTTTCCGAAGAAAATAATAGCCCCTTAGGCCATTATATAGCGAGAGAACATTAATTGTAATATGAGTCTCAGTTAGATTTTAATACCCCTCCTGCCCTATGAGCAATAGCAATGAAATTTAGTAAAGTAGGCCGTTACGTTGTGGTCCTGTTCCTCAAATTGCGGACGAAATCTACCCACCGTCCATATGCGAATTAATGCAACAGTATGCTATGTGTAGCGGACCAACTCATCCAAAGTTATATGTATTTTATCATTATATATTATTCTTTGCACCGGTATCATGCATGAGTAAAAAGATAATATAAATCTAATCTGATAGGCCTATATATTATTATTATTATTTTCCCATATCATTTAAATACTATTGCCAACGGGATTGCCAATAGCTCGTGGATGTACCGTACCGTCTCCCAATTTCAAATATCTTGCATTACACGTTTATATAACGGGTGCCAAACGGGTGCCAAACAAGTAGGCCCTATAGGCTATTTCTATGGCCAAAAATACAACCAATTAATTATTCCATAAAAACTAATTTTGAATACAAACAGAGGAAGAGGCTTACGCATCATACACTGGAACATGGAAACATTCAAACATTACAACTAGCGCACGAGATCAAATTAATGATGCTTAGGCCTAATCGTTATTCTTAAGGCCTATATCAATATAGGCCTACAGGGGAAAGAAGAATTACGCATCGCACACTAGCACATTTAAACATGAATTTACAAATGGAAACATAACATGCATAGGCAGATATACCAGAGAAAAAACTCCGGACATAGGCCTACCTGCCTGTGCGGGGACTTGAACCCCAGACCTCTCGCTTGTCGGGCGAGCGCTCTAACCACTGAGGTACACAGACTGTCCCTGATACTAGTAAACAGGACTCAAGTCTGGTACTTATGGATATGAGCAGTCAAGGGTGAACAGTACAAACAACACATTACACACCAGTGTACGAGATCAATTAACGATGCTTAATAATAATAATTTTGAATATTTACTATTACTAATTAGTCTAACGCAAATACAATGTTGTCCTTTTGACTACACACGATATCATATGAATCTATGCCGATTTAGGTCTATTATATCAATATCAATTTTTTAAATTTTAGAAAATTAGTTGATGTCCATCTTGCACGCAATGTTAATTAGGTTATCATTTTGATTTTTTACCACGTTCAATTTCATTGTGAATGATACTGAAGCGCGTTCATTATACAATGATGTTCAGAGCTGATGCTACGAAAAGGGTCTCAAAAGTAGGTCAGCATAGAGATATACCTGGGCTATAATATAACATGCATATATCATGATAATCATTGCCATGTCCCCATAGCAACTATTTACAACTGTCGTTTTTAATATTATTTAGAAAGCATCATTGCTATTTAGTTGTTCTTCAATGCTATATATACATGCATAATGATTTACATTGCCCAGTGTTGAGCGTAAACTGATATATTTTACAATATAATTTGACATTCTGCCTTTTGTATTGCTGCGGTTTTACTGGCAATGGCAGTGTAAATTCAAATGCATCTGACAACATCAACGTCAATGAAATTTGCGTTTATTTTCACGTACATATACATGATTACCAATAATACAACAAAATGCACAATGATTTTTAGGATTTGCTTACCTCAATTCGGCAATAGCTGATGACTCTCTATTTCACATCAATGTTAAATAGCTTTAAATCTTATCCGAATAATGTAAAGCCGTAATTGTGACCAGTGCAGCTAGTGTGTACTATTCCCGTATTTTGAATTTTGAATCTCGTGAATAAGATTTAAAATGTGATTTCTAGCTTTTTCTGATCAAATGATTTTGAATCATATTCACCATTCAATTGTCAATGTTTAGATAAGTAAAGGTCATCAATTTGACAATCGAGTATAACACTTTCTCCTTCATTACATTCGATGAATAATTACATAGGAACGGCGCGAAGTCTAAATATTTACAATCTTACATTTTCGGGTCAGTAGCAGCTGTCAGTTTGTTTGATGGGTGGGTCAAAAAGAACTGCGCCATCATCGAATATATATATTTACATTTGCGAGTGAGAAGTTCTTTTAAAGAGTGCGCAATTGCATATACGGGTGATTCAGGGAATGTTGTAAGGGA
Source organism: Amphiura filiformis (assembly GCF_039555335.1). Lineage (NCBI taxonomy): Eukaryota > Metazoa > Echinodermata > Ophiuroidea > Amphilepidida > Amphiuridae > Amphiura > Amphiura filiformis. The sequence goes on from NC_092642.1 coordinate 30,361,610, forward strand.
TTTGATAGTGAAAAATGATGGCCAAAGTAATGTTCTTTTTTAAACACAATATTGTAGTCTTTTACACACTTTCACAACTCAACTCTGTAAATTATATGAATTCCCGCTAAAAAGTTGTTCATCTTTAATATTGAAAATCGCTCTGGACTCAAGTAGCCTAGGCCTACTATGTTCTGATCAGACTTTATAAAGGAGGATTTCGTGCTCCTTGCATCCTCTTTTTATGCCATTTTTCAGTAGATATCCACGAAAAAAGCTTATTCCCAAAATTTCAGTTGATTCCGATTTTGCGTTTGCATGCATGATTATGTGTGTTACACTGCTCCATAGGCCACTGTTGTAATTTCGTTCTGGTATACCGGAACGAAATTCAAATTTGGCGATATTTTTGCTAAACGAATTAATCTGCAAGAAATACTTGGTACATAAACATTATGTAGCCAGAGGTATTTTTTGAGAAAAGTGGGGGGGGGGCAAATGATCCGCCTAAAAGACGCTCCAAGCAGTTATAATATATATATCAAACCCAAATAGGTCAAAAGTCAGGGTCTACAATTTTAGGGTCTACAAGGGTAACGAACTGAATTAAAACGTGTGTCCGATTTCAATGTAAACATCTCAAAAAAAGTAACTAACCCCCCTTCAATAATGGTCATTATTCAAAAAGGGGCTATTGTATTTAATACAAATCTGTAAAATGCAGACAGCTCATCTAAAAGGGACACTTCATGATCAACAGCCTTATCATCCAAAAACAGTTATGATTTTATACCATTAGAAACGAAGACTACATAATGTTCGTATGCACAACCTTTCTTGCAGATTCGGTCGTATGTAAAAGACACCGTCCGATTTGTAATTTCTAAATATATGCCGACAGACAGGAATTAAAACACAGAATGCAATGTCCGAATCAACTGAAATTTTAGAAAAAGCTTTCCTTTCTTTTTTTGTGTGTATAAATTTTTGAACCATAGCATGAAAAGAGGATGCTAAAATCATAAAATGATCCTTTAATTAGGGATGGTAGTTCTATTGGCCACCAAACAACATGTTTTAGTACAGGTAGTTTACACATGCAAAACTAGCAATAAAATAAAACATTTGAACAATTGAGTACATTTTATTTTTTTATTATAAACCAATGAAATAAAGAAAACATGATTTCGAAAAATATGTAGACACTTCAAAGACCACAAAGTGCATGGTCTGAATGTATACTACTACAACTAAATTTGTCCCTGGACAGCACAACCTCGAATGTGCATTTTCACTGTGACCTACATGTAGTAATAGGGAACAGTAACACAATGTCAAATTTGACCGTATTTTCATTTTGCATGGGACATAAAACTTACTTAAAGGTCTAACATCGTTGGCCAGGCCAACTGGCCAGTTTTGTGCAGTAACTAAATACCATAAATTAAAAATGTTTATGCTATAGGATTTGGGTATAGGTAACCTATCACAATGTTCTTTGGTTTTATGTCACTTCAAAATAACAAGATTGTTAAATTGGATGTTTTGTCATTGTTACCAACAATATATTTACTAAATAGGTCAGTGAAGATGCACATAGGATGTTCTTCCTGCCCAGGGACGTAATACATACCATAAATGATTTTCTACATCTATTTGCATATATAATAACTAATAAGAACATATTATTTAATGGAGTCAAGCATTCTGATTATTGTAATACCAATATATCTTTTTTCCCATTTTAATCTTGATTGTTTGATGTAAATTTAAATTCCAAGAAGTAAACAATAGGCACAAGAAGTAAATACATGTACTAAAACCGAAATACTAATTTCCCTGATAGCCACCTCCTGTGCATAAATGAATATACCAAACCTTACTGTACATCATGTCAGGTCCTAAACAATGAATTACATAAAGGATGTTGAAAAACAAAACAAAACAAGAAAAGATCATATATCATGTATATTGCTTAAATTTTAAGCTATACATTAACTATTCCCTTGTCATACTTTAATCAAAATATATTGCAAAATGATTATCAAATTCCCATTATGATACATTAGATTTATATTGGGTGTATTCACTATAGATAATTGTTTATTTAATGTTAAGAATATAACAAATCTTTAGGGCAAAAATGGAAACAACAAATAGTATAACTTCCTTTCAGCTTCATGGTTATAGGGAAAAGTATAGAAATAATGACATACTCCATTTATTTTATTTACATGCACCTGAAACTTTACACATATGTGACATGATCAAGGGGAATGAGTCACATGTCGGCAATTTTCAATTAGAAGTTTTTTACATCATTTTCTGGCAGTTTATAAATGCTACATTTTGATGCAAACCCGTCAAAATCGGACATCTGGTTACCAAGTTATGAGCAATTCATCAATGGCTGAAAACAATATAAAACAAAAGAATTTGAACACTGTTTTTGCCAATATCTCGAAAACAATATTAGCGACATCCGACTCATTCCTCTTGATCATGTCACATATATGTAATGAATGGTAAGTCACCAGGAAGTTACCATGTGCAATCGTGCATGTAATTTGGTATTTTGTGAGTTCTGTTGCCCATGTGGAAATGGTATTTTGAACCATGAATCTGAGCATGTACCATGTATAATTACATACCATAGAATACCCTCTATACTCGATATATCGATATATATGCTTCTAAATTAGTGTTTTTTGACGAATGGCAAACACCTTCCAAAAAACATTATTTGGAGTTTGAGCAACTATATTACTGATACGGATACATGTATTATTGTAAGACCAATAATCCAATATATTGTAATGTTTTTGTGGAGGGTGTCTGCCTTTTGCCTCTTTCATGATAGGTTGGTAACTTTTAACTGCAGAAAGGACCATGTGACCAAATGCCAAGCTTTCATAGAGCTGTTTTGGTAGCAAATTGTCTAATAATAATTAATATCATTTCTGATTTGAACTTAACCCCACCGGTCAAATTGGCAAGAAAGAGTAATTTACAGTATATACGATTTTTCCATTTTTTTCTTCTTCAATGAGATGAATAGCAGATTAGAATGAACTATTCCTGTAAGAACTTGCATCATGTCTTATACAAGTCACAAACAACAGGCAATTAGAAAGGTAAATGGCTTTGCATTGCAAACCATGAAATCCCCCTCCTTTGGTACTATACAAGGGGCTGTTTATAGTCTCTGCGATTCATCTCAATAAAGAAGGAAAGAAATGTATTCATGGCATTGGATGAATTGATATTTCCATCTCCTACTCCAACTCATAAAGAACATAATAGTCTAAAATCCTAACTAATACATGAATTATACTGTACACAGTTATGGAAAAATACAAATTTCATAAAAAGTTTAGACTGTCTTGAATGTTAATTGTTGTTCAAGTTCATCTACATTTTTCTACAATGATAATAAAGAAAGGAACAGAGCCATATCACAAATATTTTATACCAGTGATATGCCCTTTATTGTCCATAATTAGTATTCCTGATTATATATAAGCGATTCCAATCGAATGTACATGTAGAGTATAAGTACAGCCAGCTGTGATGCCATTTGTCATCATTAGCACATCCATTTGAAGCACCAAAGCAATCAGCGATAAGGTTTATCATGAGTTTTATCTTCCAAAGTTAAACTTGTTGGGTATGATCACAGACATCATAATCCCCCAGTAAAATAGGTGTGATTACCGTTTTTGCAGTATTTCAGATTTAAGGCTTCTGAAAGTTGATTGTAGTGCTGTCGTCGGCACCATTTTTTAATGTCGACATGTCGATATAATTCATATACCGACGTCGACAGTGTGTCAACATAAAAAATTCTTTAAAAAAAATGTTTTTTGTTTTTTTTTAAATTTTCAAAAAGCAATTTTGGCCAGAAAAGCAAGTTATAGGCCCAAAATGACTTGTTATTCATGGTTGGAAACCAGAGAAATACTGCTACTCAAAAAAACAAAAAAATGCCATTTTTTTTACTAGCAGTATTTCTCTGGTTTCCAACCTTGAATAACAAGTCATTTTGGGCCTATAATTTGCTTTTCTGGCCAAAAATATTTTTGAAAATTAAAAAAAAATGCCGATGTCGACATTATGTCGACATAAGCCATGTCGACGACGGCACTAGTTGATTGTGAGTTTCCGTTGCCTGCACATGTCACCCTTTTTATGCCGCATCAAGTCTTTTTGTAGAAATAATTCATTATTTAGGATTCTGTTGAAAGTTTGGAATATTCAGTCTTTTTTTTTCTTTCTATTTTTTAGGGTCTTGTGTAAACAACCTTCTGCATAATGGTCAATACTATAATAAGCTACACTGTCCTGACATTATTATCATGTTTTGTTGGAAATATACCATTACAAAAAGGTACTGTATTAAATAGTGAATGTTTAAAAAATAATGAAAGAGTCGTCTAGATAATCACTTGATATAAAACATGCGTCAGGAAACTCAATATCAACTTTCATTAGATAATGCAGTTATGCTAACATGTACTGTTTGCAGGCTTGCAGCAGAATGAACTTTTATTTTAATCATGAGCCCAATACAAAGCTTAACGCCTCAGCCAGTCCAAGAAAGCTCCCAATCGAAACACTTACGCAAATCATGGAAATTGATTTAGATTTATCATTAACGTGTACCGGGTCTCTTCAAGTAAGATTCTCCACAGCTAACCATACATTATAGGCTTTTGTAAAAACTTGTTCTTCATATTTTGTACAGGACATAAAAAGAGTAGAGACATATGTATGTAAGTTTTCATGAAAATCACAGTCTTCATAATTTTGTACAGGACACACTGGTATGGAATATTTCACACATATGAGTAGTCATGACATATCACAGGTTGATCATGACCACACCTATGTGTGAACCCTTTTCAGTTCAGAGTATATTTGTCTTCAGGCCATTTACCCAACAATGTGTGTAGCAATAGATCCGTGTTATAGTTTCTTTGTATGTACAGTGTTTGACATTATTCCTTTGCTAACCGATACGTGAGGTGCCTGTTCTCTTGCTGGTGTGCACTCAGAGTTGGATTTGCGGCTATTTGGATGCACCACCTGCAGCACCTGCTTCTTTCTTGTCGGCTGCTTTCTGCTGTTTTAATCTCATTACTTCTGCATCCCTGCAACAGATTAGATATACACAAAACAAATCATAAGTGGTTGGAAACTTCACAATTTCTACCCAAGGTTATAATTTTATGTCACCTTGCAAGAATCCATTTGAATTCTGGCAACAGCATTTTATGTGAATCTTCAGATTTACTTAGTACTTTAGTGGCTCAAAATTCCACAAGAATCTTTTTGGATTCATGCAAAACGGTTTAGGAGAATCTCTTCGACAAACATTTCTGGGCATGCTACCTAAAGATGAGCGATGCATGTAATCCCTGTCCCAAACAACCTGATGGTCGACACAGGGTGTCGGCCTGACACCCTGCCCTGCCGTTTTCTCTTTTATTGCCCCAATTGTAAAATGACCTGATTACAGTTTTCCTTCCCGACACAGCAGAATCCATTTGCAATGTGGACCAAAACCATCCACAAAAAAATCCACATTGGGAGCCTTTTCATGGTCTCTACGACTGAGATGTTTCCATAGCAACAGCCAACAATGAATCAATACACACCTGTGTCTCCTATCATCCAGTGACTTTCCTTTGTTCCCTCCTTTGCCTTCAGCTGCAGTCTTCTTGGCCAGTTCCTGCTTCTTTTTCATGTTCTTTTCACGGGCTTTTTCTCTCTGGTTTCCACCTGAATAAGAATTCATAATGACACTTTATGTTACAATTTACTCAACTTTGAAACATGCGGAATTAGTTAAGAGAATTTTCACCTAAGGCAAGCCCAAGGCTCGAACCCTCGTCAATCGTATCTCCCGGCCGGCAGCACAACGCCTTAACCACTCGGCCATCTCGCCCATTTAAACAAGTCAGCAAGTTTGCATTCACGTAATTTGTTAATTGACAATTTTAATATTTACATAAATCTTTAAAATCTCATCAGGAATCTGAAAGGAAATATTTAGTCAAATATTTGCATCAAACTGTGATGTAATGCCATGCAATATCAGCAGTTGGGGGCTTTGTAAAATTGTATTTCTCTCCCAAAAAGTTCCTATATCATGGTCGGGAATCCTTCAATTAAGTTCAGTAATTTAATTTCAGAATTTAATTGAAGAATTTCTTCTCGCCCCCATACACTGCTTAGCACATGCAGATATACATGTATGTGCGACGTCCGTGATTCGGAAGTAACGTAAAGCTGTTGGTCCCGTGTTCAGGAGGATTCATCCCTGTGCACGTTAAAGTGTCAAAGCTATTCAAAAAGAGAAGGGGGATCATCCCCGGTTCTGATATCTGCACTCAACCCTCTAGGTTCAAGAGGACAAGATGGGTGCAATACAACTGTACATAGGTTGTCTACCCATAAAATCCTGTAGAATGTAGAATGAAGGGTTACGGACGTCGGAAAGTGCATTCATGAACGAGTAAATATGTGTGATCTGTGTGCTAAACCCTGGTTGTCATGTCAATAAATTTTGATAACTTACTTGTTTTTTATATAACTTCACTGCACTTGTGATTTTGTGAAGTTCACACACATACTCACACTCAGACTCCAAGTTCACACACACCCCCACAGACTCCACAATCAGATTATTTTGTGTTTGAAAATGTAAATGTACTGAAAAGAGTTACTGTTCCCCGCTCTATTTGCTCCTCACTGTCGTGGATCCACTGGGATAAAGTGTACTACATGATAGATTTATCGATCTTCTTCTTCTTTTGGTTAAGTCGGTAAATAAAGTGCACTATGATATTAGAGTTGGGCGACTATCACTTTTTTCCTAGTCGACAGCAAATAGTCGCGACTACGACTATAGTCGCGACTATCTGTGGTTAAAATTGGACTGAAAAATCGGGTGAAAGATTGGTGGCAATTAGTATTTATAATTATAATGCATGATTACAGGACCCGTGATTGCTGGCATTTGCATCACAGTTTGCTACACAAACCAGCACTGTTGCGATACAAATTGCTACACTGTATCGCACATTTGCGATGCAAATATTTGACTGTAAAATGCTGTAATATAGGCCTAACTTTTCTGTTCAATTAAATTCACTGGCCACTTTCCAGCAACAGCACAAGAAACTTCATATAATTTCTCAAACCTTCAATATTCCAATAGCGATCTTCGTTCGTTTCCATGTTTTGCTGTGCATGAAAATATGTAAACATGCCGGTACGGCAGTGCATATTTTCCATGGTATGCTCATGAACGTGTTGCATCGTGCATGTACGATTAATTTTCACCTCCGACCTACGTCACCTGACCTCATCTAGACTACTGCATTTGTCCCTACAGGGGTGGCATTGCAACATTACGACTGTTTGTCAGCTAATTTGTTTATTTTCCTGTTGCTTTCTAAATATTCTGTTACCACAATAAGCATAGCTTTTTGAAATTACGTGAAAAGTACTTCTAATCTAATAATATTTTCCTAAATTTTCCCTTTTGGAAAACACTTCTCGGAAGTTCTCGAATCTCGCTGTTTCTTTCCAAAGTTAAAATAATCTCATACCTTCAGTAGTTGGTACAAACACCCAACCTGGGTCTGTACATGCACGCTATGACGCTGCTACACCTGTTATCGCTGCATAAATTATAATCATAATGAGATGTTCGACAGTTCTAAGTAATTTGAGTTTTTGACGGCTTTTATCTTGTGGGAAAGTAGTTCGACAACAAGTCAATAACACCAATTTAATGATGATTTATGGACTTTATGATTACTTGTTGGTTAGTGTTACTATTGGTAAGACAATGACTAACATTTTTTCACATTTTTCGCAGTTTATACATGTATGTTAGTATTTGGTTGGTTTTGGTGCGAATAATTGGCACTTTTAAAGTAATTTTTTAACCCCAAAATATACTTGCATTAGTCGACTTTTGGTTTTCAATAGTCGTAGTTGCGACTAACGACTATTGGCGACTTAGTCGCCCAACTCTATATGATATGTGTGCATATCACACCAACTGAAATGAACATGCAATAAGCCATGGTATTGGTACCACATGCATGCATGTACTAGGTAACCCAGGCAAACCTTAGTTAACACATTTGCTAGTCAGCCAAATTCGCCGACAATGTCAGTGCATTTTTACATAGAAATTTAAAACAAGTGCCCGAAGAAAGAAACCTGACATAAATATGTTTTCTATACTTCACTTGACCCAAATATGTGATTTTTTATGGTGATAAGTCACCCGCACATGGAATTTTAGAGGGATTTGGATAGCAGTTCCATTAAAAAAAAGCTGCTATCCCTGCTATCATAATGAGACTTAATGCTTAAGATCTAGAAACACCGCCGAAATGCCGTTTTGGGGAATTTTGCTAGCTGAAACTTTTTGATGAAAGTCAATCTTTGACAAGATGTAACTTTGCTACGGAAAGTGCTATGAAAAAATGGTTTTCAGTTTTGGCTTTGTTTACTCAAGGGCTTTAATTTGATATATGAAATGATGCAGTTTGATGGCAAATTTGAATTCACCTAGCATACCTACATGTAGTGATGTACGGTAAGCTTACCAACAGTACATCTGATATTATAGTGTTACAATTTATTTTGTGTCAACAAATTTGAGACAAGCAGATAATAGATCATACTTACGAGTCATAATGAATACACTGCCTGGACCCTTTCCTGACGAATCAACAAATTTAAGTGGTTTTCCCCACCAAATATTTTGTCAACGTAGCCAGTTTATCAACACAGGAAGTTCATGAACTCATTTATGGTGTTGCCTGAATAGTTAGCCCAAATCGCCCAAATCGCCGATCAATCACCGAAAAGTCACCCAATTTTTTATTTAACCATTGTTTTTTCCTCTAACAGCCAGAAAGCACCGAAAATTGTAGAAACTATTGTCAAAAATCTTCTTTTTACCATATTCACCATTATGGCAGAGAAATTATTGAAAGCCCGGTCAGAAGTCTCGACAAAATCTTTATAAAAGTCGCCCAATTATAACGCGAGTCGATAAACTGTGTCCGTGGTTAGAAACTGTGTCCGTGGTTAGAAAACCGTGATGATATTTTTGACATTATGCACCAAAGGGATTATCACCATAAGAAAGCAATCAAGTGTACAAACAGTTGTAATGATCATTGGAATAAATATAAGGAATTAAGAAACAAGGTAAATATATTAATGAAAGATGCTAAAAGAGAGTATTATACCAAAGAGATTAATAATGCTGCTGGTGATTGCAAGAAAATGTGGAAAACTTTGAAAGAACTACATACTTCCAAATAAAAAAGGTCAAGTAACCACTCTTCCAACAACATTCAAGGATGATATTGATTTGGCGAACGAATTAAACGTTCATTTCACCAACATAGGTACAACTGATGTTACTAATGATATTTGTATGGAGTCAACTGATAAGAAAATTAATGTTGATAGTAAGTTTACATTCAGTGAAATAAGTGTTGATCAAGTTATTAATGAATTAAATGATATTTCACAGAATAAGGCTAGTGGTATAGATAATATATGTACCAAGTTATTGAAGTATGCCACGAATGAAATTGCTCCTGTGTTGTGTAATATTTTTAACTTATGTATTAAACAAGGTAAAGTTCCTACTGATCTCAAAATTGCCAAGGTTTCCCCAATTTTCAAGAGTGGTGATAAAGATGATTTTTCAAATTATAGGCCCATCTCCATTCTTCCGGTTTGTTCAAAGATTTTGGAAAAGCTCGTTCATAAGCAACTGTATAAATATGTTACTGATAATAATATTTTATATACTGCTCAATCTGGTTTAAGAAAACACCACTCCACATGCACAGCTCTTATTAAAACAATTGATAAATGGAACATGGAAATAGATAATGGAAATTATATTGGTGCTGTTTTTGTTGATCTCAGCAAAGCATTTGACATGGTAAATCATGAATTTCTTGTGCACAAATTACAGTCACTTGGTATTTCAGGAGTTGAAGGTAGCTGGTTCAAATCTTATCTTGAAAATCGAACACAGCATGTATTGGTTAATGGCAAAATTTCAAATCCAAATTTAATTAGATCCGGAGTTCCACAAGGATCTATTCTTGGTCCCTTACTTTTTCTGATTTTTATAAATGACATGCCAAATTATTTAAACAACTCAATTATTGACATGTATGCTGATGATACTTTAATCTACGTTTGTCATAAAGATGTCACTACTATTGAAAATCTTCTAAACGATGACCTTATGTCATTAAATAATTGGCTTGATGATAACCATATGAAAGCAAATGTAAACAAAACAAAGGTAATGTTGCTGGGTACGTCATTTAAAACAAGACAAATTAGTGATTTTAATGTAACTATGAATGATATCGTGCTTGAAAATGTAAATTCGTTTAAGTATCTTGGTGTTTCTATTGATTCAAACTTAAAATGGAATGATCATGTTAACAACGTTTGCCGAAAGGTATGTAATGGCCTTGGTATCATGAGGAGAATTAAGCCATTTGTACCAAAGAGTTCCCTTATTACAATTTATAACACATTGGTACTTCCTCACTTTGATTATGGAATGGTTGTCTGGAGTAGTTGTACTGAAACTAATATAAATAGGCTTCAAAAACTCCAGAATACTGCCATGAGAATTATTTTATGTATGCCATTCCGTACACACATCAAAGATATGTTAATGACTTTAGGCTTCATGGATATTCGTAGTAGAATTTTATATAATAATGGGTGTATGACAAAGTTTTGAATAATATGGCACCTGTTTACCTTAATGATTTATTTCATGCAGTTAGTTCTATCCATGCTGTACATACACGAACAAGCAAATCTGGAAATCTTTACAAGCCTAGTTTTAATACTTATTATGGTAAAAGTACGTTTCAATATCAAGGATGTATCACATGGAATCTTATTTCAAAGGATATCCGAGATGCAAAATCATTCTCGTCTTTTAAAACAGCTTTTAAAAAAGATCTGAAATTATGTTAATGTATCTTGCCATTTATGAGTCATCATCTTGCTCTGCATTCTTAAATTATGTTTACAATTGCAATAGGTTTTTAGCATTTCAATGTATATTTCTTATGTATTTTCTAATGTGTTTTTTTTTATCAATTATCCTATTTATGTATATATATATATATCTTTTATGTCTTTTACATCAGCATGTCTCTTGATATTATGGTTTTTATGGTTCGATTATATGTTTATGTCAATATTTATATTCTTATACAATTCTTATGAAGTTTCTAATGATTTTATCAAATATTCAATAATGTATATATATATATCTTTTATGTCTTTTACGTCAACGTGTCTCTTAATCATGGTTTTATGGATGGATTATGTGTTTATGTAAATATTTATTTTCTTTTAACATGTAAAATTGTATTTTATACGTTAAGCAGGGCCCTGCTGAAAATCAATTTTTATTGAGCAGGTTACCCTGTTGAAATATTGTGAAATAAATAAATAATAAATAAATACCATAGGGTCTTGTATTCCAAGTTTTTTTGTAGTTTATGAATAAAGAGATTAGATGACGTCACATTATATCGCGAACGGATCTGCATGATATAAATTTAGATTTTTTTTTTTTTTTTGGGGGGTGGGCGACTTTGGGCTTTATGATAAAAAAATGCAAAGTTTCTCCAATTGTTTAAGGGCGGTAAGGAAGGCATATGCAGTCTCACGGAGGTCTTTCGCGGCAAAACAACTGGTTCGAAAAATCAGTGCAATTCTAATAGGGCCTTAGGTCACTGTCACCCCTGGGCAATTCGAGATATTTCAAGGTCAAAGTTTATACGTTGGTCGAAATTAAAACCAAAGAACAAACCTATTTCAAATTATTCCTGTCATTATAAGGATACAGAAAAAATTAATGAAGAAAGTGTTAATTTTTTGTACATGGCCCATGGCTTTCCGTGCGGATTCATCACATGATTAAACAAGAAATGTCTTTAAAAAGACAACGCCATGGATGAAGATCACGTTTCATAATTTTACATTGACAAGTACTTGGAATGCGAGTAATTTTTTGTGTGTAGCACATGCACAACCGGGTGGGAAATATCGCTACCACCAATGACATAGGCCCTATACTAGGTAATTCTCAAGAACTTTCATGTTGAAAGCCAGATCTACACTAATTCATACTTATAACAAAGGGATCAATGGAAATCACATCCACCGAGTTTCGCAACAATCCAACAATCTATATTCAGACGACCTTAAGAATGTTTGCTGCAGTGAGGGTGATCATAAACAATTCATGACAATCATAGGGCCTGCACTTTGGCTCGACATTTGAAAGGGGTGTGAATTCATTTTTGGATACGCCCCTATTATAATTAGGTAATACTCGAACACATTCCCTATATGTATATACATGTACCACATGTAGTAAATCTGTCTGCTTTATCTGTATTGTGCCTTTCTTAAGCAAATAGTTAAACACGATTTCATCAAACATTATAACAATAGCTCTTTTACAGTGTGCAATCATCCCGGGCAATAATTGGGCAATAATAGAGGATGTGCGTGAAATTATTGATTAGCTCCATACAAAGGATTTGAACCGGTGTCCTTCACCGTAATCATGGCGCAATGCAGTGCATTCAATCAAACGTTGTCGTCAACCTATTTGATCCTATAGTGCATTTGTTATGTGTGTGAGACGAGCTGTCGCGGTAGATTGCAATAGCTTGTAATCATGCTTTTGTTGAATGAATTTGAGTACTCCGCCATATTTACGGTATGAACGTCATAATCTAGGTGATTATTTGCATTGGATGTCTTGAATACGCTGGCGAAGTTGTGTAATAATCGGATTAATGCTATAACAGTAGGTGAATACAAGTTTTGAATATATCGCGTTGCAAAGCCCCATTTAGTGATCCCAGCGAAAGTGAAAAAAAAAATCAAATTGTTACTTTTATAAAATTTTTTTATGAAAAAAATGGCAAAAAACCCAAGAAAACGGCAGTATCGACGAAGTTGAAGCCCCATTCAAATAGGCCTACATGTAGCTAATTTATATATACTGTCAGTATATAAATTAAATCAGTTCAATTCACGCCGAGTGTCCTTGACAGGTTTGACTCTGCTTCAGCGGTCATGAAAGAATTCAAAAGATAACCTCTGCCCCAACAATCCCAAGCAATGGTCTGAAACTGTTCTTCGGATGATGATAGTCATAATGATCAAAAGATTATTACTGACTATATCATTGTACAAAATCTGAATTTTGATGATTTTTACGATCGTCCAGATGAAAAAATCACTGAATGGGCCGTTAGTTCCTCCACTCCTTACCCTGGCAATATGAATCAAAGAAAAATAAAGAAAAAAGTAAATAAAACAAGAGAAAAAAAAAGACAACGAAAAAGAAACAATAAAAGAAAAACAAATATGAAAAGTTCGAACAATATTTGGTTTATAAAATTAATGTGACCGTGATGAGGCTCGAACTCACCACCTTCCGATTTAAAGTTCGAAGTGTACCAAATTCTGACGCCTTACCAAGTGAGCTGTGCTCCTGAGATACGAAATAAAAATAAAATAATACACTGTATACCTGCTTGTGTCGGTAATTGATTTGCTCAAATTCCATAATGGTACAGTGCAACAGAGCAAAAATACCCAAAATTTAAAAGCTATATAATTTATGAACAATATACACTACACATAAAAATACTAATACAAGGGAATTTCAACATAAGAATCCAAACAATTAAGTACCAACATGCACAGCTTTGTCCTTATATCACATTTGGGTTTTAACAAAATGTTATCAAACCTCTACTGTGATTGGCAGCTGCACAAGGCATCTCTTTGATAGCTGATAATGGCCATCCATTCAGCAAGTGGCTACTAACTGACCTTGACAGGCTTGAATGAGCACTGTCATCTGCTCCCGGGGGGGTCACTCCCATTGTGGCCTGTACACCATCCGCGATAATGATAACGCGTAAAAAGGGTCGTTTTTCGTGGTAGGCACGATACGCGCGTATCGCGTTTAGGGTGTCAAAAATATGAAAAATTGGAAAAAAGGGTAGCAAAATTGCAATTTCTAAATACTCGGAAATGAAATTTAGGGTATGAAATTTGATGTTAGGAATGAAATCCCTGTTTAGGGTGTCGTTTTAGCCCATACTGCAGTTACTGTCCGTTTTCCTATACACAATACACAGTGCTCTCACCATTGACGCGTGACCCCTACAAATGATGTATGTTGGGAGAATGTACACTTGCCTAGTTAACATCACTGTGTGAAAAATAACCAGCCAATATTTTATGTATTCGCCAAGACTTCTAGCAAATATATTTCTCGAACATGGCCTAGAAGTACAGCTAGGTTAGATGTTCAGAAATGGTCGTACTTTTGTAAAATATGAGTGAGGGCAAGGCATAGCTAGCCAACTCCCCGTGTTATTTGAATGGAGATTTGACCGAAAATATTGGTATCGGACCGCTCACTTCTGAAGGATGCCACAAAAAACCGGTAAAAGCTACATTTAAATTATTCTAAATAGGTTCTAGAAAATAAAGTTTTGTAACATGTCCTAAATTTTTAGCTAATTTAGGTGTTTGGAGAGGGTCGTACTTTTGTGTTTTAGGAAGGACATGTAAACGACAGATAACACCAAAAATATGAAGAAATTATTTCTAAACCGTGTTAAGTCAAAAATCATTATGTTGCTCATTTTCAAGAATGCTGGTTTACAAAAAGCACGACATTGTCTGATTTCGTGAACAAAGCCACACATAACATTGTTTCCTTTCATCGAGATCGGAAGAGCTGAAGCTATGAATACCATGCTTTATTGCGATATCGCACATGAAAACAGTCACTTGTGCACAACCAGAGAAGATCAGATTTAATCAGTTGAGCTGTTTCAATGAGTGTTATCTTGGTTTAATAGCTTTTAATGGGGTTAAGTCCTGCAAAGGTCGAGATGAATTCTACTGTAGACATGACTGCATCATGCAAGGGTTAAATCCTTGTTTAGGGTGCTTTTCAAAAGTTGATTATCGCGGATGGTGTACAGGCCACAATGGGAGTGACCCCCCGGGCATCTGCTACAAAAACATCACACTCTAGGACCTGGTCGCCTATATTAATTTACTAGTCAACATTTGCATAGGAACCGCATAGTCGGAGGCAAGGTTCATTATTGATTGGCGATTATATACGTATTTATTACTAATAGACAAGTAATATATGTGACGTGTCATGTCAAAAGGAGACACTTTTGGGCAGGTTATCAATTATGAGGTTTTTACATATGTTAAATACAGAGATATTTTGCTCTACATCGCCGTTTTCCCCAATGAAATCGGACATTCCTAAGCGAAGATATTGAATTCGCAAGTTATGGTATTATAAAATTGGAAATTGAGATATCGGCCTTTAAAAATATTGTTGACAATGTTGAGAATAGGAATTACCTTGAAAAATGTCTCAGAAAATACAAGATGCCAGTTATATCCCGGTCTGATACTATCAGACAATATTTTAAACATTAATAACATCACAAATTCGCAACAAACCCAAATTGTGAAAAAAGCACCTGCGGGCAGATTTTTGGCTATTTCTCCATTTATGATCCTGCCCAAAAGTGTCTCCTTTTGACATGACACGTCACATATATATATATCGTGTGTTTGCGATTTATTCCGTAATCAATAAGTATGATGAACAAACGCATTTCTGGCAGAAGCACTCACAGCGCAGTGGTATTCGATCTCGACTGTTAAATAAAAGGTTGTGGGTTCGAACCCTGGTAGAATTTTAATTGGAATAAATTTGTTTTTCTTTTGTTAAGGGATCTAGAATGAGCGTTAATTGCGTTTCGATATTATTTTTTGAGGACATGAGAGCACCTCAGACCTATCGAATTGCATTCTGAATACGAAGCATGTCTTTTTCTGATATCAAATAATTTTCATTTTTTGAAAATCACAATATAATACAAATTTTATGACAAATTATAAAAATTTAATATTTTTCAAATTTTTGACATATAACAGTCCTCGAAGTAAATTATATAAATCTAATGATATATTCTTAAAGTGTATGTAGCTGGGAGGAAAAGCCGACGGTCAATTGAAAATTTTGACCTTTCATATTGAAGATATGGATTTTTTTCCCAAAAGACCTTTTTTTTGGCGTTTTGGGAAAAAATCCATATCTCCAATACGAAAGGTCAAAATTTTCAATTGATCGTCGGCTTTTCATCCCACCTACATACACTTTAAGTATAAATCATCAGATTTGTAAAGTTTACTTCGAGTACTGTTAAATATCAAAAATATCAATTTTAATGATTTGCCATAAAATGTGTATTAAATTGCGAATTTCAAAAATCAAAATTATTTGATATCAGAAGGACATTCTTCGTATTCAGAATGCAATTCGATATGTCTGATGTGCTCTAATGTCCCAAAATAAATACTGTCCAAACGTTCATACCCCAGCCCTTAAGTAAGAGGTAATAATTATGGCAATAAATCCGCCGTATAAAACTGAACACAGCTCAATCCAGCCTTATATAGGCCTATATCATGTAAATGTATTATGTGATGCAAATGTTGACTAGGAAAAAAAATATCGCGACCTGGTCACTATATAATGCTACAGGGAGCACAGTACTTTGACAATGGAGTGAAAGACTATTATTATTGATTAGGCGCGGATTCTAAAAGTACAGCTCCTATGCGTGTGTAGCAAAAAATTGGAATAGAATGTTTGGAATCATGTAACTAAAATACTAAATGCATTTTGCAAAATGTGCTCTTACCAATTTATAAAGCATTTCATTAGCTTTAATTTGACATATTGTTTGACATGTTTGGAATAATGGTAAGTCATTAAATAAAATATTTATTAATTAATCAATTATGTCAATTACTAAAAAAATTAATGCAAATATGCATATTTTCTCTGACAGAATTGTAGGATTTGACAAGAGCCATCTTTCTTGTAAGTTTGATTCTTATAACATACCGGTATCGTATTGCGTCCCGTTATAGTTGCAGAAAAATACGCGTGCAGGACACACATACGCACCCCCCCCCACACACACACCCAGAGGATCGTACCGCTTTACAATCGTATAACATTCATTGGCGCTAGTAGTAGTAAATTCCAATTTTCTTTGCTTTACCTCACTTGTTCTGCTCAAAATTAAAAGGGACATATCTGACAGTAAAAGCTTACATTTTATGGAAATTATGTTTAAATTTGCTTAAACAGCACAAAACAGATAAAGCAGACTAATGTACTATACATAGGCCTATACATGTATGGTATGCCAGGGACTGTTTAAGAATATATCATTAGATTTATGATATTTACTTCGAGGACTGTTATATATCAAAAATGTGAAAAATATCAAATTTTAATAATTTGTCATAAAATTTGTATTATATCGTGAATTCCAAACAATGAAATTTATTTGATATCAGAAAGACATTCTTCGTATTCAGAATGCGTTTTCTTTGTCTTTTTTTTTCTTTTCTTGTTTTATTTATTTTTCTTTGATTTATATTGCCAGGGTAATTAGGAGAGTAGGGAACTAAAGGCCCATTCAGTGATTTTTTGATTTGTTTTTCATCCCGACGATCGTAAAAATCATCAAAATTCAGATTTTGGATACTAGACTGCGGAACTCAGTCTTCAATGATTTTTATAGTTTTTATATTTTGACCACTGAAGCATAGTCGAACCTGTCAAGGACACTCGGCGTGAATTGAAAGACCATGTCACTCGCCACAAAAGAATGTCAAAGGTCATAAAAGGCCTATGGCTGATTTTGTACGTTTCGTGCTTGTCATAGATGTGCTAACATAGCTTCCTAGTGTAGTGGTTCAGCCGAAAGCCGTGTGTCTAAGACAAAAAAAATAATGCATTTACGTGAGTCTGTAATTTATATACCGGTACTGACAGTATATAAATTAGCTACATGTATTTGAATGGGGCTTCAACTTCGTCAATACTGTCGTTTTCCTGTTTTGTTTTTTTGCCATTTGTTTTTCATTAAAAAATTTATACACGTAACAATTTGATTTTTTTTTCACTTTCGCTGGGATCACTGAATGGGACTTTGTAGCGCGGATTATTCAAAACTTGTTTTTACCTACTGCTATATAGTATTAATCCGATTATTACATAACTTTGCCAGCGTATTCAAGACATAGGTTATGTAAGGGATAAACTGTACATGGGTATAGGGTATAGAGGCCCTGCATGCTTTTATCGATTGGCTCCAAACAAAGGATTTGAACCGGTGTCCTTCACCGTAATCACGGCGCAGTCCATTCAATCAAATTTCGTCAGTGTGCGAGACGAACGATGTATAAATCTGGAGGTCACATCATCACTTATCATGCTTATTGTAAAAAGTTTGTCCAATGCATATATTGTGTGTATTGTTCCCGGGTATTGTCAATGCAGTCAAGCAAACAGGTATTATATTTTGAAAAGGCCGCTATAGTATATTCACAGGGGTGTCTTGAATGGCCAATCATATGGGACATAATCAAATTGCAGTGACTGCTTCCTTTGTTACCACATGTCAGTCATCTTGTGATTATTGGACCATGTAAACCTGCAAAAAACGAGCCAAAGTGCAGGCCCTATGCCAAATATCCATTCGCCAGCAAAGTGGTTACATAACTCCCTGGTAACTGGATCACGCACCTTTGACATTGGTTGGTACTACATGCTATAGACTTTGTGTTGCGATCATTTCCATCATGGTGCAGAACTCAAAATTGTGATCCAGTTGACATAGTCAAATCGGACTACACGTAACACTTCGCGGCGAATCAGTAACTGTTAACTTTGATATGACCATGATGGTTTTAGTGCTTAATTGTGATTACGTTTAATGACACGACCTTGAACATTCTAAAAATCCAATCATATACTTAGTCGACCTCAGATAACCTTTAACAATTTGGCGCAGACTTGTCAGTGATCGACAATACACCTCGGATGACTTTGACTTGACCTTCAACATTTTTGCGCTTTATACACCCATCATGTCCATAACAATTTAACTCTTACAACTTCCTGTCAACTTTCTAATTCATAACTCTAAACTTTTGTATGTTTGCTTTTTTTTTGGTCTTAATACTAGTACAAAACTGAAACAAGAAGAGCCTTTAAAAAAAAACAGTTCACAGATCAGGTGTGGGCCTATAGTAATGTTCTAACTTTAATCCATATCTAATTTATAATGCATTGATCTTACAATAAATTAGTGATTTGAGGCATAATGATACCAACATCCTGGCTCTGGCTTATATAACTCGCCAGCAAGGAACTTGTTGAAATACAAGCTTTTACAATCAATACCACTATCACAGGCCAGCCTATTCAATTACCATGCAGATATAGC
The DNA here is from genome assembly GCF_039555335.1 of Amphiura filiformis. NCBI lineage: Eukaryota > Metazoa > Echinodermata > Ophiuroidea > Amphilepidida > Amphiuridae > Amphiura > Amphiura filiformis. The sequence continues at coordinate 30,381,064 of NC_092642.1, forward strand.
CTTGACCCAATAATTAGGGTTCCAATTAACATTACTGGGTAGACAGAGTAGATAAAAGGAACAAAGTTTTTGAGTTGGCAGTGTTCAAAAGTAGAATTTAATGTCATTTGTCAAATACTATATCCTAAAAACTTTATTTGTGAACGGATTTTCATTGTTGGCAAAACAAAATGTATGTTTAATATATTAATTATTTCATTAATAGCAATTTTCTTAGTTTTCATCCATAAATAATCACAGAGTATTATCTGTTTACAAAATAAATGAAGGAAATACCTATTGCTAACTTGGTAAAATGCATACTCGTAGCCCAATCTTGTAGATCATAGCACCCAGTTTGGGTTTGTAGTTTCGAAATATTGCAAATAAACATTAGTTCTTTCAAATATGAAACGCTAAACCCCAAATCTAGAACAAACAATCATTATATTCATGATATTTGGAAAGATATAGCAAGCTTTCCATGATAGAGATTCGACCCAAAATAAATTAGCGTGGTGAAGTTGGCTCGAGATTAGAGATTAGAGATTAGACATTGAATAATTCTATACGTTAAATATAAAGGTTTTGAAATTCCTTATTTTCATGAATTTCGTACGGTGTCTGATCTCCGCCAAACTCCCCCTTTTATAATTCATATCCCCAAATTTTAGTTTTCCCCCTTTTTGCGAAATGCTTTCCCCCTTTTCTAATATTTTCCCCTTTTTAACTTTCCCCGTTTTCAAATAGTTTCCCCTTTTCGACCTACCCCTTTTCAAATAGTTTCCCCCTTTTCGACTTTCCCCCTTTTCAAATAGTTTCCCCCTTTTCGACTTTCCCCCTTTTCATATAGTTTCCCCCTTTTCGAATCACCCCTTTTCAAATAGTTTCCCCGTTTTCGAATTACCCCCTTTACAAATAGTTTCCCCGTTTTCGAATTACCCCCTTTACAAATAATACCCCTTTTTACCCCCTTTTCAAATAGTTTCCCCCTTTTCGACTTTCCCCCTTTTCATATAGTTTCCCCCTTTTCCCCTTTTCGAATCCCCCCTTTTCAAATAGTTTCCCCGTTTTCGAATTACCCCTTTACAAATAACACCCCTTTTCAAATAGTTTCCCCCCTTTTCAAGTAGTTTTTTCAAATAGTTTCCCCTTTTCGACTTTCCCCCTTTTCATATAGTTTCCCCTTTTCAAATAGTTTCCCCTTTTTAATTTCCCCCTTTTCAAATAGTTTCCCCGTTTTCGAATTACCCCTTTACAAATAATACCCTTTTTATTTTCACCCATTTTGTAAATAGTTCCCCTTTTACAAATAATCCCCTTTTAACTTTCCTCCCGCTTTTCACAAATAGGTTCCCATTTTAAATAGTTTCTCCCTTTTTAAAATAATACTCCCTTTTTGTTTTTAATACTCCCTTTTGTTTGGGTACTCCCCTGTTTTCCGTGCGTAGGCTTTGCCAGTAAGCCTGGACCCTGGAGAGTACCGTGCACTCACTAGAGCTCATTCCGCTACATCCATTATTGGAAAGGCGTTCTACATGAATTTGGATACCAACGTAGGTAGATTTATAGCCTGTTGTGCAAGCGCCCGCTAAATTCAATGGGTTAGGGATCCGTCAACTTTTATGTACGTTTATAGAGGGGCTGTACAAAGAGCAAATCCGATATGATTGATAAACCAAATAATGTTCAGAATGTTAAACGGGTGAAATGGCATGCATAAATATTTATGCTGGTCAAATTCATAGCAATGATGTTTGAAAGTATGTGAAGAACTTGTCTATAAACAGGGATATGTTAGAGACAACAAACAACTGGCTGCCATTGTTACAGAAGCCTAGATAGGCCTACTAAGAATTGTTTGTGCTATATATTCAAAAGGTTTTTTTTAAAGTTAGCACCAAAGTTTAAAACAAGCGGTCTTAACAGTGAAATGACAATAAAAGCATACATTTATAAAACGGGCCTGGACAAAATGGGCATTGCATATTTATGACAAGTGTGGCTGTGTGATTTTATGCAACTTTATTTTTAAGCCAGTTCCGAGTAATTTTCGCTATTCTTTGTCAACAATTCCGTTAACAATAAAAATGTGCTTTCTAATCAAAGGCTCTATGGCATATATTCAATTGACCAGACAAATGAACCAGGGACTTCGGTCAGTGGTGCACGCTTCAAAAATCCAAAAAGAATTAGTAGGCCCTGTATGTTAGATGAAGAATTAAGTAGCAATTAAGCCTAGTCTTTTTTAAAAGTCGAGACAAGTCCAAAATAATAACGATTAATAAGGCAATCTAATTGATTCGAATTCCAATCTCCTGGCCTTTTCCTGGGTCTATATTTAGTTGCATGATATAATTCAGATTATGATTTTTCTTAAATGTAGATCTATATCCTATAGAATTAGAATTCATAAATTACATAATAAGTATCATTTTATTCATTTTATTTAGCTCAAGAATTTGTATCAGACAATCACGTGCTTTCAACGTGTAGGCTGGACCTATTTCAATATCGAAGTACATGTATGCACGATCGAAGCATGAAGGCTGGCACTATAGATGGTCGGTGCCTACTGGTAAAGCCTACGCATCGTCAAACGGGGAATAAAAAAAGGAGTAAAAATTTAAGAAGGAGAAACTATTTTAATGGGGATATCTGTTTTAAAATGGTATTATGTAAAAGGTGAAAAGAAAATTCGAAAAGGGGAAACTATATGAAAAGGGGGAAATTCGAAAAGGGGATACTATATGAAAAGGGGAAATTGAAAAGGGGTTCTATGAAAAGGGGAAATTCGAAAAGGGGGAAACTATATGAAAAGGGGGAAATTCGAAAAGGGGGAACTATAAAAGGGGGAAATTTGAAAAGGGGGTTCTATGAAAAGGGGGAAATTCGAAAAGGGGGGAAACTATGAAAAGGGGGAAATTGAAAAGGGGAAACTATATGAAAAGGGGGAAATTGAAAAGGGGAAACATGAAAAGGGGAAATTCGAAAAGGGGAAAACTATATGAAAAGGGGAAATTCGAAAAGGGGGGAAACTATATGAAAAGGGGGAAATTGAAAAGGGGAACTATTTGAAAATGGGGAAAGTCGAAAAGGGGGAACTATTTGAAAAGGAGAAAGTCGAAAAGGGGAACTATTTGAAAAGGGGAAAGTTAAAAGGGAAAATATTTGAAAAAGGGGAAAGCATTTCGCAAAAGGGGGAAAACTGAAAATTTGGGGAGATGAATTATAAAAGGGGGAGTTTGGCGGAGATCAGACACCGTAATTTCGACCTAAAAACAACTTTTATGTATAGTTCAAGTCTTCTATAGTTTTTTGACACTATTTTTGGACATTTGAAAATTTTGGCCAAAATACTCAAAATTTTGTACCTTCGTTATCTGGCCAAATGTCGACCTAAAAACAACTGTTATGTATAGCTTTAGTCTTCTTAAGTCTTTTGACACCATTTTGGAGCATTCAAAAAATTTGGCCAAAAATGTCAAAATTTTGTATCTTCGTTATTTGGCCAAATTTCTACCTAAAAACAACTCTTATGTATAGTTCAAGTCTTCTATAGTTTTTTGACACTATTTTTGGACATTTGACAATTTTGGCCACAATACTCCAAATTTTGTATCTTCGTTATCTGGCCAAATTTCGACCTAAAACAACTGTTATGTATAGCTTAAGTCTTCTTAAGTCTTTTGACAACATTTTGGAGCATTCAAAAAATTTGGCCAAAAATGTCAAAATGTTGTATCTTCGTTATTTGGCCAAATTTCTACCTAAAAACAACTCTTAGGCCCTATGTATAGTTCAAGTCTTCTACATTTTTTTGACACCATTTTTGGACATCCGAAATTTTTGACCAAAACACTCAAAATTTTGTATCTTCGTTATCTGGCCAAATTTCGACCTAAAAACAACTGTTAGGCCTATGTATAGTTTAAGTCTTCTTAAGTCTTTTGACACAATTTTTGGACATCCGAAAATTTTGGCCAAAATACTCACAATTTTGTATCTTCGTTATCTGGCCAAATTTCGGCCTAAAAACAACTGTTATGTATAGTTTAAGTCTTCTACATTTTTTGACACCATTTTTGGACATCCGAAAATTTTGGGCAAAATACTCAAAATTGTGTATCTTCGTTATCTGGCCAAATTTCGACCTAAAACAACCGTTATGTATAGTTTAAGTCTTCTTAAGTCTTTTGACACCATTTTTGGACATCCGACCTGTAAGTGAATGCTACCAAAGTATTCTAACAATACTTTGATGGGTCAATATAATAGCTGACAATTTAATATAGGCCTAGTCAGTGTAGTGAACAGGGAATTTTGCATAGGGCCAATGATATTTGAACGTTTCTGAAATTCTTAGGGAGCAATCATGTACACCCTGCACGATCCGACGAATAAGGGGGGGGGTGACAGCAGTGGCGGCGGAAGCATTAAAATGAGGGGGGGGGTCAGGACAAGTGTGTTTCTATTTTACTAGGCCCTTCAATTTTGCACGCGGCCAAAAAAAAAATCAATTTCAGCCTGCTTTTTTTATAGTCCAAAATGAAGGTGTGTTTTGCTATTTGATGGGCCAGTGCGCGCTTTTCTATTGAATTTTGGGTATAGAAATGATTGTTTTTACTTCGAAAATCACCGTGCTGGGCCCAAATAGGGTAAAAGTGGACAATTTTGCGCTTCGCTTTGTTTTTTATTGTTATCAATCGTTTCCCGTCCCGAATTAGGAACAAATCTTAATTGAAAATATTATTCAATATAAAAAAAAGTTTGAAATCTCTCATTCCAAACATAATGCAACATATGTCATTTGGCAGCCTACATTCCGCAAGGAGTAACCCATAGTAAAATCAGTCTTATTGAGTCTACAAAACAATCTATTTTTCAACCCATTTAGATTGGTTCCTCATTCCTTTCATCTCAAGTTTTAGCACTTCGAAAATCACCGTGCTGGGCCCAAATAGGGTAAAAGTGGACAATTTTGCGCTTCGCTTTGAAGCTCTTTGAACAATCCCATCAAATAGCAAAACACACCTTCATTTCGGGCTAAAAAAATGAAGTTTTTCGCCAGCAGTCCACGCACAACAAAAAGTGCCAGTAAAACCAGAACAAAATATACTCTTCACCGACCCCCCCCCCCCCAAATTTTAATGCTTCCGCCGCCACTGATTCCAATAAATGGATGGTTTATTAAGGTCGCTGTGTACTCTCAGACATGCATGTAGTAAAAGTGCCATAACTTTGTAATTGTTCACGCAAGACATATAAAAGTATACATTTTTATAAAGGCAAGACATCAATGAATCTCAATATAAATACAGATTTGGTGTAAAAACAATTATGAAGAAAATTAAAAAAAAGGGAATTTTTGGCAATTTTTGTTCGGTACATCATAACAAAAAAAACACTCTTTCCAAAATGGTTTTTTTTTTTTTCTTAATCTTGAGGCACCATTCCAAAAACTTTTGTTGTTTTTGATATTGGCCTTATTTTTTGAGATATATAATATATAGGCCTACTGGTTTGCATAAACATGCTTATCTTATGAGCTATTTAAAAAATGTTTTAGTATCATGAATATCATTTCCTCGACCTGTCCTTTGATTTAAAATGGTACATTATAATGGGGGGGGTAAATAGTTTTGTACTACAATATTAGGTGGGATCAAAAAAAAGTTTTGGGTCCACAAGGAGGGGGGTTAAAAAAATGTAACATGAAAAATATTTTGCAGCCCCCCTCCCCCCGCGCTGCGCTACAAATGTATAACTTGAGCAACCTCGAGCTTGTCTACGTCACCTGATTAATTATTCATAGTGCTGCTCCGGGTTGGAATACAAGGATTATCCAAACAATCTGGCAACCCTTGATTTTCCCGGGATTTTCGCTGTTTTGTTCAGTTTGTGGGACACGGTTTCGACTTTATTTTTGCAGGTTACTGATCAATCGCGTTGTTATAATGTCCTCCAAATTCAAGTCAAAGGCAAGGCTGTCTAGTAGTGACTCAGATTCAGAACCTGAATATAAGGTTAGTATTGAACATTTGCATTCTTGATAACGGAGGTACAGCTCAGTTCAAAATTCGGAAGCCACGCCGTCATGAAATACATGTACCATCATGTTTCCAAGCAGACATAGACTGTAGTCAGAATAATCAGACCCAGAACAAAATATTAATTTCTGACATGATCGTGTACTGGGTCTGAACTGTTTCCATATGAAATCTTGATGGCAAATTGGACAATAGAAGCACATGGTTCTACGTGACAGCTTTTCAGGTTACGTGAATCACGCTATTGTGGACCATCCTTCTGATACTTGAGTGTTTGGACAAGCGGAACGGTTTTTGTCTACCTCTCTGTTTGTAAACAAACCAGGAGGTCGAAATAAATCCTCCTCGCCGAATCTGAAAGTCAGCGTAATATAGTACGGCACTGCATAGACTGTAAGGTACTAATTTCGAGGAGCATAACAAACACCAAATTGGTGTCATAACAAACACCAAATTGGTGTCGTATGACCTGACATGCATGCATTCTTTTGTCGAGAGTTGACATGGTCTTTCAATTTGTGCCGAGTGTCCTTGCCCTTGCCCTGGCAGACTTGTTGACTATGCTTCAGTGACAGTGTAGGTATGCCAGGTGAATTCAAATTTGCCATCAAACTGCATCATTTTATAACAAATTAAAGCCCTTGAGTAAAGAAAGCCAACACTGAAAACCTTTTTCATAGCACTTTCCGTAGCAAAGTTACATCTTGTCAAAGATTGACTTTCATAAAAAAGATTCTCCTAGCAAAATTCCCCAAAACAGCATTTACGGGGTGTTTCTAGATCTTAGTCTCATGACGATAGCACCTTTTTTAATGGAACTGCTATCAAAATCTCTCTGAAATTCCATGTGCTAGTCTCTCATCACCAAAAAAAATCATATATTTGGGTCAAGTGAAGTATAGACAACATATTTATGAAGGTTTCCTTCTTAAAAAGCTTCTTTTTAATTTCAATGTAAATTTGTATCAATGCCGGTTTAGGCCATTTTGACTGACTAACAAATGTGTTAACCGAGGTTTCCCTGTGATACCTAGACAGTGGTAATACATGTAGATAACCTCTGCCCCACTAATCCCCAGCTATTGTCTGAAATTGCTCCTCGGAAAATATATTATAACATACAACTCAGTCCCTCAAATGATAGTCATATAACGACCAAAAGATAAATGACTGACTATCATTGAGGACTGAGTTCCGCAGTCTACTTTCCAAGCATGCAAACAAGCCATTGCTCAAGTGTCAAATCTGACCCTTAAAATATTTTCTTTGAATAAATGCGATATCTTTACATATTTGTTGTTTTTTAATTAGATAAGGTGCCATCATACATGCATATTGCATATCAACATTATTTTTTAGACCAGGCTTGCTCAAATAGATTTGTTGAAGCGCCACATAAAATAAAATAAAAATACAACGCGCCACTTGACTCAATGGCTACGAAGCAGCCATCGCGGTGCTTTAGCACCACCAGGGAGAGTCAGGGGGGTGTCCTCTCTGAAGCTATCGATTTTTTGAAACTTGAGGTGCAAATAATCTCCAGTGATGCTCCTGTGTGGGTGTTCTCAGGAGCAAAATTCAACGTGGTAACAAGTCTGTGAGTGAGTGTGACCCCCTGACCCAGTGTTGAAAAATATGATCTGATGACAATAAAAATTAAAGACACCCTTTTTCATTATTTTACCTGACTTTATCCTCGACTGATCCAATCAACATATTCCCCCGCTGACAATATTCCCCAGAATAAAGCCTCCTGTCTCAATTCACTTGTGCACACTACTGGTCTTGTCAACTTCCATTCCATTAAGAACATTTTTTTCTCTTATCTCATTTCTTGAAATATATTACAGCCAAAAGAAAAGAAGCAAAAGAAAGAGAAGAAACCAGAAAAAGCACAGAAGAGCGGTGGTGAGGATGATCACATGTATGCAGTGAGTATAATAATGTGTGGATGTTTGTAGGGCATTGATATTGTGTTAACTTTGATTAGAATTGAATCACTTTGTAGACACACACATTACCATACCAATACATGTATGATGTATCATCAGGGATGTAGCTACAGTGGGCGGTGGTGGGCTGTAGTTTTGGAGCCCACCACTCAGCTGCAATTTTAGTACCGGAGCCCACCACTCATAAAATTGTACAGTTTTATTGGATTAGTCAAAAATTTGGTCCATTTTGGCAAACTATTGCCAAATATGCAAGATTTTCATTAAATGCAGTTACGCAGCCCACCACTAAAACTATCCTAGCTACATGTACAACCCTGTGTATTATATTCAAATCCACTTTAAAATAAGCACTTTCTAGTTCTACCAGTACCAAATTGTAATTTTTTTTGAGTGTCGACTTTATAAGTGCTCCGTCTTCAATACAGCGGTACAACTAAATTCCATCGAATGACTGAATCAAAATATTATAATTTATAAGTATCCCTGACAGGAGAGCACAGGGCACTAATTAGGTTCAATAGGGTATGTTTATCTAGACTAAGTACTGGCATATTTTGAACACGTACAGTGCTGGCATAGTGGCATGTTTGAGCTCCATGTGTAGAATGTATTGCCAATTGAATAATAAGGTACTGCTACTAACTACTACCTAACTGCTACCTGTAGCACATGCACTGTTGCTCAAACCCTTTTAAGATATGGTCAATGCTAAAATAATAAGGATGGCAATTGAACTCTATATGAGGCTTAAGCACAGCTATGTTCATTGTTTGGATATGACTGGCATTATGGCATGATAAGATTTTCAGTTTCCATAGAAAGAGCATGCTTGTTGGACTGTTGTTAGCAACTCGAAACCATGCAAAAAGGATAAATAGCCATTTTGATTGGTCCTTGTTTATGATGTTTACCTGCTATCTACAAGTCATAAAGATGTTCATGACAGAATCAAAAGTATGTACTAAATATATTTATAACACTATTTTAGTCAAATTTTAACATTATTTTGTATTTTGTTTGTGATCATATTATTTTTTATTTAGCTCTCAGCAACAAGATTTATTAACGTGAGGGAATTCAGAGGCAAAGTGCTAGTGGACATTAGAGAGTACTACAATAATTCTGATGGGGACCTAAAACCGGGCAAAAAAGGTATCTTCAAGTTCTAGTACATATAGAATATGTGACATGATCCAGTCCATGATGCCAAAGGTGGCATATTTATAATTGAGATAAAGATAAAAATATGTAGTAAAAAATCAATAAAATGCATAATAAAAATAGACATCAAAAAACTTAAGAACTCTAGAACCAAGTATTGTTTTCAGTGTATGATAGCCCAATGTTTATAATCATAGCAACTAAATTTTTTTAATGCCTCCTTTGGCCCCCATGGAGGAGATTGTGTCACATATATTTTATGTATCCATGTCATGTATTGCATTCTACTAATAAATGACACCTAGGATATGGTTATCATTTGAAGTAAGTGATGAAGGATTATACTGGATTATATGTAAGTAGGTAATGGCCTAATGGGGCAATGCAAACTGCGCAAGAACATATAAACAATGGTGAACAATTAAGGTTACGGAGGGTGAAAATTCCACTCAACTTGTCTTTTGTTTTTTAATTTTTATTTATGAAGTATATGTATATATTAAACATCTCAGAGATGTAGATTGAAAAAATTGTATCAACAAAGTATTTTTTTAATTATTTTTGTGTACATCAATATTTGCTCTAGATATCCCACAGCACTAATTCTTTTTTAAAGACAGTTCTTGTTTTAAGGGGACACTACACTAAATCCTTCCGCATTTGGTATAACTCATGGAAGAAAGAGAAGGTGTGAGGGGTTATCATTTTCTTTGGAAGGGGGAATCCCAAATATACATGGGGGGCCCGTGGGTTAGATTTTAAAAGGTATGCCAACATTTCCTGTCATCCTCCCCTGGCCCTGCTCTCGGGCAGCCTAACTTTGCCAATGTGGAAACTTTAAATGGCCTAGATATTATGATGCAGATTTGAATGTTTCTGTAGTGTTTCCTAAGCTTTATAAAGATGCACTGTAAATGTTTGCCAAAAACTGCTCCCCCCTCCCCCATTCTACCATCCCCCAGGACTCATAATTATTATGCACCTAATATTGTATTTTCACATGCATTTCAATGGGACATTTATTTAGTGATGTGCCCCCTTATAGTGATTATTATTCCAGTGCATGAACTGGCAACCCTATCATTTTCATTTGATTGCTAAAATCACTGAAGCATATGCACAGTGGAGCATGAGTATTCAACCAGCACTATACTAGACAAAATCAATAAAATAAGTACTATCACCTTGGCCCTGGCAACACTAACTAGCATTGTAAACAAGTTAGCACATGGTTTGAACATGATAATAGATAGTGTGGAAGTTTTGGCAGAAATTTGTCAATTTCTGCAAGTTTTGTGAAAATCAATTGATACTTCCCATGCAGTAAGGATTATCAGTAGTAATACAGGAGCACTGCACCTGGAATATTATGGGATTGTGAATTGATACTGTGAAATAGCAGAAAATGTGAGTACTTGAAACTAAATGTGTGGATATCTCAGAACTCCATTTTGGACCATTTGGCCTGATATGCTGAGATGAAATAAATTATTTTTAATGTTTCCCGTAGCTGATTCATAAAATTTTGATATGCATGTGTTAGCTGATACTTCAAACAAATAATGTAGGGAATAATTGTGTCAATATATTGGCACACTAAATTAATATTGTTGTTGCAAAAAAGACGACATTTACCCCATCATTTTCATTGACATTCTGTGAACATGTAAGCTTACTGTTTTAAATCAGGAGGACCTATCGAAAGAATAAATAGGTACATTATTTCATTGGTTTGTTTGTAACACATATGCGAAATCGCAATGAAATCGGACCCTCTCCCCATATTTTCCTGGCCTCTTTCCCAAAAAACCTCATGCTCATGAAATTGAACACAAATTGAAACACTTACAAAGTACATTTGTGTATGAGCTATGACGTTAAAAGTATTACAATAATAATCATTAGAGTGTCAACTTTAAGATGAAGTATGATTTTAGGCCTGCCATGTTTATTTTTGAAAAACAAAATATTTTAGGTGGCTACGTGCAGCCAATTTGCCTACACAAAAGTTCAAAATACTGTATAACCTTAAGAGGTTGTAGCGAGCATTTGTGTCTACCTTTCGTCTCTTTCATCAAAATAACCCTCATTTATAGGCATTTATGCTTGTTACAGTATATTGATATAATTTGTTATATTCTCCTTATTTTCAGGTATCAGCTTAACAGCGGACCAATGGAGGAAACTAGTTGACAAAGTAGAGGAAGTTAATGAAAGCATCTCCGAGATCAGCTAAACATGCAGTACATGTATTTCAACATTGTACTGTTAAAACAAATTTCTCCCAGGTTTTGACTTTTGAGAATGGTTTTTTTAGTTGAAATCCATACACCCCCTATGGAAGATATTACTTTAATCTCCCACACAGAGGGTGTAGATTTCAGTGAAGACACCAATAATTATACATTTTCCACAGGGGGTGTGTATTTCAACTGAAATAGCCCAGTATCAGATGAGCTGCACATCACTCTCCTGAGGATTTTTAGGAGAGCTATCAGGGGAGTGATTCAAATTGAACATTATTGACTCTTAAAAATATAGTTCAGCTCTACATCACTCTCCTGAAATTGCAGAGTGATTGCTGTTGCTCACCTCAAAAATCAATGCCTCTTCTATACGTTGTATGCAGAGTAAGACAAGTTGTAATTATGGATGTTAGTAGTCAATTGCCTAAAAACTTTGACCAAAAGATGTGGCTTTGTAGCATTTGGATAAGCTTTTTAATGATGGATGTATTTAAGATCAGGGTTTCAACATGTTCTTCTTTAGGCAGTTGCAGGCCTTGTTTTAAGTATGCCTGGACCAGGAGCTAAAATGAGCTCCTGGTCCCAAAGATGGCCTGTTTCTATTCTATATCAAGATTAGCTCTGACAAAGCTATCTGTTATGTACTCTATATAGACAGCAAGTCTGTTGAAATCTGTAACTTGTTGCCATATAATTTGCAAACATTTCAATTGACTGATGGTGGAGATTGTTTTTTCCATGTGACAGAGATTCTGATATGTTAAAAAAGGATAATGGGAACAAAGAAATACAGATATGCCAGATATCTGAGATAAAAAATACCAGTAAAAAGTGAAACTAATTTGAGCTTTATAGATCAGAATAAGTCACCTAAGTCCTTATAGAATCTCTTTCTTGTATTATGGGATAAATAATAACCTCCTCCATCAGGTAAGATCAGGTAAAAAATTTGTTCTTTCAGATAAAATTGTACCCAATGAATTATATCCCAAATTTAACAACTTAAGGTTAGGTTGCCAGGTCAATTAATGACATTCAACTAAAACGAAAGTCAATGCTGTCTTGGATATTTTGTGACCATTCCACCATACTGTAAAACAACTTAATTTCGCTAGCAATTTAATGTTGCTAATTTCACCAGTACCTTCAATTGCTAAATTAAATTGCCGCTAAATAGTTCATTTATAATGGTTTTACATAGCAAGAGGATGCAAATTCATGAATTGAAATTGCATCAAAAAGATGACTTCTTGCCAATTCGCCAAATTAAGTTGCTGTGAAATTAGTGTTTTACAGTATTTATATAAGTATTAAAGTGGCAGAATCTACAATATTTTGAATGGTTTAAATCTTATAAAAAATTGTGAACATATTAGGGCTGTCGTCGACAAGGCATTTGTCAACAATGTTGTCGACAAGACACTTTTTCCCAACAGTCGACAATACTAGTCAAATTGTCGACAAGCAAGAAGGAAAAAAAGAGTTTACTAGGCATGTAGCAGCATGATCCAGAATCATACAACCATTGTGATGGATGAACAAGTTACAGAAAGTTTTAACTTCATACTTTGTTTTTAATTTTGTTTTGTGACAATCACAGTCTTTTGGTTGTTGGGACTGATTTGTTGTCCTTGTAGACAATGTGTCGACATCGGGATTGATTTTTTTGCCGACGACAGCCCTAGAACATATATATGTTTTTATTGCATAACTGTTTGAAAACAAGAGTTGTAAGGATGTGGCCACGATCACTGTGATAATAAATCAAAATACAGACCAAAAATATATTTTCATAGGGAAGCCTGGAAAAATGTGGAAATGAAGAATATAGCTTCCAGGAAATTCTTGACATTTTTAGGGAAAAATTTTGTTTCCATTATTACATAAGAAATAGTGGGAAATAGTGCTAAATTTTAGTTTTACATATGGATCTTTCTTCCTTAGTTCATAAGTGTTCAGATATATAATTGCAATCAGGCTTTCAATAACACTACCTAGGGGAGAGCTTATGTCATACCGCTGAAAATGGGTGTGTTGCCTATGGGGGTCAACGATAAGTAAGGGGTTTGTTAGCGAACTCAAAACTAGTGCAAATAGCACAAATGTACACAAAAGAGCGTTTGTGTGTAAGCACTGACAAGTTGAGTTCTCTGTATGCTCAGATGAGTGATGTCGCCAAGTCCCAATGCTGTACCAGCGTCAGCTGAATTCAAATATGCTTAGAGGGCACAGAAATTCCAATGTGTTATTAATAAATCTATGGCTTATGGAAACGAGCCTTTGTTGTACTGAGCCCTCAATATGTCTTTAATAAGCAGCATATTTGGTAATTTAAGTTGGTACATTTGTTTGTCATGTTTTGAATGTTAGTCATTTCACTTGTTTTGTAAAAACTTGACAGTAAACTATATTGTAAGAACTATAAACATGTTTATTATTGATCGCTGAGTAATACGCTAGGTAAAAGTTGTGTTTGATATGTGCATGTAAATGTTATATAATGATTTTAAAACATTTAAGATGATTATGTTAAGTTTATTGGTGTAATTACCACATATTGATGAATACTCATGAAAACAAACTGTCCGCAACATTGTCCTTTATATTATAAAACTACAGAGGGCAGTGATACCAATATATTTATTTTTAAAGTAAATTTTGCCATGGTCGCCTAGAAGGGTATGTAGGGACAGTTTATTGTAGTTTAGTATTCAGTACTTTGAGGAAATCACAACAATTATGTAATTCATATTTAGATTTGAAAAAAATTAGATACATGACACATATCATTATATTTACTAGTCTCAGATTAAACGAAGGGTACCCTATTTACCATTTGATTTGGATATTTAAGTGTTTTACTTAATTTTCACCCGGGCAAGTCTGGGACAAAATAAATAAAATAATAAAATATCTTAAGTTAACAATAAGTATGATGCCACTTGCCTAATGTAAGTTTAAGAAATACTACGTTGCATAACTTTCATTATAATTTTTAAAAATAAAATGTAATTACATGTATCAAAGAATCTTGCAATGCAGAAGTTATGGCACCAAATATGGAAACAAATAAATAGTGAGCAAATCTAAGATTATCCCTGCAAATATTTTGCATTCATCATGTTTTCTTATGCGAGATTCCTTGTTCATGTGTTTGCACAGTGAACTACAGAGGCAGATGCAGATACATACAGAGTGTTCATGTATTTACTTCACCTAATGTGACACATATTTAATTGTGATTTTAGCTCAGTATGATATTAGATTAACTTTTCTATCAAGCAAAATCAGATTGTTATGCAGCAAAAACCCATGCGGAACTTTTTATATAAAAAATAAAGTTGAAAATGTTTCAAAAGCGATCTTGAGTATCTTTTCCGTTATTTCCATTGTTTTGGTAGACTCATTCAAACTGTAATATTATGAAATATGGATGATGTTTGCATGTAGACTAAAAACATTTTGGTTGTTGTAAGTGCGTCAAAATAACAAGTCAGGCGAGTCTTAAGTTATCATGACCACTACCATCATATTCCACAATTTCAAGATGTTTATGCACATGCTTTTACCAATCCTTGAGATTCAAAGCTAGAGATTTGTGCTAAATTCAATTTCAAATTATAGAAAAATGTCAAACAATATGATAACTGTAAACTTATTTTTCAAATGTTCCAGTACATAATCATTTCTTTTGTCTCGTAAATGTTGTCTTAAGGCATTTTATGCATCGACAAGTTTTATGGATTTTACAAATGATTAAAGAAGGCGAAATTTAATGCGCTCATATGTCTAAAAAATTCTGAAACTGATGAATTACTGAAATTCCCAATTGGTGGGTCCCAAGAACGTTTATACCGAACTAAATTAGGGTTGAGCAAAGTTGCATCTGGCAAAACAGTATAATATTACTCAATGAAAAAATGCAGTGTCTTTTTGTAATTAAAGGTGTGAGTAGCTGCAACTGTTGTGTATGGCACGTTCTGGTGCAGGCATCGTCGCATGTTTTATCAGTCCTGTTACTCAAATACATCTACTGCCCTCTGTAAATAACATCACAATAATTCATCATCGTGATTCTGGCAACCCCCATATTTTGCAAAGAGTATTATTGTCTGCAGATTTAACACCACCCAAAAACCCAATCGGGTCCGACCTAAATGGCTGGTACAAAAATACAGTGTTGATTTAATAGAAAAGAAGGTTTGAAAAGAATGCTGGTATGCCTGTTTTTGTTATAACTGTACTTTTGTGGATGGTTTTCACAACATTTAAGCATAAAAAGATTACACTTGCTGGAATTTTAGGCACGTTTTCGGATCTACACCACCAGATGATGTATCTTCATATAAATGCATCGTGCTGTAAGATTGATAGGGTTTACATAATTTTCAATGCACCACCGCGAAAAATCGAGCTGCTTACCTCCCAAAAAATTGTTGGTTATGGTAGAAGATAAGTATTAGGTATGGTGTTTTGAATGAACCAGTGAGTTTTTTAAAACTCCAGAAAACGATGAATTCATCTGTACACATAAAAGAATGAGAATAATTAGCTTTAAACTAAGAAACGGTGTGCATTACCATTGTTCTTTTTTTCGTTACTGATTTGCTGCTGTTATTTTACCCACCTGTCACATGTAACATTTGCTCAGCTTTGTAACGATTGCATGCTGGAATCGTTGCTTGTAGCTGTTGACGCCCTTTGCAATTACACCTGAAATATTGTTAACACCTGAAACCAAATAAAGCGAGACATACTCTTTGATATACGTAAAGTGGTATGAACTACATAATTTTAGAGTTCTGAAATGTTCCTTCTAGAGCGCCATCTACTAGTATGCCATTAAATTTCTGTATCTTTCAGGTGCGGTGCTTGTAAGTTCTCTATGCCTTACATTGTTTAATTATGTGCCTATAGGCCTAAATATAATGTTGCTTCATTGGGAACATACTTATCACATCCATACAAAGTAACGACGAACGTTAACTTCAAATAGTAACTGACTTTCCAACCCGTGGAAAATCATCTGTATTCCCTAACCTATCAAGTAGGCCTATCATGTTCGCTATACATCAGTGTTTATATCAAATGCAATGCGACAATGTTCTTGGTGACTCGCGGGAATAATTAGTTTGAAACATTGAAATTCACGTAATTATGCATTATGTTCGTGCAATTTTACCTTTCATGTTTAGCAGTCGTTACATTGCGATGCATTCTGATCACTTACGCAGAAGCATTAAAATTTTAAACATATAGATAGACCTAGACGAAATCTAGGCAACCGGGTTATATTAATGTTCATGAGGAATGTTGCGAGTTGTTTTTCCAAGGGTATAATACATTAAAGACAGGCATTTGGCAGATGTTAAACACATTGTCAAGGGTATCCGTTTTGAAGCCAGAAAATATTTCTTATTGTCTTTTTATTGGTTTGTTTGTGTTTATTAATAAATCACTTTTTATGCTAAGAACTATAGAATCAAGCAGTTGGTGCAGTTGACAATACCTTGCATAAATACATCTTCATTGCACACGAATTCCCGATGTAAATATTAACATGATTAATGGAAGTGTTTCACGGGGCCTCACCTTCCCAACAAAGATTAGAAATAATGTCTGGAAAAGAGAATGCGGTTTCTGAACCCGAAAATGAAAAGCGAGGCGTACATGATCTTTGATAGTTCTGTTGATATAAATAGTTATCAAAGTGATATGAGGAGGAGTTCTGGCATTTTCTTTCAAGTGCGCCAACTACATGTACGAGTATTGCTCTTGTTTCAAGTTCCCTGATCTTGAGGTTAAGTGTGCATGCAATTGCATGAATTATGTGTCTATCTGTTGTAGCATCAGGAATAAAAGTGAAGGATAAGTCATTCAAATTGTCATTTGGTATTTTTGAATGACAAATTTGGCAAAAAATAAAGAAAACAGCAGTACTGACGAAGTTGAATCCCCATTCAAATACATGTACTGACAGTATCTAAATTACAGATTCGTGTAATATGTCTTATTTTGTCTTAAATACACGGCTTTCGGCTGAACCACTCGCAGGCTATGTTAGCACATCTATGGCAATTACAAACCCAACAAACACAAAACGTTTTTAAAACGTTTTGAACAGGTTATATTTGGGGCTTTTGGTTTTGGTAAAACCGTTTCAATAACATTAAATGTCGGGTTATATAAAGGTCATAAAAACGTTTTAATACGTTTAGTATGAAAACACACTACAAAAATACTTTTAAGTGTTTTCAAAATGTTATTGAAAAATATTTTCTGCAAATATTTTGTCAACACTTAAATAACGTTATGTTAGAATGCTTGCAGTAAGTTGTCAAAAATATATAGGAATGTTATGAAAATGTTTTATACCCTTTATATAACCCGAAATTTAGACATTTTCTGGCAACCTTCTATAACCATTTGCGAATGATGTCGAAAACGTTTTGTGTTTGCTGGGAAGGTACCAAAATCTGAATTTTGATGATTTTTACGATCGTACGGATGGGCAAATCACTGAATTAAGTGGTTCACGGGGCCTCAACTTCCCAACAAAGATTAGAAATAATGTCTGGAAAAGAGAATGCGGTTTCTGAACCCGAAAATGAAAAGCGAGGCGTACATGATCTTTGGTAGTTATGTTGTTATAAATAGTTGACAAAGTGATATCATGAGGAGTTCTGGAATTTTTCTTTCAAGTGCGCCAACTACATGTACGAGTATTGCTCTTGTTTCAAGTTCCCTGATCTTGAGGTTAAGTGTTCTTGCAACTTCTCTCTATACTTTGCAATTGCATGAATTATGTATGTGTCTATACTGTTGTAGCATCAGGAATACGTGTACTTATCAATTCCATATAAACATCTCAAAAAAAGTAACTAATGACCATTATTCAAAAACGGGTGATTGTATTACAAATCTGTAAAATGCGTTTGAAGCAAAATTTATTTCTGTACATTTTGACACCTCATTTGTAGCAATTGACTAAATATTGACGTCACAGCGTACATTTAAATCAATGTAGCCCAAGATTTGAAAGTTGCAGTAAATTCTATTGATTTTGCATTCAGTGTAATGGAAGGAATTCTGTGTAATGATATTTGAATGTTTTTGTGTTGTAAAAATGTGTATGTAAGTGCAACTTTCAAATCTGGACCTCACTACATTAAATTGACCGGTGTTTTATTGTTTTCTGGGCTATCGTATCAAATGAGGTGTCAAAATACGCAGAAATAAATGCTGCTTCCAACGCATTTTACAGATTTGTAATACAATAGCCCCTTTTTGAATAATGGCCATTATTTAAGGGGGGTTAGTTACTTTTTTGAGATGTTTTATCATGTTTACATGTAGCTACAATCAAGGAAATGACACATTCCGGCACACTAGACATATATAGTACATGTATGTCCTTTCCTCCGCAATGCTGGCTCTGCATCCAGTCGCCCCAATACTGACTGATGCCGGGGACTGAAGGGGCTGAATGGGGGAAGGGAAGGTGGTGTTTGTATTTCTCATTAGACATAAATATATTTGTATCTCACTAAACTATCAGAGCGGCATTGATGAGTTCCAATATATTTTCAAAATGTGCCAACTATTTTTTTCAATGATTGTAGGTTGTTACTTTCAAAGTGAAAATACCACCCGAAGGTAATATCCTTACTCGGGTATTCGTATTCCTTAACCTATATATCATGTTTCGTTTTAAAAGCAACTAGACAATGTTCTCTCAGTGGGGTTCATTCGTTTTAAAAGACGGAAGTTCATGTAATTGTTCATTATGTTCATGACCCAAATTTTTATTTCCTTTGTTTAGCACTTTGTACATTAATGTGCATTATCACTTACGCGGATGCATTTCGACATGTTCAAAATGCTTTTAAAGAAAGACGCTATTATGAATGTCGAATATTGAGTTGTCTTCCGCGTTTAAAGATATTAATTTTGCCCAACATATTGCAGAAAAATGGTAGAAATTTAGCAGAAGATACCAGCTCAAAATATCTGAAGCGTGAGGGTCAAAAAATATCTGAAGAGTGAGGGTCACATCTGGGAATGGGTCTTTCTTGGTGGAGATGATCATAGGTTTGGTTTTGGATGCATTTCCCGGGATGCATTTGCAGTGAGATGATTAAGAGAGTGTTCGAACTGTTGTGTCATTAGGAAAATGTCTATTCACATTCACTTAGTTACGGAATTAAGATAAATCAAAATACGAACCGAATTTCCAACCCAAAGAAAATCATCCATATTCTCTAATATATCATATTTGTTATACAAAAGACTAGCTCTAGGAAACATTCTTTCAAAACGCTTAAGTTCGATCACGTAAATATTCAAAATGATCCAGGGTTTCCTTCGAATTTGAGAAGTCGATGCATCAATTTGCACTATCACATCACCTTTAACGCGGAAGCATTAAAGGTAAACATTTTCAAATGTTAACATAGAAGATTGCAAATTAAGCCACATTAATGGCAATGCTAATGTCGTTCATAAGTAATTTTCCACGGGTTTCTAAACGTAATTTGCAATTAAAGTTGAACAAATCATCAAATGCATCTGTTTGTTTTGCATCCAGGAAAAAATTTAATCATTGGGTAATTGATCCTTTTGTTTGTTTGTTTGTTTGTCTTGTGTTTAATTCATACCCCCACCTGTCTTATTTTTAAGTTAGATCCAGAAACATCTGTTGTTGCACTTACATTATAAATAATGTCACAGGATTTCCCTGTTAAAAGTGCCTCGTGACAAAGACATTGGGACCTACATGTAACTACTTAGCTCTACTTCCCAACAACAAGCAAATAGCTGGGAAAGCTATAGAGCAGGATGTTTCTAAATCTGAAACAAATAAACTTGAGTTGTGCTCTTTGATATAAGTAGTAAGTAGTAACAGAAGCTAACAGACTGATATGAGGAGTTCTGAAATTTTCTTTCAAGTGCGCAATATCTACGAGGTTAAGTGAAGTGTGCTTACAATTTTTCTCTGCCTTGCACGAGTACGTGTATATGTTACTGTTTCGTCAGGAATACATGTATATACTTAGGAAATCCAGTTGCTTAGAATCAATGGAAAATAATGCTGGCATATTTCCGGCATCTAAATGTAAATCGCCACCCATATCTCTTAATTCTTTTAACATGCTTGACATTAGCTTCTGAAGTCTCTCCAATAGGAAAAAATGTGCAGTGATTTATAGTGCGCTACGCACAAGCACAACGCCTAGACGTTGATCCACAAGCCTCAGCACACTTTACAGGTTGCTTTACAGGTTGTCGCTGACCACTATGGTCCACATCATTCCATAAACCATTTAACAACACATCGCCCTAGACATTCCACAAATAACCTTCGCAACCAGGATCAGCTCCCCGGGATTCGTACGGGTCCCGGTACGGGTTAGAACGAGACAAATTAGCAGTGAGTTCCTTGTCCAGGGGAATTTTAAGCTAACTCAGGGCAAGGGGAAGGAGAAATGTTTGTGCTTCTCATCAGATATATACCCAACAAACACAAAATGTTTTACAGAAAAGTAAATGTCGGGTTATATAAAGGGTATGAAGCCATGAAAACATTTTTAACAAACTTGATGCAAAACCGTCTAACATAATGTTATTAAGTGTTGACAAAATATTGCACAAAAAAGTTTGCCAAAAATATTTAGCAATTTAAACATTTCGACAACCATGACATCAACTTTTTAAATGTTACAGTTTTTTTTCATATTAAATTTTTTTAAACATTTTCATAAACTTTATATAAGCCGAAAACCAAAACACGGTTATGGCACATTTATAACATTTTAAAAACATTTTTCTGTTTGTTGAATAGTTATAACTATAGCAGACCGACATTATTGAAGAGCGCCAAAAGGGTATCAATAATTTGTCAAAGATAGGTTATAGCTTACAACGTCAAAATACCAACTGACTCTTTACAACCCGAAGAAATCATCCGTATCTGGGTATCCGTAATAACCTAAATATCATGTTTAGTTATAAAGCAACGAAACAATGTTCTCCCAGTGGGTTTCATTCATTTTAAAACACTGAAGTTCATGTAATTATTCATCATGTTCATGACCCAAATTTTTCTTTTTATTCTTATAGCAGTCGGTACATTACTGTGCATTTATATATCAATTAAGCGGAAGCATTTTGGTATGTTCAAAATGTTTTTACACATTTCCGGCATCTAAATGTAAATCGCCACCCATCTCCCTTAATTCTTTTAACATGCTTGACATTAGCTTTTGAAGTCTCCCCAATATAAGGAAGGCAAGGGGGAAGGAGGACTTTTTTGTGCTTTTCATCAGATATATACCCAACAAACACAAAATGTTTTACAGAAAAGAAAATGCCGGGTTATATAAAGGGTATGAAGCCATGAAAACATTTGTTTAAAAATTTGATGCGAAACCGTCGTTAACAAATAACAAATGTTATTAAGTGTTGACAAAATATTGCATTAAAAAGTTTGCCATAAAATACTTAGCAAAAACATTTCGACAACGACAACAACTTTTTAAATGTTTTTTTTTTCATATTAATTTTTAAAAACATTTTCATAACCTGTATATAAGCTGAAAACCAAAACACGGTTATGGCACATTTATCACATTTTAAAAACATTTTTTCTGTTTGCTGACTAGTTATAACTATAGCAGACCGACATTATCATGATTATTGAAGAGCGCCCGCGAAAGTGTATCAATAATTTGTCAAAGATAGGTTATAGCTTACAACGTCAAAATACCAAGTGACTCTATACAACCCGAAGAAATCATCCGTATCTGGGTATCCGTAATGACCTAATATCATGTTTCGTTATAAAAGCAAAGAAACAATGTTCCCTCAGTGGGATTCATTCATTTTAAAACACTGAAGTTCATGTAATTATTTATCATGTTCATGACCAAATTTTTCTTTTCATTCTTATAGCAGTCGGTACATTACTGTGCATTTATATGATCAATTTAGCGGAAGCATTTTGGTATGTTCAAAATGTTTTTACAGATATACAATTGTAAATAAGAATGTTGAGTTGTCTTCCACATTTTTATGTTATAAATTTTCACGTGCTTATAATACCAGATGTTGTCCTACGCATTGTCAAGTGTGTCTCTTTTGCAGTCTGAAAACATTGATTGAAAGGGGAATAGGGAAGACAACGGGAAGGGGGATGTTCGTACTTTGCATGTTGATTTAATATCTTCAACGTCAATAATACCACTGACGATATAATTATGCAACCCGAAGAAATCATTCTTACTCGGGCATCCGCATTCGATAGTATCATGTTTCGTTATAAAAGCAACAAGACAATTTTCTCTTAGTGGGAATCATTCGTTTTATTTATCATGTTCATGACCTAAATTTTTCTTTCCATTGTTTAGCAGTCAGTACATTACTGTGTATTCCTCGTCAAATATCGAAGCATTTTGATATGTTCAAAATTCTTTCAGTGTGGGGAAAACAGGTAGAATTCTCGCTTCAAGTTTTACCCTGAAAGGTGCACACTGAAGAAATAATTTGGAATGATCGGCAACAAAATCGGAAAATTCTAAAACAATTTACCGTGGATGACCTTGAACATTAAAATGACAATGTAAGATTGCCCCGGGAAGATTGCAGATATGGAAAATACCTTTATGCTCCATGTGACTATAGAGAAATAAGTTGGTGCGTTTGATAGGAACATATTTGTCTGTTTTTGACCCCTCGTTCAAGAACAAAATGGTAAGATTGGACTATAACATAAACAATTTGTAATTCCTTGCATGAATCGTAACTGACACAAATTCCCGATTACAATGTTGATGGAAGCGCTTCATCACCGTGACACTGAGATCTCCACTTCCCTAACATTGATTGAAGGGGATTTGAAATGTTAGTTGAAAAGGAGAACGATGTTCGTTCACCTCGAACAATGTAGTAAAGCTGTATAATGTGAAGTTCCAATTTTCTGTCAAGTCACTCAAGTGTAGTAAATATTATGCCCCTTATTATATTTATGCCCCTGACTATAGTTAGTATAGACTACTACTTAATTTCAAATCCAAATTCCAATTAACTTACCAACCCGAAGAAAATTAGATGTATATTTTTTTTATAACCTGTTGTGTTTAGATCATCGCGTGTAAAAAGAACTGGGTTGACGATCCTTGCAAAAACCATTGTAAATTAGGGTATTTATCAAGCTGCAGCATGTATCAAAGGACTCCGTTTTACAGTCAGAAAATATTTCATAAGATAGACACGTGATATCTTAATGAGTTTGATAGAATACCGAATATCGATTTGCTTCTTTCATGTATGCCGATCTCTTTTGCGAATTATCAAGCTATAATCACATTAAGTAATTGATATGCTGCCTGCTGGCTCTCTACCGTTCCCCTGTCCTCAAATTCAATTGAATTTATTCGTAACACGAATAGAGGTTATCCGCTTCACTCATGCGTGACTTCTAACAAAAGGCACTGATTCCCGTAGTATTCCTCATTCAAACCAATTCAATGAACGACCTCGGAGTTACCTGCTTCGACTTTGGCGGGCTATTTTGAAACAGTTATGGTTGCACATGAAGGTACTTCTTTTGAAAGTCCTAAACAAGGTATAGCAGTCGCTGATAGGATACGCAACTTATAGAACACGGATAACCTGTATTTAACAAAGAGGCGAATCGTTATTTGGCATTTTGTCAAAATAAAGACCATCAATATTTAAAGAGGAATTGGTACGTTTTTTCCGTCCTGTAGGGAATCCCCCGAGCGAATCCCTTTGTTAGTATAGTTTGTATACCTTTCTCGAATCAGTAATTTAGATATTGTTGGGTTTTTTTTTATTGTAGCTCTAAATATAACGATGAGAAGTATGTAACAGTATACATTTTCAGAAAGGAAACGACGATAGGAATCCAACTAGCAGAACAAATCCCTACAAAAATTTACAGTTTTTGAGAAATTTGATTTGACTTATATATATATTAACGGACTCGAGGAAGTCATGTAGATAGTGCGTCAGTAGAATACAACAAACGAACACCTAGTACGATAGGTCTACTTTAAATTGCCACAATACACGATCTTTTAAAATAAATTTACTGATTTGTTGATATTATACACATGTTCCTACTTAATATGCTTACAGCTAATTGGAATAAAGCAAATTTGTTGTGTTTGTTGGAGAACAGAACAATTTTTTTACAATTACGGTAATTACATTAATAAATCCAACACACTGCTGCAGGTTAAGCCGTTAAAATAGTAAGTGTTTTTTTTTTTCATTTTACCGTATAAAACCTTCCTGATCGTTATTGCTTCATGTAATATCTATTTTTTTTAAAATAAATGTTGTAAAAGAAACGAACTAAATAATTGGCTGTAGGCCCAAAGATGTTTCAGTAACTAGAAAGTTAAAATGATTATTTTAATTTCAAAACTAATATAAAACATTTGTTTTATGGTTCAACATGTTCAAGCTTTCAACCTCTGTATCAACTGACTTGCAATATCATTCCAAGTAATATGGATATTGACATTGTTATGTTCTAGTCTACACGAAATGTGCTGGTACAATTTTGATGAAAAAACTCTTCAAAATAAAGCTAAAAGATACTTAAACCTGGGCCTCGTTCAAGAGCAAAATGTTAAGATTGGACTATAACATGTAGAATCAAGCTGTCGGAACCATTTGTAATTCCTGACATGAAACGTATAAACTGACACATATTCCCGATTACAATGTTGATGGAAGCGCTTCATCACCGTGACATTGAGACCTCCACTTCCCTAACATTGATTGAAGGGGATTTGAAATGTTAGCTGAAAAGGAGAACGATGTTCGTTCACCTCGAACAACGTAACAAAGCTGTATTCATTAAAGAATGAATTTGGAGAAAACCTGATAATTACAAACACTCGCTGAGCAGCAAGACCTTCCCTCTAAGCTTTTAATCCGATAAGCTGATTATCTATTTGTTTTCATGAATTGGAAGACATTCTTTGATGTATTACTGAGCTCAATCATCTGAAATTACTGGAGCGTGAGCCACCCAGGCTGGTGGCTCAGCATAGTATTTTATTAACAGAAGGTTTTCTCCAAATTCGTTTCCTAATGAGTATGTGTTATTTTCTGTCAAGTTACTCAAGTGTAGTAAATATCATGCCCTTATTATTAATATAAGGGTATAATTTTCATATTGGCGTGTACTTTAGTTATTACTTTCTACCTTAAAATAACAACTGATGAGTACTGCATTATCAGAAATATATTTACAACACTTATTTAGTTAGTAGATTATAAGTTTACTTAATTAAATTATAAGTTTACTTAATTCAAAATTAGATGTATATAATGTTTTTAATAACCTATTATAATATGTTTATTGACATTGTTATGTTCTAGTCTACGAAGTGTGCAGGTTACAATTTTGATGAAAACACTCTTCAAAATAAAGCTAAAAGATACTTAAACCTGGGCCTCGTTCAAGAGCAAAATGTTAAGATTGGACTATAACATGTAGAATCAAGCTGTCGGAACCATTTGTAATTCCTGACATGAAACGTAACTGACACATATTCCCGATTACAATGTTGATGGAAGCGCTACATCACCGTGACACTGAGATCTCCACTTCCATAACATTGATTGAAGGGGATTTGAAATGTTAGTTGAAAAGGCGAACGATGTTCGTTCACCTCGAACAACGTAACAAAGCTGTATTCATTAAAGAATGAATTTGGAGAAAACCTGATAATTACAAACACTCGCTGAGCAGCAAGACTTCCCTCTAAGCTTTTAATCCGATAAGCTGATTATCTATTTGTTTTCATGAATTGGAAGACATTCTTTGATGTATTACTGAGCTCAATCATCTGAAATTATTGGAGCGTGAGCCACCCAGGCTGGTGGCTCAGCATAGTATTTTATTAACAGAAGGTTTTCTCCAAATTCGTTTCCTAATGAGTATGTGTTATTTTCTGTCAAGTTACTCAAGTGTAGTAAATATCATGGCCCTTATTATTAATATAAGGGTATAATTTTCATATTGGCGTGTACTTTAGTTATTACTTTCTACCTTAAAATAACAACTGATGAGTACTGCATTATCAGAAATATATTTACAACACTTATTTAGTTAGTAGATTATAAGTTTACTTAATTAAATTATAAGTTTACTGAATTCAAAATTAGATGTATATAATGTTTTTAATAACCTATTATAATATGGATATTGACATTGTTATGTTCTAGTCTACGAAGTGTGCAGGTTACAATTTTGATGAAAACACTCTTCAAAATAAAGCTAAAAGATACTTAAACCTGGGCCTCGTTCAAGAGCAAAATGTTAAGATTGGACTATAACATGTAGAATCAAGCTGTCGGAACAATTTGTAATTCCTGACATGAAACGTAACTGACACATATTCCCGATTACGATGTTGATGGAAGCGCTTCATCACCGTGACACTGAGATCTCCACTTCCATAACATTGATTGAAGGGGATTTGAAATGTTAGTTGAAAAGGCGAACGATGTTCGTTCACCTCGAACAATGTAGCAAAGCGGTATATGTGAAGTTCCAATTTTCTGTCAAATGGAGTAAATATTATGCCCCTTTAATATAATTTTCATGTTGCAGTGGTGGTAATTACGTTCTATCTTAAAATAACAACTAATGAGTACTGCATTATCAGGAATATACTTATAACACCCATTTAGTTAGTAGCCTAATTTCAAATCCAAATTCCAATTAACTTACCAACCCGATGAAAATTATATATATATTATTTTAGTTACCTGTTGTGTTTAGATCATCGCGCGTAAAAAGAAATGGGTTATGCGACGCTACACGAATTGTTTGATGAAAGAGGTGCCGGTGTGATGATGACGTTATTCAATGTTATTACTGTTTGTTCAATTAGATTTTCATATTTTTAAGATATTTGAAAAAATAAAAAATTGTGGTCAAAGTCATCAAAGAAAAGTGTTAGTACAGCCTTAGACCCAACGTGATTTATAATTTTCAAATTCCAAAGTTTAATTTGAAACCCCATTTCTTTTCAGCGATATTTTTATTAAAAGCCGTAGAACGTCGGGTACCATAATTTTTTTAATCAACCCATTTAGTGCAATGGGGACGAATGTCATAATAATCAGATGCGTTGAGATAGTATTCATTCGACCATCCGCATTGTGCAGCAAAATAGCTATATTTGCCAGTAATTCGTGTTGAAACCCCAATGTTGAAACATTACGTTATTATAAAAATGTGAAGATGAACTAAGGTTTTCAGAATATGACCAGCTTCTTTAAATACATTCCTTGCATATTTATTAACGTATTTATTTATTTATTTATTTATTTATTTATTTATTTATTTATTTATTTATTTATTTATTTATTTATTATTTATTTATTTATTTATTTATTTCTATCGGCAGTAGATAGCTACTTCAGCACCTTTATCAGCAGTAGATAGCTATTTCATCAACCTTTATCAGCAATAGATAGCTACTTATTCAACCTTTATCAGCAGTAGATAGCTACTTTATCAACACCTTCATCAGCAGTAGATAGGTACATCATTCAACACCTTTATCAGCAGTAGATAGCTATTTCATCAACCTTTATCAGCAATAGATAGCTACTTATTCAACCTTTATCAGCAGTAGATAGCTACTTTATCAACACCTTCATCAGCAGTAGATAGCTACATCATTCAACACCTTTATCAGCAGTAGATAGCTACTTATTCAACCTTTATCAGCATATACCATGTTGCGGGAAAACACTGCGAAGATAAGATTAGTGTCGGTAATACGAATTGATTCATCTAATTGGCTGATAAAACGTTGAAAAAAGAACACGTTTTTAGACAAAGTGGAATGATCTTTTCAGATTATTTTCAGATTTTTGCAAGCTTTCTTTGATTTTTTTTAAAGGTCATTTAGCTTCTTCGAGAAAAAGAAAAGCCCCGAACGACATGGAAATTCCAGTCCATCCGACTGCTAAAAAGGTTTTTTTTGTCGACTTATAGACAGATTCAACAATTGAAAATTCAATTTGGTTCTCAAAATATTATATATTAAGCAATGATAAGCAGACGATCTTAACCGCTCCCATAAAATACAACAAATGCAGATATCACTGCAAGGTCAGTTCGTTTAATATTATTAGCATTACATCATGTACATTGACCATACTGACGGTACATGCACTTAAGCAAATAATTTGAGTCAGAAATCTTTTGGTATAATTTATATACATAAAATTATTATTAAAATAGGAAATTTTAAAATCCGGCTTTAAAATAGGCAAGATGGCCGAAGGCGTAGTTTGGGTTTATTTTTGGCTTCGTTACCATGGTTACTCTTGCTGTTTCAGGTAAGTATTGATTTTTTGTACTTGTACTGCAATAAAAGGCAAGACAAAATACACTTTTAAAACATGTTTGTTTTAATCTTTCAGTGCTTTATTGGGGAAAACAGAAAATCACGGAAATCCTCCAATTTGTAACACGAATTTTAAATTATGTAACACGGAGAAATCATGACTTGAGCCTTGACCTTGCTGCATAATTTATTTGGATATACGGAATATCTTGTGTCCGAAATTATCATTACGTTCATTTTAATCAACAGCGCATATAACCACATATATTGGAACATTGTGATTTAACGCTTCATACTGCATATATAATTCAGCATTAGCAGGCTGCCATCGCATCGTGTTAACTGGGCTTTACTGAATATTTTTTCCGAAAATCTGTTGGTAAGTTTTACTATTAATACAAAAAGCCCAATCAGATATTGTAACAGCAACGATTAGATATACGCCAATGATGAACGTACATTCATTGTTGTTGTAGTATTGTCTTCATTGTTACGCCTTGGTATGTTTTCACCGTGCTGAACTTGATTTTCGTTGTTGTCGGATATTCATCGCAATAAGGTGCCAGATTGTAACTATCTAAATTATCCTGACAAATATCCAATTAGCTTCAGCTATTAAGGGATGGGGTATGAACGTTTGGACAGTATTTATTGTGGGACATTAGAGCACATCAGACATATCGAATTACATTCTGAATACGAAGAATGTCCTTCTGATATCAAATAATTTTGATTTTTTGAAATTCGCAATGTAATACACATTTTATGACAAATCATTAAAAATTGATATTTTTGATATTTAACAGTACTCGAAGTAAACTTTATAAATCTGATGATTTATACTTGAAGTGTATGTAGGTGGGATGAAAAGCCGACGATCAATTGAAAATTTTGACCTTTCGTATTGAAGATGTGGATTTTTTCCCAAAACACCAAAAATAATTAGGTCTTTTGGGGAAAAAAATCCATATCTTCAATATGAAAGGTCAACATTTTCAATTGATCGTCGGCTTTTCCTCCCAGCTACATACACTTTAAGAATATATCATTAGATTTATACAATTTACTTCAATAATTTGTCATAAAATTTGTATTATATCGTGAATTTCAAAAAATGAAATTTATTTGATATCAGAAAGACATTCTGCGTATTCAGAATGCAATTTGATATGTCTGACATGCTCTCATGTCCCACAAAAAATACTGTCGAAACGCTTAAAACGCTCATTCCAGATCCCTTAAGCTATTTAGATATTTAAGATATTTGGATATTATTAAAGGATATTATGGATAATTTGGATAATAGTTGCACCTATTGATATTTTAGATATTTGGATATTTTAGATAATTTGGATATTATCAAGGCTATTATAGATATTTATTTAATTCATTTGGATATTTTAGATAATTTGGATATTATTATGGCTAATTAGGATAATGTGGATATTTTATATATTTTAGATATTATTATGGCTAATTAGGATAATTTGGATATTTCAGTTATTTGGATATTTTAGATAATTTGGATATTATTATGGCTATTTTGGATAATTTGGATATTTTAGATATTTTGGATATTATTATGGCTAATAAGGATAATTGTGGATATTTCAGATATTTGGATATTTTAGATAATTTGGATATTATTATGGCTAATTAGGATAATTGGGATATTTTAGACATTTTGGATATTATTATGGCTAATTAGGATAATTAGGACATTTCAGATATTTGGATCTTTTAGATAATTTGAATATTATTATGCCTCATTAGGATAATTTGGATATTTCAGATATTTGGATATTTTAGATATTATTATGGCTAATTAGGATAATTTGGATATTTTAGATATTTTGGATAATATTATGGCTAATTAGGATAATTTGGATATTTCAGGTTCATTAGGTATTTTGATATTTTAGATAATTTGGATATTATTATGGCTAATTAGGATAATTTGAATATTTTAGATATTTTGGATATTATTATGGCTAATTAGGATAATTTGGATATTTCAGATATTTTGATATTTTCGATAATTTGGATATTATTATGGCTAATTAGGATAATTTGGATATTTTGGATAATATTATGGCTAATTAGGATAATTAGGATATTTTAGATATTTTGGACATTATTATGGCTAATTAGGATAATTTGGATATTTCAGATATTTGAATAGTTTAGATAATTTGGATATTATTATGGCTAATTAGGATATTTTCGATAAGTTGGATATTATTAAGGTTAATTAGGATAATTTGGATATTTTATATAATTAGGATATTATTCAGGCTATTATTAAGCCTAATTAGGATAATTTGGATATCATTCGCATATTATTACGTCTAATTAGGATAATTTGGATATTTCAGATATTTGGATAGTTTAGATAATTTGGATATTATTATGGCTAATTAGGATAATTAGGATATTTCAGATATTTGGATATTTTAGATCATATTATTATGGCTAATTAGGATAATTAGGATATTTTAGATAAGTTGGATATTATTAAGGCTAATTAGGATAATTTGGATATTTCAGATATTTGAATATTTTAGATATTATTATGGCTAATTAGGATAATTAGGATATATTAGATAAGTTGGATATTATTAAGGCTAACTAGGATACCTTGAATATTTTATATAATTAGGATATTATTCAGGCTATTATTAAGGCTAATTAGGATAATTTGGATATCGTTCGCATATTATTAGGCCTAATTAGGATAATATGAATATTTCATATATTTGGATATTTTAGATAATTTGGATAATATTATGGCTAATTAGGACAATTAGGATATTTTGAGTAAGTTTGATACTATTAAGGCTACAAGGCTAATTATGATAATTTGGATATTTCATATAAGGGATAATTTGGATATTTTAGATTATTAAGATATTATTAAGGCTAATTAGGATAATTTGTATATTTTAGATTATTTGGATATTATTAGGACTAATTAGGATAATTAGGATATTTCAGATATTTGGATGTTGTAGATAATTTGGATATTATCAAGACTAGGATAATTTGGATATTTTAGATAATTAGGATATTATTATGGCTAATTAAGATAATTTGAATATTTTAGATCATTAGAATATTATGGCTAATTAGGATAATTTGGATATTTTAGATTATTTGGATATTATTAGGCTTAATTAGGATAATTTGGATATTTCAGATATTTGGATATTTTAGATAATTGGATATTATCATGGCTAATTTGGATATTTTAGTTAATTAGGATATTATCAAGGCTAATTAGGATAATTTGGATATTTTACATCATTAGGATATTATATTGGGTAATGAGGATAATTTGTAAATTTTAGACATTTGGATATTATTAAGGCTAATTAGGATAATTTTGATATCTTACATCATTTGGATATTATTAGACCTGATTAGGATAATTTGGATATTTTAGATAATTGGTATATTATCAAGGCTAATGATTACGGGTACGAGTCCCAAGCCATCGATCAGTACGGGTACGGGGGCCAGTCCATGATTACGGGTACGGGTCCCAAGCTATCGATTAGTACGGGTACGGGTCCCAGTCCATGAGTACGGGTACGGGTACGGGTCCCAAGCCATCGATCAGTACGGGCATGGGTCCCAGTCCATGAGTACGGGTACGGGTCCGAAATCAAAATAGGGCATGGGTACGGGTAGGGGGTCCGAAGCCATGGGGACGAGTACGGGTACGGGTACGGAAATTAAGACTAGAGTACGGGTACGAGTACGGGTACGGGACGGTACTATAAGTCTGTGCTATGTACCATATATCATGATATCACACGGCTAAGAACCAGTAAGATTGCAGGACATGATGCAGTCATGTCTACAGTAGAATTTACCACGACCTTTGCAGGACTTAAACCCCATTAAAAGCTATTAAACCAAGATAACACTCATTGAAAACAGCTCAACTGATTAAATCATATCTTCTCTGGTTAAATCCACACAACATATGTTTCTGCTTTACATGTACAATGGAGCAATGAGCTGGTATTATAGTTTCAGTTGGGTGAACGATTATATTTATTTATTTATTTATTTATTTATTTCTTATTTAACCTGGGGTGACCAATCAAAGCACTGGCACTGTTCTCCCTTGGTTCCCAGAACAATTCTGTGTGGGCTTTTGTTTACGAAATGAGACAATACTCTGCTTATTGTTAACCAGCGTTCTTGAAAATGAGAAGTATGGTGGTTTGCAGACTTAACACGGTTTGGAAATAATTTCTTCATATTTTTTGGTGTTATCTGTCGTTTACATATCCTTCCTAAAACACCAAAGTACGAATATTTCCAAACACCTAAATTAGCTAAAAAGGACATGTTACAAAACTATATTTTCTAGAATATCAGAAGAGTACTTTTAATATTGGCCGGTAATTTTTCACACAGCGATGTTAACTAGGCAATGTACTATTACCTATAACATACACTAAAACACCAAAGTACGAATATTTCCAAACATCTAAATTAGCTAAAAATTTAGGGCATGTTACAAAACTATATTTTCTAGAATTTTAGAAGAGTACTTTTAATATTGGCCGGTTATTTTTCACACAGCGACGTTAACTAGGCAATTACCCATACTTCTAACATACGCTATTTGTAGAGGTTACGCGTCAATGGTAAGAGCACTGTGTATTGTGTATAGGAAAACGGACAGTAACTGCAGTATGAACTTTCTCAAGTGTTTAAGAATTAACTTTCTTTCATTGTTCAATTCAGGTAGCATGGGAAAACGTGAAACTGTCCACCATGACGCGTCAAGATCTGCAGTGCCAAATGACTTCAAATTCAAATCAATATGTCTATTAACCCTACTGGTGGTTACTTCTTATGCTATCCTATGGTTAACAGGGACACAGAAGATGGTATGTGATTTTTAACAAATATGACAAAAGGTGTCAGGGTTGTGTGTGAACATGTAGAAAGGATATTGAACACAGTGTCGTAGCGTCATAGGGGCACTGGGGGTACGTGCCCCTCCCCAATCGATCGCAAAAATGAGAAAATCGCCAAAAACGGTCTGTGCCCCCAATCAGACCCAGTGCCCCCAATAATGGTTGGTGCCCCCCCCCCCCCAATATGATGCTGACCCACGCTACGCCGGATAAAATAATCCGTGGAGATGCAGTCCGTCACTTACACCAATGCAACTAAGGGGTTTGTCGTTTCCACGGAAGCAGGGTTAGCGGTGACCTGCTGAGTCTAGGGGCCCAAATTGGCAAATAAAGGGGTCCAGGTATCTAATTCTACACAGACGTACAAAACTGCCAAGTCAAGGAATCCTGGACCTCAAGACCCCTTAAAACGCTACCCCTGCCCAAGAGAAAAAGAAAAAGTTTTTGTCGTAGGGTGGGCAAATTTCCCAACACCTTACATTTTGTATCCCGATTTAGTCTACTTCATAGCCCCTTTTGGAAATTCATACTTCAATTCATCTCACAATGGATGACGTCACGATTCACGGCCTAGAGAAAAGGCGCCCTATTGTAGGAGTTCATAGGGTAAATGTTAAAGGTTTAGCAGATTGGGTCACCCAAGCACTTATGTTCACGTGTTATGTTGTAATACCGGTAGGTAAAAACATTTGATTTGTTAAAATGTTCCCGATTCCCAAATTACTATATATAAGTATATTAATTGATTAACTATTCTTTGGTAAATCTATCCAAAGTAACGGTGACTTTTGAGATATCTATACGGATCACATTTAAACGTATCTTCCGTGATTATAACTGTCAAATATATTGCGCATGTCAGAGGTGCTCTTAGACTATCCAATGGAAACCTAACAAGCAAATACCATGTGTTAATAATAACAAAATGGCGGAATGTGTATCTTCGGTCGAACAATAGCGTAACCTTAGGTCCCGACATTGTGAATATGTTTATATCGACAAAGACGAAGTCTTAGCTTAGGTTTCTACCGAAATGTTAATGTATATTCTTATTTATTTCAGACAATGCCACCTCGACTTCCCAATGTTAAAGCAAGATTTTTGACTCATCCTTTAAATACAACGACAACCGATATGCCTTACACATCTGATCATACAACGGCGGCACAATCGACTACTAAAGAACAATTGACCTCATTTGAACAAGTCACGGATCCCAGTACTTTTTACAGCATACTCAATTATAAGGAAAACTACACTCTTTGTGATGCAATTGAAATTACTGTCCAACTTCGGACGTCTGAGAACCAAACACAATCTTTTGGAGGTGATTTTATTTGGGTCTGGGTCTATGATGCTGCCCAAAGAGCAAGTTCAACAGCTGATGAAATAATCGATAATCGTAATGGAACTTTTACTGCAAAAGTAACCTTAAGATGGACAGGGCAAACAATGGTAGGCGTAAGTCTCGTGCATTCACGCGAGATAGTATCTCGTCTACGTCACTTCCGGGAAACATATCCAGCTCGCTATTCGTACAAGGGAAATTTTACAGGGCCAACACAAAATAAATCAGTGCAACAATCCTGTCATGTTTCAAAGGAAATGTATGTACCTGTTCGGCAGAGATATAAGAATATGACATTTTGTGATTATTCAGATTCGAAGACTGGCTTTCCATGGTTTTGTGTTAAACCTCAAGGAGTAGGTTGCGACAAGTATATACTTCATTCCAGTGGTGGATCGGCAACAGAGTTTCATAAGACATTCACCTCAGCTGACTTTGTCAAAATTACCTCAGGTTGGTATTAGTCAAATGATTGCTCTCTGCACACGGGACCGGATGGCCTAACGCCCCCCCTCCCTTCAATACCCAATTGTAAAATGTACCACGGGAGAGTACATGGAAGTATGAAGTTAATCTATTGATGTTACAAATTAAATCCCGACTTTCGTTCGTCAAAGTCAATATCCCTGTAAGTTTGTACCGCGGAATTGATCCCGGGCTTCATTCTACCCCTTTTACGAAATGTTCAATTCAAAATAATGGCAATGAATTTTGTTATAAAATTGGCACAAAATGCTATTTGAGCCATACTGATTTATTCAGCGTGATAAAC
This sequence comes from Amphiura filiformis, assembly GCF_039555335.1. Taxonomy (NCBI): domain Eukaryota; kingdom Metazoa; phylum Echinodermata; class Ophiuroidea; order Amphilepidida; family Amphiuridae; genus Amphiura; species Amphiura filiformis. The sequence continues at coordinate 30,416,917 of NC_092642.1, forward strand.
ATGATAAATGAGCTAAAGAGATCGACATACAGGACTTGAACGGTGCAGTGCCGCGATGTCTTATCCCTATCCTTAAATTCAAGAGAATCTATGGGTAACCACTGGTAACACAAAGTGATGAATCGCTACTCGTCATTCTGCGAAACTCATAACGAATAATATAATGTAAGAAATAGTTCATAAGCATTATACATGTTATAAGAGGGACTGTACAAATGCAGTTTTGTATGAATTGTGTGTACATGGACTTTCAAAAAATTCAATTTCACTCTGAAACAAATGTTAAATTTTAATACACCCTGACCTTTGATGTCATAATTAAGCATTCGTTCACTTTTGAATCAAACACAATAATTATATTGTCCATTTGTATAACAAACAATCACAGGTTATGAATTTAGTTCCCCTCTTATTTTCCCCCATCCACAGACCATCACCGATCACACCGCTTAATACGTCACATGCAGACTTCATGGTTGAACCTGATTTCGGTAGGTTTGAATTGAGTATAACCATGATAACCACAACCTTGTATTGTTTTCTGAGGGCCAAAGAGAGAACAAGAAATATGTAAGGGGTAAAATACGTAGGCTACTTGCCTAAAATGTGTAATTTCTAATTTGGAGTGGGTAAATTACCAAAATTGGGAGGGGATATCTCATACCCCCTGTCGCCGCCACTGATAACATACCCCCACCCCGCCCTCCCCCGTCGCCGCCACTGATAATACAGGGTGAGTCAAAAAAGTGCAATAGAGAAAAGAATCCATTTTTATTTAAGAACCGATTTGAACCTTTTAGGTTTTAAAACATTTTATAAATGATTATATCCATTAGTGACCTTTTGTGAAAAAAACCAAGGAATTAGCATTTACCGTTTTGTTTTTATGACACATTTTATAGCGATACCCAATTTTAATGTTTGTCCAAGAAGCGTCTAAAATTTGAACCTCAGCCCACTCTGTGTATGGTAGATTTGGAACAACTGCTATTTTCTTAACCTCATTGGCATTGAAATTAAATGGATCACCCAAATTGTTATTGTCCTTGGTCTTATTTAAGGAAAAGAAACATTATTTGTTGTTATTTTCATTTTACCTTTACTTTAAAGATGTTTATTCTCTATCAAAAACATACACATTTGTAGGCGGATTTTTTAAATGTCGAAATGAAATGCGCGCAAATTGAAGTGGAGTGAATTATAAAACATCCAGTAGTTGGACATATTGGGATTTAAAAAACTGGAGTTGGAGTCGAGTGAGGTATGAAGGACTTAGAAGTAATGTTAGAAAGTTTGTTTGAACAGAAAAAAGAAATTGAAATAACGCAAAAATCAACCTTATTATAAAGGTAAAGTCAGTTTCAGAGCTGGTGCCTTTATTGTGCATTGTGTGTTCTCATTCAAAATACATGGTACCTCATGGACAAATAATGAAATTGGGTATGGTAGCAAAAGGACTCATAAAAATTAAACGGTAGATGTGATTGACTTCATTTTTTCACAACAGGTGACTATTGAGTGTGGCATTTATAGAAACTTTCAATAATTGGAAATTTAAACGTGGTTCTTACACAAATATCGATTCTTTGCTCTATTGCACTTTTTTTTACTCACCCTGTATAATGTTATGCCTATCCACCAATATATGTTTACTGCACTGATTTTGGCCCTTTCCTAGTATGAACAAAAACATAAAGGCCGCAAGCCCGGCAGGGATGAGGCCGGAAACTCCCATAACTAGTTTTACGAATTAGAAATTGAAAAAAAATTAGCAATGTTGCTTTATCGTATCACACATTAGTTTGCACGCCAAAATAAATACATACCTAAGTTTTATTTCAAACAAAATCATCAGAACTCATTTTCTTACTTTCAATATATTTAATATCCTAGGTGAAACCAACATGACTTCGGCAACTTGTCTAAGCTACGAACGTCCTTTGTGTACACCTGGACTAGCTCCACGACATTCTAAATATGCACCAGGCTTCTATCATCACGACACTTGGATTTCGCATATCTGTCAGAACAGACATTTCACAACTCCTGATGTCATCAAATGTTTACAAAACCAAACTCTACATTTTATTGGTGATTCAACCCTAAGACAATGGTACGAATACTTAGCAAGATATATTTTAAAAGATAATGTGCAAGAAACAAAAGGTCCTAATACAAAATTTGGACCACATGTGGCAATTGATAAAGCAAATAACATCAGTATTTACTTCAACTTTCATGGTTATCCCATCGCTTTACGCAATCTTGATGTCAAACAAATTCATTACGTATATGAGCAATTGGATTCGTTGACAAACTTGGATAATACTATAATATGCCTTTGTCTTTGGGCACACTTTACAGGCACTAACTTACAGTACTACAGAAACCGTTTGCAATCTATAAAGGACGCGATAGAACGATTAAGACAAAGAAATTCACATGTGCGTGTTTTAATTAAATCTGCAAACACCAGAGGACACAGCTCTGATTTTGATCGGAGTAACTGGTATTCATGGGAGGTACACAATGTAATGAGGCAATTTTTCTCAAGATTTGCAGGTATCACAGTCATAGATGTCTGGGATATGACAATTGGACACAGAACAGGCTACAATCTACATCCTACCAGAGGCATTATTTCGCAAGAAATGGACATGTTTTTATCATTTCTTTGTCCGGTTGAATGAAAATGTAATTGTAAGAACGCTGCTCTTCAAACTTCTTCAGTCACATACCGGCGTAGTTGTGTTTGAAATTAGAGATTAAGCTTAAAGATTGGTGAACCGGTTGACAGCCACATCCTCACTTAATCCAATAAAATTGAGATTTTTACATTAGAAGAAAGCTCATATTTATCTTAATCAAGGTATAATGTGAGGCCTGAAATATTATGTAAATGTAAAAGAGTAATAATGAGAGAATTTGACTCCAAAGAGTGTCTATGGTTTGGTCAGATCGTAACCGGCGGGCCTTATAACATCGCGGATTAATATCAATATTTTTTATTTGGAGAATTGTCTTGAATCAGCCAAAAGTATTACAACTCATTAATTGAAGTCCTATACTTTGTCTACTTTCTTTACTGCACGTAGCTTTAAATAAGCTTATTTAAAGCTACGTGCAGCCGTTTGACTAAAAATGTTGTTATCACATGGTTGGGTCTTTACCTGCGCATGACATAGTGCAATTTATCCTCTGTCACAAATAGTATGTTGTTTGTTTTGTAAGTGAAAATATCTGTAGCAGGCCTATATCAGCAATAAAATGGTATATAGGTGCTAAGTACAATGCAAAAACAGCAACTGAGCAGTGTTTAGCAATTAAACATTACTGTGCAATCTAAACACGTCCAATTACTAAACATCTCCATGTTGATGTTTAAGTTCTAAACACACCGTGTCTTTACATAAAACACTACTCATTCATGCCGTTGTGGTGCTAAACACCGCCAGTCCTAAACATTAATTTGAATAAATTGCCGATAATGCCTAGCCTGTTTATTCTCTAAATAACAAAACGTTTCACATCTAAACACCAAACATTTAATATCTAAACACCGAACGTTTAATATCTAAACACCAAGGGTTTCAGTGCTAAACATCTAAACAACTGGCAAGTGTTTAGCCATAGGACAGATTCTTGCAAGAATTAACAGTTTTTGAGAAAATCTCAAAATTTTATTTGACTTTACTGACTCGAGGAATGCATTTTACTTTGCATTGGTCTGCTTTAAAATGCAAAAATACACGATCTTTTAAAATAGATTTCACTATAGTTTGTTTGGAATCTGATTTGATGCTATTATACCCATGTTCCTACTTACTATGCTTACAGCTAATTGGAATAAGGCAAATTTGTTGTGTTTGTTAGAAAACAGAACAATATTCTACTATTATCGTAATTACATTAATAAATCCAACACACACCTGCAGGTTAAGGCTAAATTTATATTCCATCGCTGAGCGACAAGCGATTGGTATTTGACCAATGAAATGGCGCGCTCTTCCCAACGCAACAAAAATCACTCTACCTCATTGGCTAAAAATATTCGCTATCACTCAGCGATGTAGTATAAGTTCAGCTGAAGCCGTTACGATAGTAAATGTGGTTCTTTTGTTTTACCATAAAACCTTCCTGATCGTTATTGCTAATATTAATAACTTTTGCAAAAAGGAACCAGAAATTTGACAGATATCGTAAATGACTGTAGGCTTAAAGATGTTGCGGTAACTAGAAAGTTAAAATAATGATTTTAATTTCAAAACTATAAGACATTTGTTTTATGGTTCAAGCTTTCAACCTCTGTATAAGCTGACTTGCAATATCATTTCAAGTAATATGGATATTGACATTGTTATGCTCTAATCTCCGAAGTGTGCTGGCACAATTTTGATGATCAAAATGTGTCATAACACGTGAATACGGAGTGTCCTTACTAATTAATTATATTTTAACTATCATCTTATGTTTGTGTCCTGAGATGTCTATCAAATTATTTTATTTCACGGGAGGGGGGAATGACTCTTATTAGGTAGTTAACAGCTGAGTTAGCATTGTTTTATTCACAATTTGGCTAGTTTAGTCAGTCATGTGTGTTGATACTCGTTACTCTGGGCTTGTTGGGCTTGATATTGGTTATTGGATTGGCAGGTCCCCGCTAGATGGGAGCGTTCACCATAACAGGAATAATTACTGAACAGGTAGAATCATTGAAAAGGTATATTTTATTTTTCTAAACCTGTCTCTTCTTACACTTTCTTTTTTAGTTTCTTTTGCTTAGCTTGTGATGTTGTTTATACAACAAACATATTTTTCCCGTATTTATTACGTCCTCTCATATAGCGTGTCTGCGGACGTGTTCACCCGTTATCATAATCCCGTGACCCGTCCATATGTACCTTTTTGTCCTTTATTTTCCTTCTTTCCGTATTATCATGTCCACTGGTCTCTGGCTCGCAGTCGCGTGGCTCTGCGCCGTTTACGCGCCCATTGGCGTAGTGCGCGTTACGCACGAGGCGCCGACGCGCTGCCGGCCAGCTGCAGTGACGCGTAGGCCGACAACCGATTTTCATAACAAAAAACCCGTTTTACCCATATTTTCACTGTTTTTGCAGCCAATTCTTGACCGTTTTCAACCAAATAAAGTTTAAACACGTTCCCGTATATTCCTCGATCTCCCGTATGAATTTGGCGACATTTGGATCGAAACTGACGGAGCCTTTATAGTGATACATACATACATAGATACAACATTCCCCTATTTATAGTAAGACTAGCGGGATACCCGCGCTTCTCGCGGGTCCCCGCTAGATGAGTAAATGGGAGCGTTCACTATATAAACAGGAAGAATTACTGAACATGTAGAATCATTGAAAAGGTACATTTTGATGCTTGTGATTTCCCGTTTTCCATCTTATTTATTTAATTCTGTTGTAATTATTTTAGCTTTTTTCCTTACATTTCGTGATTAGTTTCTTTCTTCCCTTCTTTCTTTTGTGCCCATTTTCATTTAGTTACTTTAACCCGTATACCGGTACTCGTACTCGTGTTCACCCGTTATCATAGCCCCTTAATCCGTCCATGTACCTTTTTGTCCTCTTTTTCCTTCTTTCCGTATTATCATGTCCACTGGTCTCTGGCTTGCAAGTTGCGTGGCTCTGCGCCATTTACGCGCTTGATGGCGTAGTGCGCATTACGCACGCGACGCCGACGCGCTGCCTGCCAGCTACAGTGACGCAAAGGCTGCCAACCGATTTTCATAACAAAAACCCCCGTTTTTACCCATATTTTCACTGTTTTTGCAGCCAATTCTTGACCGTTTTCAACCAAATAAAGTGTGAATTTGGCGACATTTGAATCCAAACTGACGGAGCCTTTCAATCTTCATACTAACACACAAACATACAACATTCCCCTATTTATAGTAAGATAATGTGACTGCTTTTGAGACATGCATAAATGGATACCAAAATGTTCTAAACTCCTCAAAAAAGTTTGGAAACTTTCCAAAACGGCTATATATCAGTAATTACGATATTTGAAATCTATTTCCATATTGTTTCATATCAATACAAACATCCCAGCAAACACAAAACGTTTTCGACATCATTCGCAAAAGGTTATAAAAGGTTATCAGAAACGTTTAAATGTCGGGTTATACATGTATAAAGGGTATATTAAGGTTGGTCTGAACCCTGGAAATATGGAAAGGTTCTAAAAGGTTGCCAGATAACGTTTAAATGTCGGGTTATATAAAGGGTATATTAAGAGTATAAAACGTTTTCATAACATTAAAAATCATTTTTTGATAATCTACTTCTCATCAAACAAAAAATGTTTTTTTCAAAACGTTTAAATTTCTGGTTATATAAAGGGTATAAAAACTTTTTAATAACATTCCAAAAACATTTTTAAAAACTTGATACAAAACATTCTAAACAGAATGTTATTTTGGGATTGAAAAAATATTTTGCGAAAAATGTTTGCCCAAAATATTTGCAATAACGTTTAAAAAACGTTTTCATACCCTTTATATAACCCGACATTCAAATGTTATTAAAACGTTTTGAAAAATTTTAAGAACATTTCTGTGTTTGCTGGGTGCAAATATTATTAACATTATGTTATTTAAGTATTGACAAAATAGTTGGCAAAAATGTTTGCGATAATAGTTTACAATAACATTTTTGAAAACATTTAAAAAATATTGTTGTAGTGTGTTTTCATACAAAACGATTTAAAACGTTTTCATGACCTTTATATAACCCGACATTTTAATGTTATTAAAACGTTTTTATGTAAACCAATTGCCAAAATATAACTTATTAAAAACGTTTTTAAAAGGTTTTTGTGTTTGCTGGGATTGTTCTTTCTTGTCAAAAATGACACCAAATTTGTGACCATAACTTATTCCATGCTTGAGCAACTGTCTTTGAAAGACAAGCAGGTCTCAAAAAATGTGCCAAATCTGTAAACATGAGTAAGCCACTTACCTAAAATCAGTAACGAGTAGAGAAACTTTATGTGTTCTCAACAGCAATGCATCTTCTTCTCATGCTTCTTATCAATCTGGCCACACGCTCCTGAGGGTTGGCTTCCCACTCTTCAAGCAAGATCTGTCTTAAACCAGCCAAGGTGGTTTGATTCTGAGGTATGCCAGCCTCAAGCTGGCCAATACTTGCTTGAGCCTTATCTAGATCTGATAATCGAACCATGGTTGATTAGAACTTTCTTGCAAATGACCACTATGAAGAAGTGACCAGCAAGAGAGATTGACTTGCGTTGATCAATTCATTTCGATCCACCTGTAGAACCGTTACTCCCTTCCTAGCACTTTTCATTCAAAATGATATACTGAAAACAACTTTTCATTCATTCTTTTATTTATTCATTAACCCTTTCATTCATTCATTCAAAGTAATGAGATGAGCGCAGACAATGGTCATTTTGGCAAAGAAAGTTACTCAGCCGTGGAATAATTGTGTCACAGAAAAGAATAACGTTTGCACTGATATGAAACAATATGTGACGTGTCATGTCAAAAGGAGACACTTTTGGGCAGGATCGTAAATGGAGAAACAGCCAAAAATCTACCCGTGGTGATTTTTTCACAATTTGGGTTTCTTGCGAATTTGTGATGTTATTAATGTTAAAAATATTGGCCAATAGTTTCAGACCGGAATATAACTGGCATCTTGTATTTTTTGAGACATTTTTCAAGGTAATTCCTACTCTCAACATTGTCAATAATATTTTTAAAGGCTGATATCTCAATTTCCAATTTTATAATACCATAACTTACGAACTCAATATTTTCGCTTAGGAATGTCCGATTTCATTGGGGAAAACGGCGTTGTGGAGCAAAATATCTCTATATTTAAGATATGTAAAAACCTCAAAATTGATAACCTGCCCAAAAGTGTCTCCTTTTGACATGACACGTCACATATGGAGATAGATTTCAAAAATTTCTGTTACACATCCGTTTCCAAACTTTTTTTGAGGAGTTTATATACGATTAATGTTGTTTTTGCAAGGAAATGAAACACCACAATTTAAATTAAACGAGCGAGTACTTCTTTTGCGTCACACAGTAATCAAAGTGTAATTTGGAGCTGTGCTGTTTAATAGCTCATAATAGGTTACAGTGATCTTTTCAATCAAACTCAATAAATGGACGGACTTTCCATCCAATTAAGTTTTTATACACACATATTTAGATATCCAAACAACAAGAGAAAATATACAGCTATGCTTGGGAGCTGCAATTCTAACTTTAATGAGTTTTAGGTATCACCCGATACAGTACGCTACCCCTTCGGCAACACATTGATTTGAACTACATGTATAACCATTTCAATGCTATATACAGGGATTTTATTTTATGTCATATATATATTATCTTAACAAAATAAGGGGAATAAAATGTATTAGTTATTAAAAATAATCATAGTTAAACGATAAATCTACGTGAAATACACAATGACTAGTAGTACTAACATGCTCACAATTTGTTTAATTCATTTTATAGTACAAGTTCAAACTTTGTGAAAAATTCAGAGATTACCTGATGTAGTAGCTGGTTGCAAAACATTATGAGGTAAATCTCGGTGCTTTCAGGGCCTTGTGTTTTAGTAACGACGAGTCTTGTAAACGTCAAAGATCGCCTCGAGATGGTAAGAGAACGCTGAGAAAATATTTCGGTGGATCAGCCAATTGTGAAATCAAGAGGTCTGACGTGAATGGTGTCTTGGTAAAATTATAAGTGAAGTTAGTTCTCCAGTTCTAGTAATTTCGGCTTCCAAAGGTAATATGCTGTCACAGTTGTGTATGGGTTGACTTCAGATTTCAGAATAATGCTGTGCTATTGCATTTTAACTGTTTCTATCGCAAAATTTACATTGTTTCTAAAATTATTTTGAATAACACGCACTTTTTACTTGGAAAAGATTTGGAGTAAATGCACCAAACTCAACAGGATAATCCCTCTTATATCATTCTGATGGTTTTAACACAGTTTCAAGTTGACATGGGCAGGGTATGATCTTAGTAATGAAATAATTAGTATTCCCTCGTCATATTCGGGATTGGCGTGGAGCAGAACTGGAGTCTTACACAATTCTGATAATTCTTCTAAAGACTTCATTGTGTTAACAGTCCCACATAATGTCGAACTGCTTTCAGATAGCATATTTTAAGCAAATACAACACCATGAACCAGATCAATGAAATTAAGTTTCACCAAAATAATGAATAATGAAGGACCTCGTCCTTATTTTAGGTGTCCAATTGGAAAGTAACGATCAATTTTCCGTTATTCTCCACCCTAGTACTACGAAGGTGGGTGTATACGCTTTCTAAGGCTTGTCATCCGATATATACAAACACGCATGCGCTTGCCCCAAACAACTTAAGCTAATCGTAGATCCATTCTTGGCATGCTTGGCGCTCTTTTAGTGACAACAATTTTCAGCCGGACCACCAAGAATGACGGGGGGGAGTGAAGCTCGCCCCAGATTTTTACAGCAAATTCCTCGATTTTCATTATTGCAAGAGATAATTAAAATGGTAGTTAAGTTAAAATAATCATATTTAAATCGCCGAAAAATAATTTTGCTTATTATAAATTACATACTTCCCTTCAATTTATGACGCTCACATTATGACATCCTTGAGACATTATGGAGAACATCCGTACTTAGTTTGGTAGCATTGGACAAAGAAGACCCTTAGCTATATATTAGTACCGAATGTAATATTATGTCGTTTAATATAGAAAATTAGGGGCCCCTCCCTTCCCGGCTCTACGAAGGTTAATTCTTTCGCCCGCATACTTCTACTTATTCTCACGAGTTTAATAAAAAAATGGGGTTTCTATGTCACATTTTATACAAATATCGCAGAGAGTATAAAACGTTGACAGTATTGGTGGCGACATATCTTCAAAAATAGTAGAATTTAATATGTTGACATCGTTCGATCAATTTTGGAACCACAAACTTGTGTGAGTTGTGAAAAAATTATAGCCTAACGACTATGTAAAAAATATTCAAACAGTAACTCATTAGCAGTACCTCTGAGTAATACTAAAATTGAGAAGATGTCATATTTGGAACAGAAATGATCTCTTAGTTTCCGCAGGTTGAAGAATATTACAGTCTGATTACGGTGCTTTGTCATTGTATTTCATTCACGTCAACGGAAGCATCATACTCCTTAATCTACTTGTATCGTGTTTGTATATTATGATTATAGCATAAACTATCAGAGCGAGTTCTAATAATTTATGAATGTTTCTTTCTTTTTACTTTAAATTGCATTAAGTGCTTATCGGAAATGAGCTCGTGTGATATATTTGGAAGCGTCGTGTTTTTAGTATTGTATCGGGTATGTTAAAAATTTATTATTTGGGACATGTTTTCTGTAGCAATAAGATGTTTTGTAACAATTAAGTCAGAATAGTTGAGTTTAAACATTTTACATGACAGAAAACCTTCGTCAAGGTGAATGATACTCATTGTGTTTTTATTTTCATTGGAAATATATACTGCCACTTCCAAATGTCAATGAAGTTACCAGTATCGTTTCCTGTTCTTTTCAATACTTAATTTGATGTGGATCCAATATTGAACACTGTTGTTTGATGGCACGTAAACTGTAGTCATTTTTAAGAAAAGGTGAACAATGATGGCGCTATTTATTAAATCTTGTTTGCATCTTTACAAGGGATAGACACTTGTATAATGACATTAAAACATCAGAAAAAGACTAACAAATGGCAAGAATGTTTTTAAATTTTTTTAAATCATAAAATGTAAGGAATAACTCATATCATTTGGCTAATTTAAATTTAAAATGTATATAAATACGCCCTCAATTTGCACATAAATGTGCAGTTTCATCATCATCATCATCATCATCATCAGTTGGCTGCGGCGCAGGCGACTACAAGCTTTCTCCAACTATTGTAATATTGGGCAAGCGAAACAATTTTGTTTGGCGGCAGCATATAGAATAAAAATGACCACAAAAAAGTAGAACAAAATGAATAATTTGATATAGAAACAAGAATCTATGTTAAAATATCTATGAAATATATGTGTATAATTATTAGTGTGATACATATCAATTTCTAAGCGCTCTTTAGCAAAGTCATAGTTCATTAAATTTACAACCGTATGTCAAAACAGGCGAAAATAGTAACTTTTTGCAAAATATTTGCAATTTAAAGAGAATTGACCATTGCTCATTCTAATGACGCTAGTATATGTACAATATAAGCGTGCTTTTTCATTTAATGACATAAAACTTGAAAAATATTGTAAGGATCACTTGAGGTTTTGACTTTTAAAACCTGCATTTTGGTCAAAATGTGCTTGGATAGGTAGTTTCAACAGATTTACCTTATTCGCCTTGCTATAACATTGAATTGCGTTCTCTGTTGACCTAATGACGATAAGAGTTTTTAGGGGGACGTGTAAGCTTTCGTTTGATATACTAGTATTAAAAAAAAATTCTGATTGGATGAATGGAACAATTGAGGTTCGACAAAAACCAACCACAGAGGCCCATTTTCCAGCTAGAAGCTCCACAACTCTTACGATGCTATGCACTCAACCGTGTAGTGTAACCAAAGAACTGTATATAGAGAATTCACTGCTTGCTTGGAAGCTCTTGGACGAAAATGTGTTCTTAGGTGTATCGAGGTGGAAACTGTGCATAGATAGTTTATAAGATAATCTGATTAATAGAGCGAAAAAATAGTGTAGTGTTGAAGTTAAACTCTTTAATCATTTTATCTACCACTACGTATGAATATCAACTCGTATATAAGATAATCGTTTTTGCATAGAAACTTTTGCATACGACTGTTTTGGTATTGTTCAGGTCTAGAATTGAACATCATATAATGTTTTGATAGAAAAATTAATAATTGATTATATCAAACAACCGTATGATTTTGGTGGCAGCCATTCATTACCAACTAAATCTTTGGTGCGGGTTGAATCGCCCAAGAATTTGTAACAAAGATATTATTCCTGTGTGGGAAGTTGAGAACAAACACATTTATGTAGAGTTTAATTCTGGTATTTCAATTCCCGTTGATATGAGAGTCACAGTGTCACATAATAATGTGCATTTGAATGCCCATACAATACTGTATGAAAATTAAATGTTAACCCACTTAAGACAAATTTGGACTTATAAAATCCAAAACCAAAATTCTGTCATCGTGGCTAGCCCGGAGCCTGAGCCCGGAGGGGGTTCTCACTGGTTGAAGGCATACGGGGATATGCCACGGTTTAGTTTTGGGGTACATTTTCAGCGATTTGGTATATATCGATGGGTGAGTTTTCAGTGGAGACCAATGCGCCCAATTGGGCGCACTTGGTAGTAAAAGTGCTCCGAAAAGCACCCAATTAGGACAAATTAGGGTGCTTTTTGAGTGGTTTTTTTGTAAAAAATTGGTATACTGATGGATGGCAAAAACAGCAAAAAGTAGGTATACAGAAAGTCATCCTCTGGCACATCCCCGTACAAACTTTTTCGAAGATCCCTCCGGGATAGTCAGCTAATGGACTTCCTACTGATACCAACATCGTTAATTTGATGTTATGATGTGGAGATTATTTGTTGATCCGACCATTATCCTAGTGGAACCATATTGAACTGGTGTCATAGTTGCAGTATTTATGTGAGTTCGCCAGTCTTCTATCTCTATTTTAATCATTTGTTCTGTAAGATACACACCTACGTGCAATGAGAAACAAGTTTTGGTATTGATATGGTAATATCGTATGTATTGTATTTCCAAACATGTGGTCACTTCATTTCCGCATCGTAATGATTGAAACTGCAACATACTATATCTTTATAGATATCTCCATGGCCATTGCTATTTGAACCATGCAAACTGCTTCAGGTGATTATGCTTCATCACATATGACTTTCACTACACACACAACACATTTCAAACGTGTTTCTGCAAGAACGGCTGAAACAATATTCGGAGCGTTTGTTCTTGTTTAAATGCTGTGTTAACGTATAGACGAATCCAACGAGGCAAGTCATGGTCAGGATCTGTAAGATACACACCTACGTGCAATGAGAAACAAGTTTTGGTATTGATATGGTAATATCGTAATGTATTGTATTTCCAAACATGTGGTCACTTCATTTCCGCATCGTAATGATTGAAACTGCAACATACTATATCTTTATAGATATCTCCATGGCCATTGCTATTTGAACCATGCAAACTGCTTCAGGTGATTATGCTTCATCACATATGACTTTCACTACACACACAACACATTTCAAACGTGTTTCTGCAAGAACGGCTGAAACAATATTCGGAGCGTTTGTTCTTGTTTAAATGCTGTGTTAACGTATAGACGAATCCAACGAGGCAAGTCATGGTCAGGATTTGGTCGGTCATGACGGGTCCCCGCATGCACCAAACTGGTGTAGTGACTGCCCAATTGGGCGGATTAAAGCCGCTTAAAATTCGATGTTAGATTCCTTTGTGTTGTACACTGTCATTATTCTTTTGTCTACGTGTAACACAGGTGATAGAATGCAGTTTAAAATACTCTCCAAGGCCGCATTATTTCACATTTTAGGTGAGATGGAGCCGACGGGGACCCAACTTTGGCAGCCATTGAGGTGCAGGAATGCGTGAAATTGGATTCGTCTATATTCCAAACGTTAATGATAAAGACGTAAATGGTCGGTTCTTTTTTCCCTTTAAGGAGGCTGTGTACTCTCAGACATGCATGTAGTAAAAGTGTCATAACTTTGCAAATATTCACGCAAGACATAATTATAATATATATTTTTTAAAGCAAGATATCAATAAACCTTAATATAAATACAGATTAGGAGTAAAAACAACAATTATGAAGAAAATCACAAAAGAGCGAGTTTTTGGCAATATTTGTTAGGTACATCATAACAAAAAAACACTCTTTCCAAAATAATTTGTTTTGTTTTTATCGCAATCTTGAGGCTCCATTCCAAAACGTTTTTTAAATTTTTTTGATATTGGCCTTATTTTTTGAGATATTGACCATATAAGGCATCAAATTGAACTTTTTCAATATAGAGTTTTGGAATTAAATCTAATACTGGAACTTACTTTTTTTGCAACTATTGGGACGTTGCGTCTGGAACCACCAGACTTCATCAGGCAACTGACCCGTTGGACTGGTCACGTGATAGACGGCTAGGTATCGACCCGATGGCCCGGTCCCATGCATGAGATAAGTGATGGTTGCTCAATGCGTTCCCAAATGGCTTCTTTTATGCCTCTCCTATGCCATTGTTCCTCCTTATCAAGAATAACGACTTCCTCGTTCTTAATAGAGTGTCCAGTGTCCTTTAAATGAAGGTAAACAGCAGAGTTTTGCGCTTCATTGGTACTTGGTCTCCTATGTTGACCAATACGGGTTTTTAACGCCTGTTTGTGTTCTCCAACATAAGCCGCTGAGCAATCAGTGTCACCACACACAACCCCATACACTAAGTTTGAGCGTTTGTTTTTCGGTTGCTTGTCCTTTACATTCACAAGTTTCCCGCGGAGCGTGTTAACTGGTTTGAAGGATGTTGAAATTCCGAAGGATTTGAAGTGGTTCTTCACGCGTTCCGAGATTCCCGAAATATATGGTATAGTAACGCGGGCTCTGTTGGTTTGACCACTAGCGCCTCCGGTCTTTGGCTCCTTACTCTTGGTGGCTTTGAGAAAGGCCCAGTCCGGATAACCACAGTTATTAAGGGCTGTTTTGATGTGGTCCTTTTCCTCGGGAACTTGTTCAGAGTCACTTATGATGGTATCAGCTCTATATTGGAGAGTTCGAATTACTCCTAACTTGTGTAAGAGTGGATGGTGGGAACCAAACTGAAGATAATGGTCAGTATGTGTGGGTTTCCTATACACCTTCGATGTCAGGGTACCATCGCTTTGTACAGATACCAAACAATCGAGGAACGCGAGGGTATTGTCTTTGCACAGTTCTTGAGTGCATTTTATGTTGTCATCCACGCTATTGATGAAGTCTGGTGGTTCCAGACGCAACGTCGCAATAGTTGCAAAAAAAGTAAGTTCCAGTATTAGATTTAATTCCAAAACTCTGTTTGAAACTACTTGATGACTAAGAACATTCACTCATTTATACCTCAATATCATCATGATCACGTTTGCTGCAATGTTTACGAAGGACAATAACATGAGCATGAGGAAAGACCCAAAGCAATATCATTAGAATAGCTATTGCAACTTAATGAGAACAATTGTCTAGGAACTCCCACAATACGGAGCACGTGACCAATTCACTCCCCGCAAAAAGTTTTCAAAAAAAAATTAGGCCTAAAGTCTTTCAGAGAGTGCACTTATCTTATCTCATCTTATCGGATCTAATCTCATCTCATCTCATCCCATCTCATCTCATCTCATCTCATCGTATCGTATCAGAGAAAGCACTTATCTTATTTTATTATTCATCTTTATATGATATGTTGTGTAATTGATGCATTCTTTTGATTTCTCTTAATGCATTCTTTTGATTTCTCTTGATAAACTTGATGCTATCATTGATTTACATGACTTTGTACAGCCCCCATCCCTAGTAAAAGTGGCACAATTGTGATTTTACCCTTTCGTTGTTAAGTAAGCATATCTCGAGATTAAAACAAGCAAGTTGAACAGACTAAACGGCATTTGAGAGCTAAGACAATGCCCTTGACGCCGATGTAAGCATTATGTCACAAAGGTATTTTCTAATTGCCACAGAGGGCGCTTTTTACTTGCACAATTGTTTTTGAGACAGGCTGTACTACTAATTTTCGTTTTAGAAAGTGCATTCATCTTATCTTATCTTATCTTATCTTATCTTATCTTATCTTATCTTATCTTATCTTGTCTTGTCGTATCTTATCTCATCTCATCTCACCTCGTCTCAGTCACCGTATCTCATCTCGTCTCATCGTATCTTGTCTTAACTTACCGTATCTTATTTTATCTTATCTTATCTTATCTTTCATTTATAAACTACTAGTTTTCGTACATAATGTCCCACCCGTCTTTGTAACTCGTGTGATCTCCCATTTCGGTCAATGTAAAAAAGTAACTGCATGCACTAAGGTGAAACAAAACACTGTTGTCTGCTGATTCCATGAAAACAAAGAACACAAAGGCAGGTGCGTTTTTGTATGTTGTGAAAAGCAGAGTTATTTATTAAATGCGAACAGTTGTCAAGTTCAATACAATTTGGAGTGCTTTCCTCGTAATGTCATTAAGTGCTGACGTCAGACATCTATATATATAGGCTCCTAAGGTATTTTCAAATTACTATGGTTAGGGTTTCAGCATCACAAAAAAAATCATGTCAAAATGTATGTATACTTTACAAACTTTTTTAATGTATATATACTGTATATAATTTCTGGTTTTTGATAAAATTTTATTCGTTACTGCTCATATCTGAGCTACATGTAGAATGGAAGGTTGGCAACAGTTAAAGGTAGATAGTAAGAGTTTTCATATTTTGCTTCCTATCTTACATTGAATTGAGGCTTACCATTAATCAGTAGGGAGGCCAGGCAGCCAAAAAGTGCTCTATTGATTTCCTATGACATATGTTTCAAATGGACGTACAAATCGTCTGGAGAATCTATTCTGCTATGTTGTCAAATTTGTAATCCGCTAGTTCTTTTCAATGTCCATGATAAAGGTCACGCTTTTTAAGGATTTTTCTCATTTTTAAAACCCCTAAATGACATTTTAGCTCCCCATTTCTTTGAAACTAAATGGAGTACAAACTTCGCAACACTTTTTTGTGACCTATATGGTGTTTGACCTATGACCTGTTTGATTGATATGGGGCATTTTGGGAAAATGTACCATTTTTCATAATTTTTAGCAATTTCTTGCTTTGTATAACACTTTATATTGATATGCAACTCAGGCTGCTTTAATTTTGGAGAATTCAATGAGAAGACATTTTCCATGGCAACAACCATTTATACCCATTTTTTGTACATTTTACTGAGAAATTTGCTCTTAAATCTTGAATATTGACTTTTTAGCAATACCAAGACGTTGTCAAAAATGGATTATTACGTGAATATTTAGTTTGGCATTCAAGTATAATAAAGAAAACACCCGAATACAGCTGTGAGGGAAAAGATAAAGATTGTCTATACGCTGTAGATCGTGTAGGCGGTATACTTAACTTCTCATCACGTGTGTTGCTGAAAGAATAATAGAAGGTAAAGATGTTTTACCTAAGAGACAATGTTTATCTTCAAGCTAAATACACTTGTCATGGCACATAGCATCCTGCCCAAATCCTCTCGCATAACAGCTTTGCCAAATAAATCCCTTAGCCAAATCTGTATTTGGAATTCACTCTAAAGGTACATTGCCAGTGATATACTACATATTTACATAAATTTGTTATTGAAAAGTCCCATTCACAACTTTTACATTGTAAGTTAGATCTCAATAAACCCTTGCCACAAACGTAAGCAAAATATAGATTTCATGGCTTACATGTTATTTCCGTTAACCAAATCCTATACTGATGACCAGGTTAGTTGCTCTACAAATGATGCCACATTGTAAAAAGCTAACACCGAATGTGTGAGGTTACTACAATATATTCTGAAGACAGATTTTGCAGTTTTCTTAAATTCAGAGTAGCACGGTTTTTTTATTTTATTTTTTAAAATAATTGTTTTAAGGCAACGATCGTTGACTCTGCATTTTGCACCGAAAGAAGAAACAAGCGTGAAGGTTTGTATGACTGCTTAAAATAGGTTTTAAAAATGTAAAATGAAGACTCATTTCTCGGGGAAGCACTCATACATGTTACCATACGGATACTCCGAAAGACCCCTATCGTTTCAAAGCTCCAAAACAGAGCACTGAAAGCCTTTGATTTTGATAATTTTAGCTCTAAAGACCCCTAAATTGCTCATTCCTCATATTTCTGGTTTTTTAGGCTATACAGATAGCCAAGATTCGCACCCGGGATTCGCTACTCCTTTCACACAACGAGTATATGAACTTTTCATAAGCCGGTACCCATTTGATGGCGTGCCTTGCCAAAGGATACAACACGTTGGCTTTGATGTAATTACTAACACCGCTGAACAAGTCACTGTGCTCCTTACGGCAAGTCGGTTGGGAGGGAGGCGCGACCTAGCTTTGTTTGCAATCAAATATGGATAGATGTAAAGATGACACTCGAGAAGAAAGATATATCGATTCTATAAAGGAGGTAACAAGGCTTAATTTTAAGGGATTAAATTGCCCTATATCTATGATTTTTCTCGTTTTGGTATATTTTCGGTTTTAACTCAAAACTACAAAGCCAATGGAAATACGATAGACCGTTGGACCTGCCTTAATAATGACAATAAAGCAATATATCAGATCAAAATGTTGTACTTTTTAGCAATACCAAGAAGTTGTCAAAAACGTGGATATTACGATTTGAAATTACTTGTACTCTAGGTCGGTAAACAATAAAAAATTAAACACCAAAACATAGTTGTAAAGATAACATTGTCTTTATTCTGTAAATTATGTAGGAGGTATAGGCTATACTAAACTTCACATCACGACTGTCACCAACAGATTACAGAAGGTGAAGGAGCTATCCCTAACAGAAGTAGCTATCTTCACGCTAAATAAACTTATTATGGTACAAAACTTCCTTGCCAATTTTCTCGCCTAACAGCTGTGTCAATGAAATCCTGTAGCTAAATCTGTATTTGAAATACATTGCGTCTGTAGATTGTGTAGGCGGTATACTTAACTTCTCATCACGTGTGCTGCTAACAGAATATAGAAGTTAAGGTGTTATACCTAAGAGAGAATGTTTATCTTCAAGCTAAATACACTTGTCATGGCACATAGCATCCTGCCCAAATCCTCTCGCACAAAAGCTATGGCAAATAAATCCCTTAGCCAAATCTGTATTTGGAATTCACTCTAAAGGTACATTACCAGTGATATACTACATATTTACATAAATTTGTTTTTGAAAAGTCCCATTCACAACTTTTACATTGTAAGCTAGACCTCAATAAACTCTTGCCAAAACGTAAGCAAAATATAGATTTCATGGCTTACATGTTATTTCCGTTAACTAAATCCTATATTGATGACCAGGTTAGTTGCTCTACAAATGATGTTACATTGTAAAATTGTAAAAAGCGAAAACCACATTGTCTATATTCCGTAAATTGTGTAGGAGCTATACTAAACTTCTCATCACGACTGTCGCCAACAGATTACAGAAGGTGCAGGTGCTATCCCTAAGAGAAGTAGCTATCACGCTAAATAAACGTGTTATGGTACATACTAAACTTCCTTGCCAATCCTCTCGCATAAGAGCTTTGTTAATTAAATCCCTTAGCCAAATCGGTATTTGAAATACATTGCCTCTCACTTACTGCTTGCGTAAAACCTTAAGTAACCCCTGCAAAAGTATTACAAAAAACCCACCAAAACAGCATGTGGATTGCTATAGATTTTGCGGGTTTCCTTTTCCTTCTCCAGTTATTTTGTTGATCCATATAAAACATCGAAAGGTTTGGCTACAAAATGATACTCTTATAAATGCATCTATGCATTGTTTCCACCTCGAAACACCTGAGTACACAAATTTGTCCAAGTACAGCGAGTCTAGCATGCATTGTCTCTACCCAGTCGTACTTTTTAGCAATACCAAGACGTTATTAAAAATGGATTATTACGTGAATATTTTGGCATTCAAGTTTAATAAAGAATACAGCTGTAAGGGAAAAGATAACATTGTCTATACGCTGTAGATCGTGTAGGCGGTATACTTAACTTCTCATCACGTGTGTTGCTGAAAGAATAATAGAAGGTAAAGATGTTTTACCTAAGAGACAATGTTTATCTTCAAGCTAAATACACTTGTCATGGCACATATCATTCTGCCCAAATCCTCTCGCATAACAGCTTTGCCAAATAAATCCCTTAGCCAAATCTGTATTTGGAATTCACTCTAAAGGTACATTGCCAGTGATATACTACTTATTTACATAAATTTGTTATTGAAAAGTCCCATTCACAACTTTTACATTGTAAGTAAGATCTCAATAAACCCTTGCCAAAAACGTAAGCAAAATATAGATTTCATGGCTTACATGTTATTTCCGTTAACCAAATCCTATACTGATGACCAGGTTAGTTGCTCTATAAACAGTGGACTTCGGGTACATATATAAATGCGCATTTATAAATGCGCACGTGACATCTACAAGTCGCCATACCATGTTCAACGATGTAAGGTACCCGGATGTGCACAAATTCCACACGCAAAAGTATAGACGAAAATGACAGGTTACAAGGAAAATAGGTTTTGCAAAATAGTGGCATTGATTGCAAAGGGCAAAATAATTTGACCCGAAACATAAACTCTTATTTGGATTTTCCATTACGGAAAAAAAATTTATGACGGAAAAGCTAGATATAGCTGATTTAAAAAGTTATATTTCATTATTTCCGTGCTAAATGGGCGTGACAATTGGCCATATTGATGACGAAATGTGATTCGTACTGGCATTAACCCTAACCCGCCTGAATACTACAAAATACTACTTGATATATGCGCTGTTCGTGCATGCATCCCACGTGGTGTGATGACGCAATCGCCCCAAGTGATATATAGGCACGGTTTCACTGGCCAGCGAAGCCCAAGACCCGTGGCAAAGTGTCGCCGACCGAGTGCTTGGCATGCGAGGGGTCTCGGGTTCGAATCCCACCCAGAGCAAACAACTTCTTTCCTTCTTTTCTCTCTTTATTCTTTCCTTCTTTCCCAACCGTCGCCGAAAAGCCCTTAGGGGGTTAGGGTTAGGTTACCACTATCGAAACTCAGTATAGGCTTCCTTAACCCTAACCCGCCTGAATACTACAAAATACTACTTGATATATGCGCTGTTCGTGCATGCATCCCACGTGGTGTGATGACGCAATCGCCCCAAGTGATATATAGGCACGGTTTCGCTGGCCAGCGAAGCCCAAGACCCGTGGCAAAGTGTCGCCGACCGAGTGCTTGGCATGCGAGGGGTCTCGGGTTCGAATCCCACCCAGAGCAAACAACGTCTTTCCTTCTTTTCTCTCTTTATTCTTTCCTTCTTTCCCTTCCCGTCGCCGAAAAGCCCTTAGGGGGTTAGGGTTAAGGTCAGAACTGGGTAGCTGCCGATGATGTTATTTGATAATGTTTGCACGTAGGGAACTTAGGGGCTGTCATTTTCTTCGGAAGGAAGGGGTCATGGATTTATTTATTTGGGGTCAAGATAAGTTCCCCCCCCCCCCCCGTAGCGCCGCCAATGAACATAACTCTGACCCTAATTTTAACTCTAATTATAACGTAAATTGAGGAAACTATAACTTTAGCCCTTTTCGGTATAATAACCCTCTCAAACTAATAGGCTAGATGTCCGCGCCCGACCTCCTCAATTCTAACTTACTCATTCGCTCGCAAATGGACAAAAAACAAATTCAAAATGTGTTTTTAAGCACCTTTTTGTGTCCCCCATGCTAAATCGGTAATCTGTACACCCTTTGTCACCCTTTGACGTACAATTTAGAGTATAAAAACGTAGATGACTGTACATGATCTAATCATCCCGGCTGGAAGATGTTGAGGAAGACTCGTATACTATACATCACGCTCATACGTTATATGACAATATGACGTACAATCACGTATGTGATGCATGGTTTGAGGTTTATTCAGCTAGTAAGTTAGATCTCGCCATACACATTATTGTCATGGTATATTGTAATTGTATACGTCAATTTTGTTCAGTTTGATTCAACCGGCTTATAAAGTTTTACTTTACACGGAAGGGGAAAGTTAGCAAAAAACCAATTAATTTAGTGTAAAAAGGGGGGAGGGTGGTTTTGGGGGAGGGGGGACAAATAATATTTATAAAAATTTTAAATAACCCAAAAAATCACAAAAATCTGTAAATAAATTTCAATTTCAGAAAATACAAAAAAGAATTGTCCTGATATTTCCGAAATTTGGGGTCGGCATTCATTTGTTTTTTTCCCAATTTGTTCAAAAAAGAACAGGGTTTTCGTTTTTCGTCGCATAAATAAATAAATAAATAAATAAATAAATAAATAAATAAATAAATAAATAAATAAATAAACAAATAAATAAATAAATAAATAAATAAATAAATAAATAAATAAATAAATAAATAAACAAAATAAATAAAAATAAATAAACATTAGTTATGTTTGTGCATGGGGGTGCTGTGCAATAATCATGATCCTTTGATATCCATGATTTATCCTTGCAAATTTATAGCATCGAACCTCCAGCCAATGTTCTTTGCCAGTGCTAGCCACGAAACAAGGTCACAACTGTAGCCACTCCTTCAATGGTCGCCATTTCAGTGATTGACAGTGATGTAATGCAAATATGGCGCTGGCCATCTGGTCACGTGCGCATTTATAAAAGCGCATTTATATATACAACCGAAGTCTACTGATAAATGATGCCACATTGTAAAAAGCTAACACCGCATGCAGGGTGAGGTTTCCCCAATTCTGTGGACAGATTTTGCGGTTTTCTTAAATTCAGAGTAGCACGGTTTTTTTGTTGTTATTTTTTGTCTCCAACTGTCGCCAACAGATTGTAGAAGGTGAAGGTGCTATCCCTAAGAGAAGTAGCTATCATGCTAAATAAACGTGTTATGGTACATATTAAACTTCCTTGCCAATCCTCTCGCATAAGAGCTTTGTCAATTAAATCGATATTTGAAATGCATTGCCTCTCACTTACTGCTTGAGTAAAACCTTAAGTAACCCCTGCAAAAATATTACAAAATAAACCACCAAAACAGCATGTGGATTGCTATAGATTTTGCGGGTTTCCTTGTCCTTCTCCAGTTATTTTGTTGATCCATATAAAACATCGAAAGGTTTGGCTACAAAATGATACTCTTATAAATGCATCTATGCATAGTTTCCACCTCGAAACACCTGAGTACACACATTTGTCCAAGTACAGCGAGTCTAGCAATGCATTGTCTCTACCCAGTCGTACTTTTTATCTTAGGCGGAGTAGAGATTCAGGCTCAAAACGGCAAAAGGGTGCCTTGAGAAGAGTTCAACCAGCAGCCAGTGATCAAAATCAGGGAGTCATGAGACCTGAGATGCAACCTTGATGACATCATACTCTGTAATGAGGCATTACTGCATGGTAGGAAACCCGAGAAATGGCCATTTCTCAATCTCATCTCAATTCCAAAAAGCGGTGATCTCAGAGAGGGCAGGAATTACAGAGGCATCTGCTTATCATCCATAGTAGCAAAGACCTACAACAGACTACTACTCAACAGAATTCGTCCCTTCCTGGATCCTGTACTACGAATGAACCAAAATGGCTTCCGCCCTGGAAGGTCTACAGTGTCACAAATACTGGCCTTGAGAAGAAATATTGAAGAGATAAACAACAACAATCTGCAAGAAGCACTGGTCTTCATCGATTTTAAAACGGCATTTGACACCATCCATCGAAGGAAAATGCTAGACATTCTAAGATCATTATGGAGTACCAGAGAAACTCGTGGCGGCTATTGGAAACACCTATGAGAACACTGTTGCCCATGTTACCACACCAGATGAAATCACCGACGACTTCGTAATTCAGGCAGGAGTACTGCAGGGGACACACTTGCACCATTTCTATTTGTAACTGTCCTCGACTATGCTCTCAGGAAAGCACTATATGGGACTGAAGATCGTCTAGGGCTCACACTAAAACAAGGAAAAGTCGGAGGATAGGCCCGCAAACAATTATTACAGACCTCGACTTCGCTGACGACATAGCACTATTGGCCGACAGTCTCAGTGATGCCGAAGAGCTACTCTATCTTGTTGAGACTGCAGCACTAACAGTCGGTCTCAGCATGAACGCCAAGAAAACCAAGGCAATGGTTTGCAATATAGCCGCATCCTCAATCCAAACACTTGATGGAAACGAGCTTGAAGTAGTTGACGATTTCAAATACCTCGGGGCTTGGATTGGCAGCAGTGAAAAGGATTTTACTTCAGGAAAGCCCAGGCATGGAAGGTCTGTAACAGCATGAACAAGATATGGAAGAGCAGCCTGCCTAGAAATCTCAAAACCAAGCTATTCACCACCACGTTTAGGAAGGCGCTTGATGGTTGTTACACAAGACTACTGAAAAAGGCACTTAATGTTACCTAGCAGTCGCACACCACCAATAAGGAGCTGTACGGCAATCTCTCCCCAATTTCCAAAAGGCTGAAAGCTAAAAGGATGAGATTTGCTGGACACTGTGCCAGAAGTGAAACAGAGGCAGCTCCCAGAGTTTTGCTGTGGCAGTCTACGCATGGTAAAAGATCAAGAGGACAACCACGGAAAGATTACATTAAGCAACTAATCGAGGACACTGGGATAGAGAGACAAGACATTAGGAACTGCATGCAGAACAGAGTCGTGTGGCGAGCCATCAGCGGAGTCCGACTAGACAAGTCGACATAAGCAAAGTAAGCAAGCATTACTTGAATCATATTGCTACTTTTTGTATCGATCACGAGCTCGCGGTGGTATAAAAATAACTGCAGCCTTGAGAATCGACTACGATTTCGCCGCGACCTTTGTATTTACTCTGGCATTGTGTTTATTTTCATTATTTGAAAATGAATCTTTGTTATTTATTTGCACAAAAGTAAAAGACACCGAAAAGGTGGAGCCTCATACTACAACAGTTTCCGAGTCTATTGCACATCGACTATGTCACAATTTTTTCACTACAATATCACTCTGTATAATTATGTGTATCTTTAGTTAGAGACCCGTTCTCCCGTTTTTCGTGCAATATTGATATGTAATAAGGGTATACTTATAATTTTTGTGTAACTGTTTCATAATGCTTCTTTTTATGATGTATATGAGTTTGTAAGACCCTGTTCATCTTGTTTTGTATTGTAGGTTTGATGAAGGACAGATATACAAACTTCTCATACGAGTTGCTAACAGATTACAGATGGCAAAGGTGTTTCCACAAAAAAGAGAATTATTTTTACGTTCAAGCTAAATGCACTTGTCATGGCACATATAGCATCCTTACAAATCCTCTCTCATAACAGCTTTGCCAATTAAATCCCTTGGCCAAACCAGTATTTGAAATTCATTATTTTCCAGTGATTTACTACTTCAATCTGCTTTACTTTAGGTATTTTACATTTTGTAATTGAAAACTGTGTAAAATCCGATTCACTAACCTTATATGGAAAGTGAAATCTCCAGAAACCCTTACCAAAAACCTCAAGTTGGCGACGCTAAAGATTTTGTGGCTTTACTGGAATTTGGAATTATTTTGTTGAAATACCCTTTTGCCAAATCCTATATTGACGACTAGGTTGTCGTTGCTCTACTAAATACTCTATGCTACATAGTTAATAACTAACACCGCATAGTCAGGTTTCTCATATCCTGTGGAAAGCTATAGATTTTGCGATTTTCTTAAATTCTAAGTAGTAGTATTCTAAATATGGCCGTTTTAAGGCAACGCTTGGTGACTCGGTATATACAGGATTCTGAGACAGAAAGCTGGATCGACAAAATATTTATAATCTTGGAGGGAGGGAGGAGGCATAAAAGATCAACGTTGTATGGATGGGTGCATCACATTCTGATATCAATTCGAGTTATTGTTACATAAATATTACCACACAACTAATCTTATTTACCTCCTATGCCTGATATTTGTCAAGATTATGTCATAATCACACTTTGTGTGCGCAAATTTTACTTTATTTCACAATAGAAGGTATCTTGGTTAAGCCCATTGAAATTGTATCAACATCATGCAACAAAAACAATGTCCAAACGTTTCAAGGTTGGTCCCAACTGGCACGCCAGGATCAGACATTGGATGGTATGCTATAAAGGCAATATTACTCTGAGCAATACGAGTTAGAATATACAGATTACATAAAAGTGCCCTGAGTATGCATGAGGTTATCGAACATTTTCAAAGAAATTATGATATATATTGGACCCGTTTCGTCTAACCAATTTATTATTAATAACCATACCCAAACGTTGTGATGGTCGCAGTACGTCACATCTGGGCTCAGTGTTCTAAAAATCCAAATCCTATCGCATCGAACGCGTTTCAATATCTACAAGGCACTCTTGCAGTTGTTTCCTACGGATTACGCTTCCAAACAGGCTTAACACAGTTGATGATTCTAGCTAGGTTGGAGGCTATTATTTAGTTATAGTACTATTCCAATTTAGTCACAAGAGAAATGAGGCATGCCTCTATGTCTCCTAATGTTCTGCTTCTAACCCTCCAATGATATTCCATCAAGTCGGGACTAGAACGATACATGACTGCCATAAGCTATTACTTTTATGCTACTGATACTTTTACCTAAGTAATCTGAACTGTCAATCTTCAATATACTTATACTCTTTCCATAGACCGTGCTCTTTGAATCTCAATCTTCATTCGATTCGTATATGTAATCAATTCAAATCCTAACGCGATACCAGTGGCGTGTCGGGGGGGTGCTGAAGCCCCCCGCACTTTATTAAATATCATTGTTAAATCAGCCGGGTTTTTTTGGCGATTTTAGCCATTAAGCCCACCGCATAAACTCTGAAAGCCGTATTTAGGTTATACTTGACACACTGAAATTTAGCTTTCTGTCTGAACTGGCAACATTACCGGGGGAATGGGTGCATATTTGAAGTACCCGTGTCAGAGTGTTCCAATAATTTTGTCCGGGATTGCAGTTTGCCGTGGTTTTTAGTTGAGGCTGTAAAATTTGAAAATGTATATTTCGAAATTTTAATACCATTTAGATGAATTTAAAAAAAATTTAAGGAAAAAGTTGTCTATTATAATTGTTCTACCTCAAAATTTCAAGTCCCTGGTTTACATTTAAGATTAGAAATTAAGTATTTTGGGCATGTGGAAAAGATGATAGTACATCTTGTGTGAAACCCTCGCTAAGTGAACATTTTACGAATTAATTAAAATGTCTCCATGTTTAATGATTAGAGGTACTATCAGCTACGTTCTGCGTATACAAGATCGCCAAATTCAGCCTCGTGCGTGCGTCTAGGAAACTTTGTTCTAGAAGAGTTTATCATTTGATCTCCATATACTGATGCATTTACTTTCTTTCAGTATTATTATAGACAAAGTATGAAAAATGAAACTTGCAAAAACAACATTACTTTTGCAAATGCTACAATCATTCGCAAAGGACTTGCTTGTTAATCGGTGATTCCACTTTAAACTATATTGCCAAATACGCCAAATATTTAAGTTATGTCTCAATGACTTGAAACGCACTGCTATTTGTACAAGTGTTTGGCAAACCTATTTTTTCTGAAACGGACGGAGGCATAATACCAAATCAAACATTAAAAGATGATTGAAAAAATGCACTGAGTACCACTGAATTTCCTACTTTGTTAGGTTACCATGGAAATAGGAGTACTTGATGACCATCTTCACTTCAGTCACTGTGTAAACGACATATTAGATGTCGCTTCAGACGCTGTTGAAATACTCATGTGCTCTGGATATTGAATGTCAATGTCCATTTCCTAAGAATGCATACATGTCTTATATACAGAGAAGCAATTCATAGTCGTTACCCAAAGGGCTAGAGCAAATATTGTACCGTCCAAAACGCATTATCATGACGCAAGTCTTACAAAATTGGGTTGTTGTTGTCGATTTCCTACGGGAAGATCATTCGAAACAAACAAACATTTTGACGTTTGTAGAATATGATGTAAATTACGGATACAAGTCAAGCAGTTAATGAAACGCGAATATATATTGAGTATATGTTTTGTATAGGTGCGAAAGGCATTCCGATGGATGTTCTCAGTCATAAGGACGCATTTAGTTTAGTTTAGTTATACCAATGATGTGGCATCAGAATTAAACAAACAACCATCACAACTAACACGTAGTTTAGCTAGTTCTCGCTTATTTAGGATTCGAAGCGTCGGATGGATCCCCTTGAGAATCGCTCGTATACACAAAACATTTGTACAACAATAATAGACATTGTTAACTTTAATATGTCAATAACGTAATATATTTAATCATTGTTAATCCTATTGCTAATTGTGATCGCAGTACGCGTAACTGAAGACAGACGTGAAGTTGTAAACAGGTTTCGAACATTGAGTTTCTAGTCGGTTGTAAATGACTTCAAATTTATTTGTGCAATTGCCAGCCGATGACTGATCTCTTGGGTATACTCGCATCTGGTATTAATGATAGATGTTAGAAACTCAAAACTCAAAACTCTGCACCTCTTCAATGACATTGCCACCAAGTGAGAAGTTCTCTCCTTGCATGGTCTTTCTTTTCGTTTGATATAGCCATGAATTTAGTTTTCTTAGCGTTCATCATTAGTCCCATCTTTTCGCTTGCTGTATTCAATGCTCTCAGAAGGTCCAGTATAGCTCTTTCCTGCTGCCACACACCAAACTGGTGTCATCTCCGTACCTCAAATTTGTAATTCGCCGACTACCAATCTTCACTAATTGAAGACCTGAGCGCAAGAAGACCGTAAGTCCACTTGGCCCCTCAACATATATACACTAAAGTTGCGTATAGTTTCGTATAGTTTGGTAATGTTTTATACATGTTCAGGGGCTAAAACAAATCTTCACAACCTTTCATGATGTTTTCACCCTGGAACATTTATTAAACATTATAAAACCTTAAGAAACTATACGTAACTTTAGTGTTTACATGTTGAGGGGCCAAGTGGACTTACGGTCTTCTTGCGCTCAGGTCTTCAATTATTCTTTCAGCGTAGATGTTGAAAAGCTGAAGGGATAAGATGCAACCGTGGCTAACACCTCTTTCAATTTTGAACCACTCAGTATCTCTCCTTCTGCTAGGTCTGGCAGCCGAGCCCTGTCTTAATAAAGTTTGCTGATCAGATCCATTCAACCACTTGGTTTAAAATCCTGCTGCTTTGTTCCTGGGCAATCTCATTCTTCAGCTACTTTGTCATCATGGCCTCCGGTTGATTTTTTCAAAAGCACTTTGCTGGCGTAGCTAATGAGCCGCCTAGAATAAAAACTTTACCCCAGTCGCTGGGGCATTCCAATTGCCTCGTCAGACAATTTTCAAATTATGTTGCAATAATATAAGTCTAAATATAATGTCATTAAGCTTCATTATAGCATATGGGTATTATGTATTCATACATTGTTGACTTTAAAGCACGTGTGTAACTAATCTGATTTTTCCATATTTGTAATGTTACACATGTCCAACTTACCTTATTGGACTCATCCAAATTCACAGCTCGTGTAGCACAACAGGGCATTCACCTTCAAACAACGGTCACATATAAAAAGAGTGTACTTTCACAATGATTAATGATATTATTTTGGCATTTTTATGTCACAAATGAATTGTAGCTATAACTTAACTGGATACATTAAAAACAATTCCTTGAATTGATAAGTAAATTTTATTAGAATTATAATTATAATTAGACATATTATTTAACTTCACTTTAATGAAACCAAACTGCGCAAAACATGTAATATGACACTTACTCTAGAGCTCCTTTGCACTGATTACCTCACTTGAGTTGGTATCGGGTTCAAAACCATTGTTATCCATTCTCTGTCTACCGGAATTAAACTGCCCTTAATATCATTTTAAGAGAGCGATTATCGCCGCGTTCAAAGCTTGAACTGTGCTTTAGAACCTAAAGTACTTTAGACTAAATAGAACAAGTAGTCGCAGATGAGCTCAGATGACTCAAAGAGGTTACCATGATTTGAGCGTTTTACCCATACTTCACAGCTTCAACGTTGTCAGGTGCGTGGATAAGTCATGGTATGTGATAAAACTACATTCAACTTCTTTTTCATAAACGTTGTTATTACAATGAACCGGTAATTTACTAGTGCAAATTAAGACAAGTCTGCACCATTTAATAAGTAAATCGATGCTTACTGTAGGATGGTAATATGATTACGTATGTACAAAGTATGAGTGATTGAGTGTGCTAAACAAATTGAGAGTCAGAGCGTACTGTGAAAAGATATGACAGACAATATGTAAGTCGTAATAGTAATGGTCGAACCATTTCACGGTGGCAACTTTTTTTCACGTTATTATATCCAATAATAATTTAAAGCTACAAATTGTGACATGAAATGGAATAATGCCCCCCCAAAAAAGAATGCCTGCAATCATTCTGAAACCATACAATTCTTTATATATGTGACGTAGTATGTCAAAAGGAGGTACTTCAAAAAACCAGCCAGGTGTGTGTTTTGTGGAATTTGATTTTTTTTTGGCAAATGGTTTCTGAAAGTTTCTGACAAAAATTTCATCTGCAATTTTTAGATCTAAACTTTCATCACTGAACACAGAATTCGTGGCAAATGATATATAAGAGCTAACCTATCCAAACACTGTATCATTGATTGCGATGAACAATATTAATTCAGATCAGATCAGAATTAGCATCCGAGACAAACCATTTACACATAAACGTGCTTTCGAAAAGGATTTAATATTGTATTTATTATACAAATAACCAAATTCCATGGCCCACATAACCGTGTGCATCAATCGGGAACTTATCTTCCCAATTTTTCGTGAAGAAGGCCGCTCTTTATATATATCAATGAACATTAAAAGAGTTTGCTGTACTTCGATGGTTTGGAAACGCATAGTCTCCTCCGCAGCCATTGCGGTTACGCGTAACCAAACCAGGAGACTTCTATATATTAATAAATATACGTCATCAGTCTGTTGCATTGGAGCTCAATATTTCGCTGATGATGGATGCTGATAAGGACAGTACGAGCCAGCATTTTACTAACACAATTTGTCTTTTTTTCAGGAGAAATACGTCAACAAGTGTCAAATGGTAATGTTATAATTATTTTCTTTGAATGGAGTTAAACTTGTTTTTTGCAATAGATATGCCCCTGTAGTTATTTTTAATTCATTTTTACGCTTCATTACAAAACTACATCATTATATTTCTTGACTGCTATCGTTTTGAATTATTTCAGTATGTGAAGACATTTGATTTATTGCATGATTCATTAGAGGTTCTATTACAATTAAATACAATATATATTCTGTGACATATGCGACAAAATATAAATTGCTTCAACAATTATTACTTGTATTTTCTCTTGAAAAAGCAACAGCAAGCAATTCTCGAGGGAATCCATCCGACGCTTCGACTCCTAAATAAGTTAGCACTAGCTAAATTACGTGGTAGTTGTGATTTTTGACCAATTTTAATTTAGTTATTCTTTACATACAATGCTGAAATAGTAGGAAGGGTTTCTATTTTAAACTGAATTAACAAGGTAAAGTGCAAGAAACACCACCAGCTTATTTGGCTGTTTAGAGACAAATAGTATTTTAGGACCATCTAAGGAACCAAAAATATTGGCGTGGGTTGGTTTTGGGATGCAAAGCCATTGGTGATACTTCCCTGCGATCAAAGTCGGTGCCTCAGTAGCGCGCGATGGGGCGCGAATTGACGGGGTCTATAAACAGATATGTCACTTATCACACACAGACGCTTCTGCCTCGTGGAGGCCAAATAGACCAAATGGACCAAATATAGATCATTATCCCAGCAAACACACAAAGTTTAACAGAAAAGGTTTAATTGTCAGGTTATATTAAGGGTATGGGTTAAAGAATGTTCTTTAACTAAAATGTTTGCCCTAAATACAGCCTGTCTCAAAAAGAAAAGGGGAAATCGTCATCTTTGGCAATTGGAAAATACTGTTGTCACATGATGCTTACATCAACGTCAAGGGAGCAGTCCTAGCATTCAAATACCGCTGGTTTCATTCATTTTGGTTTCGGCAATCCAGAGATCTGCCTCACTAAACACAAATGTATGAAAACCCTTTTGTGCCACTTTTTAGAAAACTGAATACAATGCTATCATGGTTATTTCCAAATACCTGTACAGTACAGTTAATAAAAGAACATCTCCAGATTGAAACAAGCGAATTGAACAGAACAAACGGAATTTGCAAGCTAAGACTTCGCCCTTGACGTTGATGTAACCATCATGTCACAAAAGTATTTTCTAATTGCCAAAGAGGGTGCTTTTTACTTGCACAATTTTTTTGAGGCACGCTGTATTTTACAATAACGTTTTAAAAATATTTTTTATGTTATATGTATGTTGATTGATGTTTTATGTAAAAATGTTATTAAAATGTTTTGAATAAACGTTTTAAGAACATTTTTGTATTTACTGGGATGACATCAGTTATCAACATCGAAAAGTGAGCGTGATTCATGTTCACCTCGTTTTACTTTTTTATATACCAAATACAGTAAGCTTATACCTATCTAACCCGACCCTTATTTCCGAGGCCTCATTTGCGACGTTCTTTAATAGTACTTTGAGTCTGCTGTGCACAGATATACGATCCATAACAACCTACTATTAGTTATTGTTTACTTCAAATCTGAAGCTTTCAAACCGATTAATTTCATAGGCAGGTAGACAATAACTTCAGACATTTTTCCAGATCTATTTACTATTTTACACAAATTATGACATTAAAGAATATTAACCCCCTTCTTAGTTTCATTAAAGCTCGTCGTAATCTTCTCTCCGGTATCACACAAATAATATGAAATGTGAGGCTTTTTTTTGTTATCCTATACTAGTAGTCTATACTTCATTTGCACTTCAAGTTGTCTGAAACAAATCTTAAATAAATAACAAAACGTATATGAAAGATTAATATTCCCCTAACTTACAGCAATATGGTAAATATTGATATCATATTCGATAGAAATATGTTTGGAATAGATATGAAGACCTGAGTGCACAAAGACCGTAAGTCCACTTGGCCCCTCAACATGTATACACTCAAGTTGCGTATAGTTTCGTATAGTTTTGTAATGTTTTATACATGTTCAGGGGCCAAAACAAATCTTTCACAACCTTTCATGATGTTTTCACCCCGGAACATGTATAAAAACATTATAAAACCCTAAGAAACTATACGTACGTCGTACCTTTAGTGTATACATGTTGAGGGGCCAAGTGGACTTACGGTCTTCTTGCGCTCAGGTCTTCATATGCTCTAAGCATAGTGCCAGAGGAATGTTGCTAATAAAGAGTCGCTAGTTTATCACCAAGAATGATTGACTTGCTAATATGCCCCTGTTTCAACATCTGCTTCTATCGAGGAAAATGCGATACCTTGAATCTATAGACTTGGTTGATTGGCAATTTAAGATCAATTATTCATAACTTTACGCTTTCATATTCGCATTTAAAAATACATTCATAGTAATGAGTTCAAGTCTACATCCGGGTTAGTGGTTCTGAAAATAATATGAAGATTTATTGTACAACAATCTTAAAAATGTTAAAAGTTTAAATGTGATGCGTTTCTAAGTAAAAGACACCGAGACCGTTGAATTTTAATTTTAATTTAAGACCTTTGGGCACACATGTTTTAATATATATGCATAAGAATGAAGGAGATGCCAGGATTATCATTTGATCATAGTATATAGTAGATAAGTTAGTTTGCTACATTTCGCACCTGGATGAACCTTGGTAGAACATACAACATTGTGATGCGAAGTATTGACATTTAAATTAATTACAAAAAGAACTTGACAAGAATGGTCTATCACAGGGAAGCGTGCTTGCACCACTACTCTTCAACATCTACACAAATGACCAACCAAGAAGTGAATGTACATGCAGCTTCATCTATGTAGATGGCTTTGGTGTAGTTGTCCAAGACAGTGACTTCAGTGCTGCTGAAGAAAGACTCACAAATGCACTCAGCTTAAGTCTGGCTTTAAGTCTGTGCAAGAAACAACATTGTCAGCAAACTTACTGGAACAAGATAGGATGCAGATACTCTACGCTCAACTGCCTTTAGTCCTTTGCTACTCATCTGCAGAGTATACATGCCCAGTTTGGGAAAAATCAGCCCATGCTAAGAAGCCATCGACTCCACCTGCCGTCTCATCACTGTATGTCTTAGACCAACATCAACAGACAGCATATACATACTATGTGGTATAGCGCCGCCAGAGATCCGTAGTAGTGCAGCAAGGAGTAGAGAACGTCATCGCCAGACAACAAATGAGCAACATCCTCTATTCGGCCATGAACCTGCAAAGACTCGGCTGAAGCTGACAAGTGCAAGAAGTGCACAAGCTGAAGGTACCAGAGCTGCCTAATGTAAATTGGATTGTAAATCTTCCACAAACAACATACATATATTAATTTTGATTTTGATTTAAACTTTTGATCCAAACACAAAGAATTAATTCCTATATACCTCGGAATTTTTAGATGGTACTCCATCTTTCATCAGCGAGTGAGTGACTGTATCTGGTCGTGATTTTCTTGACCTTTGACCTGATAACAGACTTGTAGACTCCTGAAAGTTTGAACCGGCCCCCGTCTTTGTTGAGAGATGGATGGTTGGCTTTGATGTGAACAGCTTCTTTAACTCCACGTTGGAACCACCTGCTGTCTCTGTCGAGTATGCGGACTTTATTCAAACTTTCAGGAGTCTACGAGTCTGTTATCAGGTCAAAGGTCAAGAAAATCACGACCTGATACAGTCACTCACTCGCTGATGAAAGATGGAGTAGCCTACCATCTGAAAATTCCGAGGTAGGAATTAATTCTTTGTGTTTGGATCAAAAGTTTAAATCAAAATCATGATTTATACCAACACAGATGAACTTTCATGAACGTATACATGTATTTTGTTGCCTCAAACTGGGCTGAATGTATCAACATACTGAGAGCTGGTACTAGCCGATGTAAAGTGACTCTCAAAAAGTGAGATAAACACCGAAGATGTGACCTGCATATGTGCCATATGTGGAACTGTGAACTACAAACCATGGAGCACCTATTGTGGTGTCCTCTATTGCAAAGCTGAAACACAATATCTAGTGTGTGTGGACATGATAAGGAGAAGAAGAAGCAGCATACATTATATTTATACAATTTGGGTCATACCTTTCTAATTCTGCAAGTTGACATCGCTATCAAGTGGAAAAACTATATAGTGTTTCTTGTAAGATCCACAGTATATCCTGCAGCAAACTAGACTTCTCCGTAGTCCACTTGCCATTGTGCATATTCAGAATTACCTTTGCATTTAAAACTCCGATTGTGTGCACAATTGATAGATTTTCCTGATCTATCCAGTCACCGTACGCCCTCTGTTAGCTTGATACCCAAGTGGACTACTGACATTCGATTGCGGTCAAAATGCTTAACACAGGCCCCTATGGCAAGAATGTCGAATTTTTGGCCTACTAAGAACTAAGAATAGCATGATGTAATGCATTTTCATATAAATTAACCAATTGTGATGCAGCATTTGTGTAGGCGGGGCCTTACCATTTTCCCGATAGTAATCAATTTCAGTTGCATAATTGTGACCTCATTTTATGCTGTTCCCGTGGTGTTTGGCTCTCTTGCGGTAAAACTTCAAAGTTTGTTTATATGTGGTGAACCAGTCAAATACGTTCATACACGTGTCGTGTGTGTACACATAATGTACAATGTACGTGTGTGGATAAATCCTGATCGGGTAAATAACTTCAAAAGTGTGTCTCTACCGGCTAAAAATATACCTAAATTAATTTATAAACATAATTATTTAGCTCCGCTGTTTAGAGACGGACCATGACATGGCCAACATCACCCGAGACTTCTTCAGGGAATTCTGCTGATGAGGCCGGGTGCGATACAAAAAACTGCGATTCATCATGCATTCTCACTAGGATTTGAAAATTGTAAACTGGCTCAGAAGAAGTCCTTCATCATTCCATGGCTGGTAAAGACGTTTTCGACATTCTACCCAGATTTTTAGCAGGAGGGGTGGGGGTGGCTGACAAAATGGAATTTGTTGATGACCCATTCTGGGAGGCGGTTCCCCCTTTAGGTCAGAAAATGTTGCCAAAAATACCTAGTTTTCTGGATTTTAATGACATTTTTCACTCACCTGAAATTGTTGGGGGGGGGGGGAGGGACCGGGGATGAAGTGAAGAGTATTCTAGCCCCCCCGGTTCCTAAGCTACCAACTAGATATAATATGGGAAATATATTTTATACCAAAGCAGCACCGTTTGCTAGGACTTTTTGTCGGGTGGGAAATCCCAGACTAGAAGAAGCACACAATTTGAGTTTACCTTGGGAAGCAAAATATGAACGCATTTACATCGATAGTTCTAGCCAGGGACAATATTGTCTTCAAGGAAAGAAATTATTCGCGACACATGGAGAACGATTGTGCGGAATATTAAATTATTGTGGTAATAATTATTTTAAAGATAAATATTTCATAATAATGGGAAAATTAGTTCATGCCTCTCTTAATCCGTCTATATTTGTAGCTATTTTAGAATTTCGGATGACTATTTACCTGATAGACATTATTTTGATATGGCCTTTGTAGCCAGTGATAGGGACTATACATCTTCTTTGAGCGTTACGTAGCTAGCTAGGTTTGGCTGCATGAAGGCCCGGACAAAACGGCACACAAAACGAGGCTATTTCCGTCTTTCGGCATGCCATTAAATATCAAAAGCACCTGAAGTAACTAGTGCTAATTAGGGGGCCGGCATTTTCTTCCCAATTAACAAAACATTCGCGTCAATAAAATTGCGACCCTCCTATTTCGGCAACAAAATTTTATCCCCCCCCCCCCCCACCAATACACCTTAGCCCTTAAACAGACTAAAATTGTATTGAAATCAGTCTTTTGAATCAAAAATAAACAAACTATCTCATCAAATATTTTATCACCCCCCTATTATTCTTTCCAAAAATCTATGACCCCCCCTTCCGAAAAAAAAAAAAAAAAGCCAGCCCCTAAAATAACAGAAAAGTCAACATTGTGTTGTGATGTGATCTTGCCGGCCTATTTTTAAAAATAATGTCCTGTCTCATGCCAATATTTTGCACTCAGTTGTGGGTTTGTGCACTACACAAGTGAGGTTCGTCATACCTGTAAACAGGCCAAGATAGATGCTATATGCAAATTAGGGGTATTTTCTCCTGCTGATCGATTTTGGCAAATAAATTGCTGCACTTTCCCACGGGGATGACAAATAGTTGGCGTTGTATAATTTGACTTTTCCCATACAGGTATTTCTTATTTATTGGGTTATTATTCGATATTTATCACAGTAAATACTAAATATAAATCTTGATCGATTTGTACCACCGTTGATTTTTCTTTAAATAAATTGTATTATCTTTTGCCAAATACAAGAACCCCTGTACAATTATGGACGAGACGGAAACTATTCGCTGTTTCTGATTGGTCAAGGGGTGGAGCCAGTTTTATTCTCATCGTAGCGTCACTGACTTAACCGCAATCGTTTGTCCATAGTCGTATTTCTCCAAAATCATGAAAATAAAACAGACTGCTAGAAAATCACTGGTAGGCATGAAGGGAGCCCTCTTTCAAAAAATATTAAAAAACAAAAGTAAGGCAGGACACAAATGATCATTTAGAATGCCTACATCTAGGGCAACTAGATTTGCTTATAGACTATTTATTACATTATATTATCGAGATTGATAACATAGGCCTATTTCTAAATTTCTCAAAATTCGACTATGGCATAGTCTAGCAGCAAACCAATAACATTGAGAATCTAATGAATTGGAATTTCACCGAAAATCTTATTGATATAACTAGCGTCCTTCGTTACGAAGGGTCGCGCTATTCTTGGAAAATAGGCAATTTCCGATCGTATACGAGACGTGTCGAAACCAGTTTTTATTCATAAATTTCTTCAGTTTATTTGTACCATTTGACCTTTGATAGCAAAATTATCTAATTTATTTGATATTCGTGATTAGTCTGCATTAGCAGTGCCATTAATTATGGCTATGCTAATGGAGAACGAAGGCGGAGTATTTTTTATTTTTTGATCAAATTTGCTAGATTCGAGTCAGATCATTGCAAGACTCGCGTCATGTCAAGTCTTTGGGCTTCAGACTCGAGTCAAGTCTAGTCATTTGGGATTTGACTC
Source organism: Amphiura filiformis (assembly GCF_039555335.1). Taxonomy (NCBI): domain Eukaryota; kingdom Metazoa; phylum Echinodermata; class Ophiuroidea; order Amphilepidida; family Amphiuridae; genus Amphiura; species Amphiura filiformis. The sequence goes on from NC_092642.1 coordinate 30,455,047, forward strand.
GAATCAAATTGAGTCATTTCAGCATGTAACTCGAGTCAGGTCAAATCATTGCCCTCAAGGACTCGAGTGAAGTCACTACAAAAAGGTGTTACACACTATTCTTTCTGTATATAGGATCGACGGCTTCGAAGTACGGATTTATTGATTCATTTACCCCATTCTAATGTACCACGGGTTGAGCAGAAGGCTAAATTTAATGTACAGGTTGAGCAGAAGCCTAAATTTAATGTACAGGTTTTGCCAATTAAACTTTTCCCCAGTCAACACGCGGGCACGCAAGTTATATTGTGTCACGTTTTCCTTTTTAAATAAGTCCTTGCCATTTCCTCCTAAGCGTTCACGACACGCTTCCGTGTATACACCGTATATTATCATATACGTATTTGGAATATATATTCATCTAGAACAAATATTTTGAAGTACGTCTGATTGTTTGTATCTGGAACGAAAGTGACACTCTGTTCTGATAACCCCATCTTCAAATCAGACACAGTGTAAACAACATATTAAAGGAGTATTTCGTGATCCTAGCATCCTCTATTTATGGCATTTTTCAGTAGATATCCACGAAAAAAGCTTATTCCTAAAATTTCAGTTGATTCTGCTCCATAGACGTTGTGTTGTAATTTCGTTCAAATTTCACGATATCTTTGCTAAATAAATTAATCTGCAAGAAATTTTTTGTACATAAACATTATGTAGCCAGGGGTTTCCAGTGATACAAAAATCTCAACTTTTATGAGAAAAATGGGATGAGGCTGTGGATCACGAAATGCCCTTTTAAATGTCGCTTCAAACACTGTTAAATTACTCATGCGCTCTGATTTGTTGTATGTCAAGAAACGCCTTCCATCTCAAGTTCAACAGAATTTTCTAACTCATCTCATTTGTTTGATGATTCGTCGCACGATCAAACTATAAACTTAGTTCGACTTATATCAACTTTTATTTATTAATATGAATGTTTACATAATGAAATCATGCGGGGGCTATCAAAGAAGAGTGTTGCTCCAGATACAAACAAAGTATTAAGAAAACCACAAACATTTGAGTTGGTTAGTAGATGGATGGAACTAATAATTTTGTTCGTTCTTTAACTCTCGACCTATCGATACAAATTTGTATTGAAACTTTGAAGGGGAGGGCTGGTTGTTGTTGAAACACAATTTTTCTATATTAAACGTCATATAACAGTTATATATGTCTATATCCAGTGATGACAGTATTTTGTTTGTGCACCCTCTCAAGATTGGGACAAAATTAAGCTATTCTGGTTATGTACAAGAGAATAGGTCGAAATATTTTTAGAGTTAAAATTCCACAATTGTGTAAGCAAATAAAAATAACAGATTTTACACTATAGTAGATAGCTATAGTAGGCGTTACCAAACTTCTTGTTATTCCTTTTTGACGGTCGGTCTTAGCCCCAGGGTAAGGTGGTGAGTAGACTACCCCGTAGTCCACTTGCCCATTGTGCATACTCTGGATATTGTATTTAAGCTTAAAACTCTCATTTAATTAATGTGTGCACAATTGATAGATTTTCACATATGATCTTTTCAGTCACCCTACTCCCTCTCTTTGTTAGCTTCCCAAGGGTTCGCTATCAATAAACTGGTAGATTCGAAAATCAGAATTGTTCAGTATTAAAGTGAGCCGTTATAATTATGCAAGATAATGTTGCATTCAATTACTTTTATTGTCACTAATCATCTGATATTTTTAACTCTTTATGACCATTTTACTATTGAATACTTTAATTATAATAAACATCCGTATAATTTTGAGTTCAACGAAATGGGTTCATCATGACTAATAATAACATATTTTTAATAAAATTCGACTATGGCATAGTCTAGGTGGTGAGTTAAATTTTATATCACTAAAATTGAAAGCAAAGGGTATGTTTACGATTAGTTATTTAGTTGTAATTACTAGCGTTTCAGTGTACCAGATGGAAAACTTTAGGGGGAGCGGTAGTACGACGGGGTTTAAGCTTGAATTTAGGCATCACATCCAATATGCTTCTATAGACCTACCGGTGCCCGGTTAGGTACCGGTAACTCTTAACATCACTCCCTGGAGATATAATAAATTGTATCAAGCAAAATTAACAGTTTTAACATAGTGTTATTGTTTTTCATTTAAATAAAAAATAAATGCACTGTACAACTGTTCAGGGTACGATAAAAAGTACCATCGGTACCTCTACGGGCACCGATAGTGCTATAGGACCAAAAATGATGTCGTGCCTTACTTTGAAACATAGCCTTGTATTCTGTTCTGCCATTTAGCAGACTCTTTTACTTAAATCGTATATTGTAGAACTATTAAGTAGATCAAATTTAGTCTTGCGTCTATAGGAAATTTGACTCTAGAAGAATTTATCATTTGATCTTCCTATACATTGTCAGTTCTACTATATGATATAAATTCATGCAGTAGCAAACTTCATGGCAGTATGACACGAATTGCTTTTAGTATTATTATAAGTTCTAAAAATATAGAAGGTAACTTTACTTTTGAAAATACGACAGGCTTTAATGGGAGTACGTTTAAAGGTTCTTTGTTGGAAGAAAGAAAATGATTCTTTGTTTGAAGAAAGGAAATAAGGAAAGATTTGAAAAAGTGTGATTTAGCTTTAACCTGTATTGCAAAAGAATCCCAAATATTTAAGTCTCAATGACTTGAAGCACGCTGTCATCCTTTGTATAAGTATTTGGTAAACCTATTTCTACCGGGCGGAGGCATATGCCAATTCAAACATCAATGATTAAAAAATGCACCGAGTGCCACTGAATTTCCTCCTTTGTTTAGTTACCATGGCACCAGGAGTAGTTGATGCCCATCTTCAGTTCAGTCACTATGTAAACGACGTTATTTATGTTGTTTCAGACGCTGTTCAATTACTCATGCGCCCTCGTTGTTGAAAGTCATAAAAATGAAGTTACCTGTCTTATAAACAGAAAACCAATATACAGAACGCTTGGTTAATGATCTAAGTTACTGCAAGATGCAAATCAAGTGTGAATACACATTGAGTAAATGCTTTTCGTAGGTGCGAAAGGTCTTTCAATATTTTCCTATGGACGCATCTACTTCAGTTTAGCATTTATCATGTTTATTCCGAATCACAACCAAAGTAGGGCAGTTCCGTAGTTGGGGACGTACATTTCAGAGGCTTTGAGGACCCAGTTCTCCCAACTTATGGAGGCATATGGATTTTGAACACTTATATTAGGAGTATCTCTTATAGAAGTATAAAACCTGAAAATTTAATTCCAATCCCATTCTCGGTTTGCATGACAGGTCACAATTAAAAACACCCCGTTGCGAACGTACTCGCAGAAAGTGTAGTTTTTGAGGTACACGTGCATGCTTCAGTCATAATTACACTGAAGTGTACAGATCTTTGATATAAACTAATACAGTTTTATTTGCATGAGGGACCAAGCTGAAGAAACACAGCAAAGACAAAAATCTATTTTTATATCTTACAGGTTAAAATTACTCGGTTTCAACTGTTACGGACGAATATTTTTTGTGTTGCGGACGTATGTTCTGATTTTTGTCAATTGCTACATCCGCAACGAGTTCCGGATGTTATTTCTAAATATTGAACATAGATTCATACAAGGAAACATTTTCAAAACAAAGTATTTATACTAAATTTTGAAAATGTGCCAAATTAATTTGATAAAAAAAACAAAAAGAAATGGTACAGGGTAGTTGAAAGTGGTATTTTTGGAAATGTACGTCCGCAACGTGCCATTTTTCATATTTGCCCATATCTTCAAAAAAATATATGTTAGATGAAATTCAATAGTAGATCAGTAAACTCCATTCTATATCCTTTGATATGAGACATCAAGTTATTTGGACGATTTTAAAATTTTGACAATTTTGGAAAGTGTGTGACAAAATTCAGGAATTGCCCATTAACAAACAACCATCGCAACTAAAAACACAAAGTTCTTACTTAAATATTTTGGATTCTAAGCGTCGGATGCATCGTTTTTAAGCAAATGTTGAATTCATGTACGGAGATGATTTATAATTTTTTCAAGGTTCTTAAAGACGAAACCCCGTAAGAGCAGTTCTTCTGGGGATTGATCCAAACCTGCCTGGTTATCAAATTAATAAGTGGCAAGGTTATCTCTGAATTTGACAGGTGCTAATTGAGTTTTTAATGTTATTGCAGCACTTAGCATCTGTCAAATTCAGAGATAAACTTGTCACTGATTAATTTGATAACCAGGCATGTTTTTTTGTGTGTGATTATTCATTCCCTGTACTTTAGTCTGGTGGGGGGGGAAATCCTACAAAATGTCGACCTGACTCCTTCACAAAACTATCCGGACAGCAGAAACTAATATGTATAAAGATAAAACACAGTACTGCTTACATTAGGGCCTATACTAAAATTATTTCACATGTGATACTAAAAAGATTAACAAAGGGTAACCAATTAACCAGTGCAGAGACTTCGCCATAGTCGCCATTTTTCGAGAACATATTTTACTACAACTTATATGCTGCTTTTAATATATTTCAAGATATTTTTAATTTCTTGTTTAAAAGTTTTTAAATCCGGGTATTTTCATATCATCTTTGCTCTATAGATTTTGCCATAGTCATTATAAGGGTTAAAGAACCAAAACAAACATAATTGGTTCACTCCAGAAGAACTGCTCTGGCGAGGCTTCCTCTTTAAATGTCTAAAGTAGGATACACACGACATTTTACCACGTTATAGTTATCGTTATCTCTTATTATATTATGATGTACTTTAATTGTTTTTTATTTATTGTTTGATGAAGATGCAATTGTCAATGAAATAATTCAAAATGATAGTAACGAAATAATTATAATTATGCAGTTTTATAATGATCTGTAAAAATGAAGTTTAGTTATCCTTTGGTTGATTATCATTCTCGGCTAATACCCATACCGTACATATCTTTGATGCTTAAAGTATTATATTTAAAAGTAACAGAGGATTAGTTCTAGATCTGTAACTAGAGGTGTTTGCACTCAAATATTGCGACAAATAAAGCTGACATATAAGAGGAACGGCATGGGTTATATCAAAGGCTTGATACGAGGGGCAGTCAGTATGTTTTAAGAGTTGACTCGTGACGTCATTTGTGGATCGTTTTCATGGCATTTCTCAATGATTACATAAACACTGTACCTTTGTCTTTCAAACAACACATGTAAAAATTATATCACACATATGATTACGTAACAGCATTAGCATAAAATCAATGGTCTAGAGTCACCTGGTGAAATTGAGTCGTTTTTGTTAAGGGAAATAAGAGGCTGAAATGAGGTATTGTTGTATTTTCTATATTTTCTCAAGAATAAAAGAATGGAGAATGCTGCCGTTTAGAACAGTAATAGAACACAAACTACCAATTCATTAAACCATGTTTGTTGGGCTGTAAAGGTTTTAGTTTATTTAAAATGCGTGGTCAAAAATGTCTTATTTTTTTTTTTTTTTTTGCTTTTCTTTCTTTAAAAATCTTGATATTGCCAAAAATAGCAAACGTGGAAATTTAATTTTTTTTGCCAGTTCTGTTGACTAATCTGCAAACATTTAAACGGGAGTCTCCCTAGAAAATATTTGAATCCGTGATTAAAATATAACTGTTATTCTACCATTGTTACATTTATACAAAAAGTAGTGGTACAAAAGAGAGGCCATCGTTTGAATGAGAAATTTATTTTTAAAACTTTTCTGTTCATTTCGGGTTGAGATCATCCATAAAAATTCATATGAATATTTAAAATACAATTTTCATTGAATTTTAGGCCCTATTTACATGGAATTTTGCTATTTTCGTGCATTTCTACCATGTTGTATCGGTCATCCCACCTACGCATGCGCAGATTGTTGTTTGATTTGCACCAGTTATCATCGCACTGAGTACTAGCTCTCACACGTGACCAGTCATTATATTTTAGTCTGTTTCATTTTTGAGATAATTGATGTAATTTGTAATAACTGCTTTTTCATATTCGCCATTTTTGCACAATAATTTCGCTTCCATTCAAGCCCTAAAGTTGTTGAAGTTTCCAGACGTCCTATTACTATCAAAGTTTAATGGCAAGTCTCATATTTTACCAAATGCAAACTGAGGACCTAGTGTTTATTCCTGCCCAAAACTAGCCATATGCACTTTGTACTTTTGCTGTTCTAGGACATTGTAAACACGTGTTTTTTCTGTAATTTAAAAGGCCCACCTTTTTGCGTGATTTGGCAGTGTCGCTAGACTATTGATGTTATGCTAATGCTGTTACGTAATCATGTGTATGATATAATTTTTACATGTGTTGTTTGAAAGACAAAGGTACAGTGTTTATGTAATCATTGAGAAATGCCATGAAAACAATCCACAAATGACGTCACGAGTCAACTCTTAAAACATACTGACTGCCCCTCGTATAATGAGTCACATTTCCGCTGATGTACGTTATTTTTCTCGAGAGGGGTTAATGTCCAAAATATTCATTTTCATATATTAGTGACCATAACTCAAGAACAAAACCTAGAAATAGTTCTCAAATGGAAGATACGAGCTATGCGCTCCGAAATACACCACTTAAATGTTTTAAATATCAAAGCATACACTATTATATGGTTGGTATCCACGCTGGAATTTGGGCCTCAATACAGCTAAATTGTTGGTGAATCCAACTGCGATGTAAGAAAATACATTATGTCACTATTTGTTTTATGTGAAAATTGACACACACAAAATATTAAGTACATTCTCCTCAGTCATTAATTTGTATTCACAAACATCATATAGTGTTTAGTGAAATAGTTCCAGTGCTTCAGAAAAAAACCCTGTCTAGCTATCTCTCTCATAATCCTCGAATCATGATACAAAAGTCTTGTAAATCTAAACCGTCAATAAGAACACACCTTGTAACGGAATAAGGTACACTGAACTCATGTGGCTCACTGAATGTAGCAATCGAATCAAAAACTGAGTCTATTTGGTGTCAGTTTGTCGCAAAATTGATCCAAAAAGACAGCACCTGAAAGATGTTGATTCGTGATTTGCACATGAAATACAATAAGGACTCGCTTTACATATGTGATCTATGAAGACCTTTATCGGGAATAAGAGGTTTGTTTTGCAATTTTTATATAACAACAAACTTCCATGGGAGCGATTCGTCTATATTTTCGTTCTGCCATTATTTTCGCGTAGATACTGTGAAAGATGTACTTCAGTTTTTAAACTAGCAATAAACATGGATTGCGGGTTGGAAAAAAAAAAAAAAAAGTTTACATCTAAACAGTTGAATGAACAAAACCTTCTAAAAAAGAAATGAAATGTGTCTACAATAAAAAAAATTATCTTGTTCCGAACATTTATTTGTTTACTACAAAACAGCTTTGACAAAATCTTAAAATATTGAATACATCTTGCATTTAAACACTATGACAGTTTCAAAGTTGCATTTTGATACTTCAGTTTCGTTTCTTCATGGCAGGACACATAAATGCCACAGTTAATAGTATGTCAAACACTTCGTCTGTTTATGTTACACTTACTAGTATGTTGTTCCAATACACAAATAAATATATCATATGATTTATTCCTTTTTGGCAAATGTTATAGTTTGAACATTACACATGATGACATGAATGGTCTGGTGAATTCAGAAGACAGGCTTTGAATAACCAGCCAAAGCTTGTCTGTTTGTTTACCCAGGTTGGTCCGTGAGGGACACATGCTAATCCATGGGAAAGCCATGGACCGTTCCAAGCTCATACTATAAATAAAAATTCCTTTAAAAAAGGAATGGGGTGCCCAATGTGAGCTTGGACGTGATATGGTGAATTCCATGGCATGGTGTTTAGATTTGATATTATAATGATCTACTCAGGGAAGAGTAGAAGATGATCGAATGCAAATGTGTTTGATTGGGGAAGGTGTACCACAGGACCGTTTTGGATGAAATAAATTGAATTGGAATGAAGCTGTCGTGTCAATTTGTGATTATGTGGGGTGGGGGAGTTCTGTTTTTGGGGCATATTGTAGTGATGATATTGCTTCTACTGGATAGCCAGTGTAGGCTAATAAAATGCATGCTGGCCTAGATAGCTTTGATAAACAAAGCAAGAAATGGAAGAAAATAGCAAGGAAAATAAGAAAGAGTGAAGGCCACTCCCAAACACAATTGTACAATTTTACTCTTAGCCCTTACTTCGTGGGAAACTGAAATTCAAATCTCAAGCCCCGATGCAAAGGCTTGTCATACACGGTGTACCATAAATGCACTAGACATGAGAAACAGCAAGTTTTGATGGATAGCACTAATTTGAAATGCAAAGTCTTCATCTGAGAGTAAATGATTATTTTACATGAATAATAAACAAACAAACACACCATGTTTACTATGAAAATGGGAAAAATAGTTCAAGAAAAAAAGCGTTGATTTCAAAATTTGTTGGGTTGGTCGATTGAGGCCACTATATACTTTTTTGCCTAACTTATACAAATCATTTAATCAAAATACCTTTTTGACTGCAGTCAAAAAGGGTTTGTAATGCACTAGATATGCAAGTCATTTCCGATAAACGTAAGAGAAATTAGGGCTAATCCAGAAATCAACTGTACCCCCTAAAGAAGATGTGTCATTTTGGACTTAAATAAATGGAAATACGAATGGTGATTATAATTATACATGTAGTGTCCACAAAGCCAGGGCTGATAGTCAGGGCGCGGAGTATATCACTCAACCATTTTTGTCCCAAAATACCTAAACATTTATATTGATGGTTTTTTTGGGTGAAAATGTATATCTTCAATAAATGATCAGCTATCAGCAAAATGATCAGCTTCCCAGCTATACATACACTTTAAGTACATATTATAAAATTTACTTCGATGGCAGTTACATATCAAAAATATCAATTTTTAATAATTGCCATAAAATTTGTATTATATCGGGAATTTAAACAACTCATCCTTCCAATGAATAGAGTAGCTATGATCACCGTGAGCAAGTATCTCCTTTTCATAAACTTTTCATTATCACTAGCGTGTACAAAGAAGGAGAAAGGATGAATCGGATGAAGATTTAATGCATAACACTTTCAGTGAACCCTCTATTTTAACAGTTCCCTGCATGGACGTATCCAGGATGCAATCATTTGTATGTTTAAAAACATTCAAGATTAATCTTGGACATCCAAGGTTGTAGGGTGTCTCGTCTCAAGTTGAGAGTAACGCCATGTTGGATTTCGTGACATATTTGAATCGGTGCGTTTATGCGGTTGAGTTACCAGTTTATGGACATATCGACCTTCTTACGTGTGTGCATACACCCGCGGGATTAGGTTAGCGCGCGATTCGAATCTGCCACTGCGAAATCCAACATGGCGCTACTTACAACTTCAAACAAGACACACTATAGAAATATAATCATATGCGTGTTTGGGCATCAATTCTTTTCTCATATCTCCTGTGTGGACTACATTCTAACATAAATCGTTCATTAAGTCAGAAAGACAAAACAAATACTGCTCATTTATCATATGAGTTTACAAGGAGACTAGACTATTTGACATCAGTTATCAACATCAAACAAATGAGCGTAATTCATGTTTGACACTTTTTACTTAAAAATATATCATTACAGTAAGGTATACCAATCCAGTCCAATCCCGCCAGGTCTTTTATTTTGTGGTGTTTTATTTACGACATCTTTATTTAGTAGCCATTAATTAGTGCCGAGCATTGAAGTATTGACTCTATTCATTACACCGGATATACTGTTCACTGATGTACAATAGAAAACAACTTGTATTTTGTATATTTTTATTTGTTTATTTCAAATCTCAAGTACTCAAACTGATTAGTTTCGTAGACAGCGAGACACTAATTTCAGATATCAGTTCAGATCTACTTACTATTTTTACATAGAAGATGGCATTAAGAATTGAAATCTGTTTTTGAAAACCGGTATCATCTTTTTATTAAATCCGTTTTAATCTACTCGTCTTCGACATAAGATAAATACTATGAAATTCGACGATGTCTCTGATATCCTGTACTTCTTGGCACTTCAAAATCGTCTGAAGTAATCATAAATAAATAACGAAACGTATTTACAACCAAAATAAAACTTATGATTAATAGTTCTTGTAACTTAGAGCGGTATAGTAAATCGTGATGTTCGTCTTTGTCGCTAGATCTCCAAGATCTATGTTAGTCATGAACGATCCTATATTCCATCTACCTGCCAGGTTACACAAAGTCTAACCTCAATTTTTGGTCAAATACATACGTGTGAAGAGTAACTCAGGGAAAACCATGCAGACTGGATCTCCCTCAGGGAATGGACTAAATGAAATGATGTTATTGAAAGTCGAATGTCGTCCCCAGTTTAACAGATGATTTAGTTAATTGACACTAAAAAGTGGCGTATATTTCTTTTGCAGGGGGAGGAATGCCGGAGGATGGAGCGTGATGTGATATCTACTCTCTAAATGTGAAAGAGTGAAAAATCACTCAAAAGAGTGAAATCTCACTCTTTCAAAGAGCCATCTGAGTGACAACTCTTTTAGAGTGAAGCTCACTCTCAAGAAAGAGTGAAAAAATTCACTCCGGAAAAGAGTGAATCAGAAAAGAGCATTTATTTATTTATTTATTTATTTATTCATTTAGGCCTATTTTATATATAAGAATATCACAGCAGTTCATAACAGCTACTATGTGCTTTAAATTGTTGTGAGGCTAGGCCCCAGGTTAGGGTAGGGCCCGGTCTAGGAATATTGAACTGGTCTAAAGCTTAAGCACATACACAATGTGTCGAACTTCAGTGTGGGATGAATGATGAAACACTATGGATTTAGTGAAGCTAATAGTCAAACTGTTCAATGGTGAGTACACTATAACACTTGGCAAATACCATGTTTACGGTCACAGTCTGGAGAAGCGTGATGCGGCGTAATCTACATAAGCTTACATATGCGTACATGTAAACCGGCACTGGGCCGGTAACAAACTGCTCACATATGACTTAAGCTTACTGCCGCCGTTGTCTCCAGACCAAGTGTATACTTGCTACGAGTTATGACATACACATAAATGTAATCACTATTGAGTATGCTGTCTATTTCTTCATCAAACACGCTTTCTTTTTGCCATTCATTCACACACTGTTCGCCATTTTGTTACACAAGTTCAACAAACATCGGCCGATTTTCGGCGCTTCTGATTGGCTGACAGTTCACTCCAAGAAAGAGTGAGATTTTGCGCCACTTTTGAGCGAGTGAGGTTCACTCGAAATCGCGAGTGAAATTATGTGTACTGTTTTCACTCTTTTAGAGCTAAAACCCACTCTTTTAGAGCTAACTTAAATTCACTCTGAAATTCAGAGTGGTTTTTCACTCTTTTACATTTAGAGAGTATGACGCAGAGGCAGAGTTTACCTATGTACAGTAAGCCATAGAATTAAGGTACCAGTTAAAGGCTTAATGTACGATTTCCTTCACATTTTAAATTTGTCATTATATACTCAAAATGCTGAAATAATACTAGTAATAATGATCGGGAACGGTTTCTATCCATTTTGAGCTGAAATAACGAGGTAACGTGAAAGAAATACTGCTTGTTATTTTGGCCGTTTAACACGCAGTTCTATGGGCGGACATAAAGTCATAATTTCTTGAATTATGACTTTATGTCGAACTTTGCTCTGTTTACCTACAAACACAACAAATTTGGCTGATTCCATTAAGGTGCAAGTTGTGACATGCGTAAACATTACAAATATGCCAAAAAATCAGGTTTGAAAAAAATTAACCAAATTCATATTATAAGATCGTACATTATGACTTTAAAAAGTTCACCCCATGTATATTCTAAACAAAGACAGGTATGTCATAATTGGAACCAACAGCCAATAGCTGAATCTTTTAGCTCGAATTTTTTGAAATGGTTCAAAAAATAAAGCCATGACGATCCAAAAACCCAAGGTAGATGCCAATTTAAAACTTGCAGTTTGATCCATTGCAAGCCCCATTGATCTGTACACGAAGCGTTCGCGAACAAGGATTTAGCACCGTGCTTCCATTGATTAGCACGTTGAAACTAGCGTCGTGCTTTCATTGATTAGAACCCAAAAGTGCAACTTTTGATTTAATTTTATCATTAGGTTTTAGATCACCGCTTCTTTAATTCTCAACCAATTTCAACAAATAACGTCTTAAATCAGAGCTAAAGAGTACAGGTATTGGCTGCTTGTTTTAATTTTTGACATATTTGTCTTTATTTAGGATATACAGGGGTTAACACAACTGGTACCTTAATTATTTGACTTACTGTATCTATAGGATAATCCTACGAAAATGTGGCCGTCCCCACCTTATCCCTGAAAAATTTCGGTGGGGCACTGTGCCCCCCTGCCAGTCCCCCCTAAAATTAATTTGAGTGTAAATATCAGCGTTTTATAGTTTGCCGGAGAAAAACTTTGGGATAAGTGGCTCATATAAGTATTGCAATTATCTACGACTTATCGCCCCAAGCAACCATTAAAATTTATTCGATATTATGTAATTTTGAGAATGATTTCAACCAAAATGTGAGCTTTATAGTATCTTAATATCGTGTCACAAATCGTACCTATGATTATTGGATACATTAAAAGGAAGGCAAAATTCAGTTCTTTTCTTGAATTTTCACCACCGTTTATCGACCACATCATAACACTGTATGCGGAACCATGGTAGTAAATGTCACGCAAACTGAATTTTGATTTGAGGAAATCCCTTTTAATCCGATTTGTATGTCATGCGATAGAATACACTAAATAAAACCAGACTGGGTAGAACATGTAATATAAGACCTATTCTAGAGCGTTTTTGCATAAATTATTTCATATGAATTGGTATTTCTATATTTATATGTATACAGGAATTTACACTCTTCTTAACGGCTCTGGTAAGGGTGTTTGGACAGTATTTTTGTGGGACATGAGAGAACATCAGACATATCGAATTGCATTCTGAATACGAGGAATGTCCTTCTGATATCAAACTGTGTAGACTCTCATTCATCTGGGTATGTTGATATTAAGATTCCGAATCATTCCTCGTCGATTGTCATCAATACCGGAAGTGTCCGGTACTCAAGGTCATTTGCATCACAACCCAGTTGAAGACTGAAGGTTTTAGTCGCAACGTCGGTTCGTCCGTCAAAATAGGTATGTCTGGTTGACCAGATTTAAATTAAATCTTAATTCCTTCTGATATCATATTGATGTTTTGAACTTTGCAATATAATACAAATTTCATGACAAATTGTTAAAATTTGTTTATTTTTTTTATTTTTTGAGATTTAACGGTCCTCGAATTAAACTTTATAAATCTAATGATATATTCTTAAAGTGTAAATAGCTTGGATAGATATGGATATAGATTTTTCCAAAAAAAAACCCACCTAAACTTGTTTGGTGTTTTGTGGGAAAATCCATATTTTTAATACGAAAGGTCAAAATTTTCAATTGATCGTCGGCTTTCCACCTTTAAGTACATATCCGTATTAATTCAAAGACTGTTAAATGTCAAAAATATAAATTTTTAATCATTTGCAATAAAATGTGTATTACATCGCTGATTTCAAAAAGGTCAAAATTATTTGATATCAGTAGGACATTCTTTGTATTCAAAATGCAATTCTCATGTCTCATGTCCCACAAAAATACTGTCCAAAATCCCTTACCTGTCCAAAATCCCTTACCTGTCATAAGAGATATCATCACGTTCAAAGCGTTAACTGTGCTTAAGAATCTGACTAAACAGAGGTTCCATTGGTTTGAGTTTTTAACCTATACTTAACAGTGCTGCTTCATCTTTGTCACTGAGATGCGGGAATTTGATTGATGAAAGATTTAATGGAGTACAACTCATGGTAAAACTACATTCCACTTAATTGTACTAAAATTAGGTGTCAATGTACAATGTAAACTGTCTATGATTGTTGCGAGCGCGCTTGACATGCTTGAGAATGGAGCGAAGATTAGTACAGACGTTCGATGGAACCTACGTTAATTATGTGGCACAAATACGTAACAGCATGAAAGTTTAATTTTGAGAAGACTTTAATATGCAATGATGCCTCGTAACACACTAACACTGATGGGCGATGACGGACTAAATAATACACTAAATTACGAGTTATATTTAATATGTTTGTTTATTTTCTTATACTGTTTATTCTTCCTTCAAAGCCTATTCGGATATTCGTCAAACACATTGAAAGGTCGGTGAACATTGGATTGCACCATTGGAAAGTACCTGTTTACTGGTGGTCGGCCAGGCATGTGCAGTAGGTGCTGGCTTTGCAACATTTTGTTGCTTGAAAGGGGTTGAGGGGTCAAAATGGAAGGTGCCCAGTGGGCACATTTGAGCAATTAAAGAAATATGAGGTGAAATGTTACACAGGGTTCACAATTCAAAAATACAGGGTGCCCCCTCCCCCCAAAAAAGAACCCCCATTACGGTCTCATTTTCTCCTATTTTTGACAATTTAATCTAAAATATTTCAATCGGTTCACAACTTTTGAAGATATGCTCTTTTATAGAAATGTACCCGTTTTTCACTGGCCACGCAGGTTTGGCTACTTCAAAGGTTGAAAAGGAGTACACGTACCATGCATGTAGTATCAAGCATTCCAAATGATAACTTTATAATAAAGAACTTTAATTTGGGAATGAGCTTTACCGGTGTGCCTATGGGCTATGGATTGTGTTAAGTGTCATAAAACTTGTCGGCAAAATGGATGTGGGTTGAGACTTCTCTTGCTATACTTGCAATTAAAACTTTTTCTTGGATATGTATGCTTTTTTGTTTTATTATGTTTCTTACTTTCTTACTTTGTTGTTTCTTGCTTTCTTTCTTCGATAACGGTGAGCTTGCTGCGCTGCTTTGCTCTCCACCTGTTGCCTCCTTGACGAATACAGTCTCAACCCACATCCATTTTGCCGACAAGTTTTATGACACTTAACACAATCCATAGCCCATAGGCACACCGGTAAAGCTCATTCCCAAAATAAAGTTCGTTATTATAAAGTTATCATTTGGAATGCTTGATACTACATGCATGGTACGTGTACTCCTGTATTTCAGCCCAGTTCTTCATTGCATCAATTGCATTGCATACCCTCCTTGTACGCCGTATACTTGCGAATGCAGCAGTAATACGGTTGCGAAGATGTTGGAGGCTAGCTGGTGATCCTCGCTCATAGCGAATGCGTTCCAAAGCCTAATTCTTTCGTTTTAATCTTGGATGTAGCCAAACCCCATCCGTGAACAAAGTGAAAAACGGATACATTTCTTAAACAGGGCATATCTTCAAAATTGTGAGCCGATTGAAATAATTGTTTTGGTTTATTAAAGCTAACGATTTAAGGTTTCTTTACATACCAAAATACATTTGATCAACGCTTCAGAAATAGGAGAAAAAGAGGGCGCAATGTATAATAAAACTTTGACCTACCTACGCACCGGAGTAATAGCGAAAAGGTCAAAGGTTGAAATGTGGACTCAACTTGGTCAAACACAGAAAATTTGTCAGATTTTGATAAAAAGGATCTCAAAATCTTTATCTTGTTATAATGATTTTAAAAAGAAGAAATATAGATTTCAATACGTGCAACATTTCATTACCTTGGTAACGCGGAAAAATAACGGTAACGAAACATCGTAAGTAGTGCAAAAATGTTTCAACAAAGAAATATGAGGGATTAACTAATGTAAGTCTTATCACAGGTCTGGAATAATATTCGTTAAAAAAAACTTAAGCTTATTTAACATGACAGAAGCTAACATGATTACTATCTCTACCATTTACTAACCGCTCCTGTATACAAACCGCTCCAATTTACTCAACTAGCAGGTTCTCAAGAAGTAAAGTTACAAGCAATTGGCGCAAAAAGATTCCAACAAGCGAAACAAAGAGACAACACAGTTTCTTCAATGAAGCGTTATTTAAAGCAGTTTTATTTCAATTTTACTTCTCTGTACTTTTCATAACTTTCATTTCATTTGTCAGTTTTTTTGTTTCAGTTTTCTTTTGTTCCTTTTGTTTTAGATGAAGCCAAACGCATAAATTAGCCATTCACCACTCTCAAACCAGGTGTCTAGTCTGTGGAGTTTTGAATAGGCCAGTTTGTCACTTTTAAAACTGGACCTTCGTCTAATCAAATGCTTGTAACTTTGCTTCGTGAAGTCACATTGGATTCAATGTGGTGTCATAATGTGCAGGATTAAATAGTGCACCTATTAAAAACAAATTTACCCCAATATTGTTCAGTTTGGAAATTGTGATTATTTTACCAAATGTAAGGATACTTTATTGGCGCAGTATATGTTTAAGAAAGGTTGATCACTCACACCTGTAAGATTAGTATCTTTGAAAAGAGCGGTATTGTATTCAGTCTATGTTTGCTGACATACACAGGTGATTAGTGCAATCTGCTTCTAGTGCAGAGCGATCTACTCAAAAATTGTATTCCTCTGTTGCTACGGTGATGTACAATCCACAACCTCCAAGTATTTTATTGTTTGCCTCAAATGCCAAGCTCTTGCTTACATAATGTCATAAGCAGGCAGACAATAACATCAGTCCAGATCGATTTGCTATTCTAATACTGAAGATAACATTAAGAATCGAAAGATGATTTTAAAAAGCATCTTCATTCTTTTCATTAAAATTCGTTTTTAACTTCTTTATGAAATGCGATGATGTCTCTGATATCCAAATATACTTCCTTTGCACTTACAAAATGTCTGCAAAAAATCTTAAATAAATAATGAAACTTATATACAACTTAAATTGAAATGAATGATATGGTAAATATTAATATCAAATTAGATAGAAACATGTTTGGTATAGATATGTTCTTAGCGTTAAAGGAATGTCGTTAATAAAGAGTCAGTAGTTTATCACCCGGAACGATTGACTTGTAAATATGACCCTGTTTAACCATATATTTCTCTGGAGAAAAATACGATACCTTAACTCGGTTGTTGAGCATACAATATTAAAATTTTTTTTAAATTAATAATTCATCAAATCACACTTTCATATCCGCTTTAAAAAAGTCTGTATGCAAAATACATTCAAAGTGAGTTGAAACAAGCAATCGTCTGGTGGTTCATAAATAATATGAAGATTTATAATAGCTTCGGATATTAGCAATGTTGCATGTTAAGATAAACACATTCTTAACGTTAAAGTTTAAACGTGACGCGTTTTGAATGTTAGAAATATATATATGCCAGAAGCATTGCTGATTAAATTTGCAATTGTGCTTATTTTAAAGACCTTTGGGCACAAATGTTTAAATGTATGCGTAAGAATCAAAGTGATATAAAGATTATGAATTCACCATGTTCACAGATAAATTAGTTTGCTACCCTGAGTGAACCATTGGTAGACTATATTGTAATGTGAAGTTATCATGCCGGTTACATTGGAATTTAACAACTTTACCACCAGTGTACTTGGGTAGCTCTACTGTTGTAACAAGGACATTATTCAAATTGTCGGTATTCGATCCATGTCTACATACATGTTCTTGTTAATATTATTATTATTTATATGTTATATTAAATCATAAATAAGAATACGACAGGATACGATGGATCCACTATTCACCAATTTGGCCCAAAGTTATGGTCCAGTCCCATTAGACCATTGAACTAAATAAACACGTCAATAAAGAGAGAGAAAGTCAGTACTTGTTTGGGTTTCTAATACAATGAATGGAAGTAATATAATTTATATATAAGTCTCTGGAGAATTATATAAGCCACACAATATAAAATGCTTAACTTAAAAACAGTCGGAATAATCAACAAATTAACGACTAAATGAAACTTGCTTCAATCATTGACACACGCTGGACGCCACTCGCATCAGGTGAGTGGAATATAATTTATTCTATGGAACGCGGTACAGTTTTCCAGTTCAATGGTTTAGAGAAAGTAGTCAAATGACCAATCACACTCAGCTACACTCAGCACAGGGTTGCTCACTATGCAGCCTGGCCGCCCAAGATTAAAACTACCAGTGTTGTTGGCCAAACAAAACCACCTTGTGTATTCTCCTTTTCAGATATAGAAAATGTAGTGCTTACATAAGAACATCCCAGCAAACACAAAACGTTTTCGACATCATTCGCAAAAGGTTATAAAAGGTTGCCAGAAAACGTTTAAATGTCGGGTTATATAAAGGGTATATTAAGAGTATAAAACGTTTTCATAACCTTAACAAACATTTTTTGATAATCTACTGCTCAGCAAACAAAAATGTTTTACAGAAAACGTTTAAATGTCGGGTTATATAAAGGGTATAAAAACGTTTTAATAACATTCCAAAAGCATTCTTGAAAACTTGATACAAAATATTCTAAACATAATGTTATTTTGGGGTTGAACAAATATTTTGCGTAAAATGTTTGCCCAAAATATTTTCAATAACGTTTTAAAAACATTTTCATGACCTTTATATAACCCGACATTTAAATGTTATTAAAAGGTTATGGAAAAACATTTTAAAAACATTTCTGTGTTTGCTGGGTTCAAATATTTTAACACAATGTTATTTAAGTATTGACACAATATTTGGCAAAAATGTTTGCAAAAATAGTTTACAATAACATTTTTTGAAAACAATTTAAAATGTTGTTGTAGTGTGTTTTCATACAAAACGTTTTAAAACGTTGTCATGACCTTTATATAACCCGACATTTTAATGTTATTAAAACGTTTTTACCTTAACCAAAAGCCAAAATATAACTTATTTAAAACGTTTTTAAAACGTTTTTGTGTTTGCTTGGATATTTGGCATATCTAACTTTACTAAATCTATATGTAACTGAATTAGCCATGAGAAAATACTGTTTAAATTCCTATACCTTTTACACGTTCACAAACTATAAAATTACATATAGTTTTGATCAGGACATAGAGAGAAGTAGAGAATATAGCAGATATATGTCGCTGCTAATTGAAACAGCTTCCTTTAAGCAAGTACCATGCATGATATGCATACATCTACATCTTCAACATTAGAAAGACGAATATCATAGCACTCACATTACATCCTGAATTTAAATTTTGCAAAGGAATGTAAACTCTACAGTGTTTTTCCTGAAGTACTATTTCTTGTGCGACTTTCCTTTCTCAAGGTGTAATTAGTGATTATCATGTTCCATAAATCAAATAATGTTTAGGAAGTCAGAGCTGTCAATTTCATAAATTTATCGTTATTTTGGATAAGCTATTAAATTGTATTGCAACTGTTTAGATCGGATATTCCTTTTCTTTTTTCTTTCAGTTCTTAAATGATAAGTGATCAATCAATACTCGCAATTCCTAATTCAGAAAGAACATTAATATACCATAGTAGAAAGCAATTAAAACTGTTAAAATTTTATATTAACTCACAGATTTCCTCATTTATCTGATCAATTTGCATAATTCTTTACTTCAGATCAATTAAGCCACAGTTAACAAGTGCCAAGTCCTAAATCGAAAAACATTTCAAGTATTGATTCTAATGAACATGTGATACAAGTACACATTAATTCGATACAAACTGAACATTTAATACTAACTGAACTTATACAGGATGTAAAAACCCGATGGAGAGAAAATTATGAACAAGAAAAAAAAAAGATTTATAATGCGCTATGCACAGATAGCAAGGGGCAAACAAAAGAAAACATTACACTGCAAAAACGTCGGTGTTAAAAGTAACACCGAGGGTGTTGATTTTAACACCGGGGTGGTGCTCTGAGAGGTCCACACTTTTCGGTGTTAATGAAACACTGCTAAGTGTCATTTTGACACTACGAAGTGTTATTTTGACACTGTGTCCTGGTGTTAATTTGATCCTTTTTCCGGTGTTAATTTCATATTCAACACCGCTGGGTGTTGATTTGATCCTTTTGCCTGAATTTCTTATATTCAACACTACTGTGGTGTAAATTCAACACCACTGGGTGTTGATGAAACATATTTAACACTGCGGCGGTGTTCTGAGAGGTCCACACTCTTTGGTGTAGAAGTGACACTGGTACGGGTGTTGAAATTATCATCTTTAATCATTTTTAACATCTTAATCAATGAGCGTGAATTGTTTCTGCTGATTCTGTTGGTTTCCTCCCAAATAATAGATCACTTAGATCTACAAAAAAGTCCATCTAGTGCACATTTAAGATTTTGTATTGACACCACCGTGGTGTTAATCTAACAATCTAACATCGTAAATTAACACCAGAAGCTTCAACACCAGCTCGGTGTTGCATATTCAACACCGGAGTTTTTGCAGTGTAGAAAAGTATTTAAAAATTTCAAAAAGTAATAAGCAAACGTGCTAGTCTGGGATCCTACACAATTTTTAATCAAAGTACGATGGCCTGTCGATTAATTACAATTAACGAAACTTGTTTTTGTTAATTGGTATTAGTCCCGGTATCGACGATGAGGGCGTGTGCACTGGCCGTCGACGTCACAATTTGACTACGGAATAGTTTTGATGGCCATTAAACTTTTTGAATTCCCTTTTCCCGTTTAAAATTTATTTGTTTTTTCGTTTTAAATGTATTTCCCTAAAGGTTTATTTTCTTCTACAGTATTGAATGTCTTGTATATAATGCTATTTATGCTCCTACGGAGATATGGGAATGCCGTTTGACTACTCCATAGTCTGAATTATGTATTTACTTTTCAATCGTTTAATGTTTTTTTTTAATGATTGCATTAAAAAATCAAATCCTTATATACGTCGTATCATTCTGAAGTTATTATTGAACAAACACACCCGCGCCATACTTGACAAATATCTACTCTTAAAAACAAGTAAAACAAGTTAGCTCCGGAAACAATCAACCTCCCTTACATTATGTTGACATACCTATAACACCCACTTTTGTATTGGCTATACTCTACTTTCTTGTTTACTTAGTTTGTGTTTTCTTCATTTGTTGTCGAATTGTCAGATTGAAATATAAATGTATTAATAGCTCTGCGCAGTTTTATCCAACCAAGTTGCTTAATTATGTAAAGCTGTATCGGAGAAGACATTATGGGTTCGAGTCAACAAAACATGATTCAGATGTTTTGCCGACACAGCGTTTTATTATTAGTCACACCCGTTTGTTCACGAAATACGAAAAAAAAAAAATATCCACGGTCTCGAGCCGTGCCGTACGGCACCAGACCGTATATATTGTCTTGTATTTCGTGAGAACAAACAGGGGTAACGATTTTTATGAACATAAATTATCTTTCAACTTGTTCGTAAACTTTGCTGAAGGAATTTAGTTTGATAATCTTACTGAAAAGTAGGCCAGTTTCTTTCTTGCAGTGCAACCATGAATAGTGGCCGTGGCCGCTGGGAGATCTTAGGCCGTCGGTATAGGTAAGCCTTTGTCAAACTGGGTCAACAATCAACAACAATTTTGTGTAAACTGCATGAAGAAACAAAGTACATATTTCTCCCAATGTACTTTGCCTGTTTTTACATAAGTTAATAGATAAACGTACAGTGACAATTTTTTTCACCCCCTATGGTTGTGATGGCATGTAAAACTGTGCCATTTTCAAATACATTTAAACAATGATGGCGATATTTGTCTTAAATCTCTTTACAAAGGTTAGACACTTGTATAATGGTGTTATAACATGATAAAAAGACCAACAAGTTGGAAGGAAATTTTCCAAATCCTTTTTATCATGACATTTGTAAGGAACAACTCATATTATTTGGCTAATTTGAATTTAAAATATATGTAAATAGCGCCCTCAATTTTCACACAAATGTACAGTTTATAGAATGAAAATTGCCACAAAAAAGCAGAAAAAGATAAATAATTTGGTTTATTTTTTTTATTGCATTATGAAGGTTTGAATTACACTTTATATTATTGATATACAGGTCTTCTTTAATTTTAAGCTATTAGGTAAAATTCAAAGAATAGACAGTTTCCATGGAAAGGGACATTTACACCCATTTTCTTTAATTGAACTGGGAAATTAGCTCTATTTTACAAGGGATATTTGCTTTAAAATCAGCATTAAATGCCGTTGCCATGGAAACTGCATTTTCTTTAAATATTCCCAATAGCTTAAAATTAAAGAAGCATTGTTTATCAATAAAATTAAGTGCAATTCAAACTTTTGTAATGCAAGAAATTGCTAGAAAAATGGTCAATTTTTGGCCAAAATTACCAAAATCACTAAAAACATACATTTTATGCCTATGAACTTCATGAGTCCATAGGTCAAAAACCATAGGTCACAGAAAAATGTTGTGATTGACATTTTTTGATCCAGACATCCATGTCAGTAAATTGATACACTTTCCAAGACACATATGTCATTCTTCACAAAGTTTCCCATGTAAAAATTAAATTTTTTTGGTCAAACTGAACACAAATTCACAAATAGTGGCATTTTTACCCATATATTAAATGTATTGGATTAAACGATAATTTTTTTTGACATATTTTAAATATCCTGCACACCAAATATGAAGTTTCTACTCCATTTAGTTTTCAAGCTATTTTTATGGAAAATATAATAAAAATCTTTAAATAGCTTCACGCGCGGGTTATGACGCGCGGGTTACAGATTTGGCAACATGGCAGAAAAGATTCTCCAGACTATTCTGAACATTTTAATATATAATGTGTCCATTTAAAACGTTTATCCTACGAAATAGAGCACTTTTGCCTATGTGGCTTCCTTACTGTGTACCATAAACTTATACTTCAAGAAATGGTTTCCAACTCCATCCCCAATGCCAAGAGAGAATTCTACGCCACTGATCAAATGATATGGTTTTGGCATCAACAGGCTAATATCCCAACTCAATGTAAATTAATAGATTTACATTTATATAAAAAAAAACATATTACGTTTAGAAACCCTACTTTTGTAGTGATGTTAGTGGTTTATCAGCTATGTAGTATTTATTTGCGTAAATAATGACTCATTGAGACCTTATATAACATGAACCGTACATCTGAAGCAAATATAATGAAAGACAAAGATAAAAAGACTAGTTTGCGTCTGACGTCGTGTCAACCGGACCAACAATGCTGCACTGCGCAGGTCAGCAACCAATCACGTCGCGCCTTCCCCTGACGTCAGACGCAAACTAGTCTTTTTAATTCGGTCTTCAATAATAACACGTGTAATATCTATATTATACCCTGTCACGCAGTGCCCTAAAATCTAACTGTCACCTATATTTCACCATCATCGTCTTAAATTATTTAACTTTATAAAAAATTTATAGAATGCCAACATTGGTATGTACCTTTGCGATCATCTCATTTCCTGAGCCTCATAAACAAGATTCGAACTGAATAATTTAGTATTTGTATCAAATTCTTAAAGAAAATAAGCTACAAGTACTAGGTTAAAACTGTGTTTTTCTAATCTAGTTTTGCTTAATGTTTTGTATGCTTTAACCACATTTGAAAGTAAACTAAATACTAGAAATCGCATGCAAATATAGTGCAAGCGCAAGCATGTCCTACCTCTACGAATCTAGAGGTAAACAAAACACAAAATAACAGTACCCTTGACATCAACCCTTGTCGCCCTTGTCTTAT
Organism: Amphiura filiformis; assembly: GCF_039555335.1. Taxonomy (NCBI): domain Eukaryota; kingdom Metazoa; phylum Echinodermata; class Ophiuroidea; order Amphilepidida; family Amphiuridae; genus Amphiura; species Amphiura filiformis. Next base: position 30,478,706 of record NC_092642.1, read on the forward strand.
AAAGGGGGGGGGGGGGCTTTAACTCCCAACAGATATATCCCCTGTACACCAAAACGCTAATAATTATCGTGGCTCAAAATTACAAGGGAAAATACTCAAAGGTAAAATATCCAGATAATACACAAGAGAGAAACAATTGTAGACAATAGAAATAAACTTTATTTCATGAACTTATGCATTTATAAATCTGACAAACTCTCGTCGGACAACACAGTGCTGTACATTGAGACATGTTGACTTACCCAATTCAGAGCTGAAGGCGACTGCCCAAAATACGCGGTCAAAATTGGGGTAATGGGAAGACCATCTCTTGCACTCATTTGAAGCTAATTATTTTTGTTGGAATGTAATGATTTGTACCTAAATATTTTGAAAGGGTGTTCTATAAAAATTCGTCATATTTACTTTACACTCTTAACAATATTTTACTCAACTTGAGTAAAAAGGTCACAACTCAACAAAAGTAAACAATTACTCAAATTAAGTAAATGGTACCCCACATTGAGCTCATATTGATAAATAATATCTTTGAATGTTGGGTATTATTTCCTCCGTTTGAGTAATTTTTATTCATTTTATTGAGTTGCGTCCTTTTTACTCAAGTTGAGTAAAATATATATAAGAGTGTAAGTTTCAGACTCGCTGAAGTAATATCCAGTTCCAAATGTATAAATGTCCGGCGAAGTTCATTGTAGACTTGAAGACAGGAGGACCGCCATACTACTCCCAATTCAACTGAGCAGCTATGGTCAGATGACAGGAACTGTACTGGTTACCTGTATAGCTTAGCTATTGACAGGAGGCTTGGAGGCGTTGGATTACTCATGTCGAAACACGTCTTCAGGTGTCTGCAAGTAGTCAGCAAAAGAATCCCAATAGTAACGTTCTTTGGAGATCCGGAGTTACCATCTGCACAATCATGTATGCTCCAACAGAATGCTCCTCCATCTCAGACAAAATTCTTTTCTGGTCGATCATTTGGATCAGTAAAGCGATCTGGGAGATTTCAACTTCAGAATTAGGCTTGACAACCATACTTCTCATCCAGCAGTCATAGGACGCAGCTGTTTCTTTGAAACCACCAATGATAATGGCAAACGATTAGTTCAAATGAGCTAGGAGAACAACCTACGTATACTGCACAAATGATATTTCCCCAGCCTCTGGACATGGACTCATCCCACAGGCTCAAAACACCAAGTTGACCACATCTTAATTAATAACAGCAAGTGTGTCAGTTCTCTGCATTCAATCATGTCGAACTAGACTCAGATCATCGCATTGTCAGCAGTAGACTAGTCAACAGTCTCAGAATCAGCAAAGGAAAGCCATGTATATAGGTGGCCAAATGTCAACCATTTCAGGACGGTATGACAGCTTTGAAACTGTCGTTAAACCAATGTGTCAGCAATGCCTCTGTCCATGCCGTGACCGACACGTAGCCTCTTGTGGAACGTGTAAGAAGTCGACAGGTTATTAAAGTTTCTGCGGCACATACTCCGCAACCCAGATGACAAAGTTGTTAAATTGTATGCGCGTTATACACCACAACATGGGAATATATCTCTGGCCACGATCGCAAAAGTTGGGAGAAACTTGTAGCCGTCTATTCCGTCTACAGCCAACTGATGATGCTAGCCATTACTTGTCACAAAACAGGTCAGAAAAGTTGGTCAAAATCCTTGAAACAGTTTTTCTTTGAGGCATGGTACATTAAAAGAGGCTCCAAATTTTATCGAGTTTGACAAAGGGTTACTTACTAGCATTCCAAGTGGATTCACATATAATGATGCAGGACATTGCTAAAACATGTCACCATCTCATGTTAAGCCTCCTCTCATGCGAGCATTACAAACCTGCAGGTTTAGTATATTTGACAGTTACTATGTTTTACGCATTAGAGAAAAGAAGTTATCCTGCTACCGGCACAGGTGTAACTCACAATGGAGATTAATGGCACGAATGTTAAAGGTAAATAACATTTCAGTGCTATAATAAACTGAAACAACCAAATTGCTAATTTTGTATGGATCTCACTGTTTTAAACTGAATAACTGAAGAGGCTTCGTCAATTTTGATGGCCCACTTAAGTTGACATAGAAATTAGTCACTAATGAAAGGTACCCAAGTCAAGCACAAGGTTGGAGGCAATCTTGAGGTTCAAAGTTTATCCTGGTTTTTCACCAAATCAAAAGCAACAGGGTAGTCTGACGAATATCCCGTTTTTGAAGAGGCGCTTCTCAGTTGGGGTTAAATACTTGACATGGTTCTGGTTCGACCTACTTGTAGATGATATTGATCCTTGGTAGAAAAAAACCCAGTTACTATAAAGTTACTATTAAGTGTAAGGTTACATTTACGCATTACACACACCCACTCACCCATGTATAGTAAGATCCTAACAGAAAACTGGTAGTCATAACAATCCGTTTGAGATCTTGTGTTATGTGTCTTAGTTTTAGCGTCTTGTTGTCTTTGTTTATACTATTTGCATGGGCGTAGCCAGTGGGAGCCGGGAGGGGAGGACTTCCATCAGAGGGATAAAACGGGGACGGCAAAGAGTAACGTTTCCCTAAAATGACTTTTAAAAGGGACACAAAAATTGACAAATGGGGATGAAAATTGGTAAATTCCTAGCTACACTATACTGACTGTCTGATTGATTTTCAAACTGGGATTTGTTTTTTTGTAAACATTTGTTCGGCAATTTAATTGTATTCCCAAGAAACATAAATTGAGGTGCAAATAAGAGTTTATGCTGAACGTATATTAACCTATTCATAAAATTATTCCCATGCATTCTCATTTTTATTTTTTACGTTCTTTTTACGAAATCTTACGAAATCTTATCAAATCACATCGTCCAGCTTTAAACTTAATTATTGCATGCAATTTTATGTTTTTGATCAAAACAGGCGCAGGCTGACGTAACCAGTCAAAAACACCTGTTCAACTTCAACAGTTGATAATGTTCTTAATACGGTATATAGGTCACAATACCTAAATTATGTCACTATAACTATTCTAAAGGAATTTTCAACAAATGGCACAAAAGTATAAGCAGACATCTATAGCGTTAAATCACTCAATTCTGTCTCTCAAATATTGATTATATCCTCGTATATAGGCCACGTGTCACTTTACTCTAAAGAAATTTTTCATTTTTCTGTCAAGTTTTGTTCACAATTTAGCTTTAAGGCTATTTCTTGATATGTTTGTGTTATTTTTTTGAGTTGAAATATTCTCGCATTGTCACTTGTTTTTTGAGTTTGTGCAAAAGTTTACCTTTCGGCATACTTTTAAAACAGTTTGATTGAATGTTTTTTACCGTGTTTTCGTCTTGGCAAGATGTATCAAAATCAAATTATTGTAACCAACGTGCAGGAAGTATACTAAATAATAACAATGTTTATTCAGGAAGTATATACTAAATAATAT